>NC_063338.1:76759534-76950271 GCF_021869965.1 Rhincodon typus
GTTTCGGGTCGAGACCCTTCTTTTTCTGAAGAAGGGTCTAGGCCGGAAACGTCAGCCTTCCTGCTCCTCTGATGCTGCTTGACCTGCTGTGTTCATCCAGCTCTACACCTTGTTATCTCAGATTCTCCAGCATCTGCAGCTCCTACTATCTCTGCAGTGGGACACAGCTTGTCGGTAGGAATGAATGAATTAATTCTGATTTGGAACAGCTTTAACTTCCTTATGCATTACCATTTTTTCTACATTTTCTGTGTTGGAGTGGGTTGCAAACCCTGTCTTCTGTTGGTTTTCCATTCCTCCGTCCATATCTGATTTCATCTCTATTATTTCCTAACACTTTGGAGAGCAGCGCATTCTCCGCATATTGTACATGGCACCCGTAGGTATTCCATCTATCTTACTCTTCTCTATTACTGCTTTCAGTAATGCTGCAGATATTATCCTTCTGGTTATCTTTTGTTTCACATTTGAACCCATCCCATTCCCAACTTGTTGTCCCTGTTTGTCATTTGGTCAGGTGGACCTTACTCTTCACTTGCTAGCCTCCACATCTTCCAACTGTCCTAACAACAAACATGCCTGTCCCACTGCCTGTCCCTGGACTGACCCAATTAGGGCTAACAAGGACCTCTCATCCAGCCTGGACCACTTGGCATTAGCCTTCTCCTCATTCCGGCTGTGAAAGCTTCCTGGTCTGAACCCTGAAACTGTGGAGAATACATATCTGTTTGCATAGCCAACAGATCCCTCAAACATTTTATACCTTCTGGTATGCTCTCCCATTTTTCAACGTCACCTTCCCTGTCTACTGGGGAAGGTTACTTGTTTCCTACTGCTAGTGTCAGTGCATTCCACAATGATCCAGTTTGCACTGCGTTTCTAAAGACCCTATACACATGTGGATCAACGCTTAGTGCTCCCAGAATCCCCCATTCTGTGGCACTCAGCATAATATGGGCTGCACCTTGGCCCCATGACCATGTCAGCCAAGAAGCTAAGGGTTTACCCGATTTCTGCTTAATGCGTGACCCCAAATCCCACAATTCGGACATTGAGTAATCTCTCACTGTTCTCGAGTTTTGTGGGTTCTGCCCTCCTACCTGTTTTGCCTTATTTGTTATTAGGGGTCATGCTATTAGTCCCTTCTCTAAGGATGGCTCCGGAAGTGGAGTATCCCCTTCCCCAGCCATCCATTCAGACTCTGAATCAGATGAATACCAAATGTCCCCAACCCTATGGTTGGGGTCCTATTGTGAGGTTAGTAACGTGTGCACTTCGACTGGGTCAACTTTCCAATTGCGCTGTTTTGTTCTCTTTTTCTGTTGTACTGTTGCCAGACAGCATATAAGCTGGTTCCAATTTTTCCTCTGCCTTCTCAGCTTTCTCCTGTGCTGTCATAACTGCTTCTGTTAGGATAATGTTACACTGTTATATTGCTGTCAATTTGGCCTCAAACCGTCTGTTTTTGGCCTGGCACTCTTCCAATTCCCTACATGTAGAATGCAAAGTTGTTAACACTAACCATCCTATTTGCGGTACACTGTCCTTGCTTTTGGGGGAAGCCTGCCTCCCGCAAGCACTTGTGTACAGTAGCCTGCATGACTAACCCTCCTTTCTCCCTTTTTCCAGTTATGACCGCGCCCATTCTTGCAGGGGCCCTAATTATGCTAACAAATTAGCTACAGAACCGAACCCTGATTCTGCCGCATTCCATCCTGGAATACGGAAGGTCTCCGGAGCATCAGGTTGCCTTTCCATTCTCTTAAATATTTTCCGGAATCGCCTCCTCGTCACCAAATATGTGTTGTATCACAACCTGTATCCAAGCGGTTCTTTTCAGATTTGGGTAAATGTAATTAAGAGAAGGCTCAACAACAGCAACTTGCTTAAATATGAATGTATATTAAGTCATAATAAATGATTATAATGGTAATAATAAATGATTATAGTGGTAATGATAAATGGAAGAGCAAAAAAAAGGCAAGAAGCCTTTCTAGAAAAAGCAATAAGTCATATGTCCTTCTGCCTATCAGGGACTCCTCAACTGATGGCTGCTCTGGAGGCTTGGGTTCATCCCAGGCACTGTTCACGATTCCAAGCCAAAGTGAAATCCAGTAGCAGCAGCAGCTTGGAATGAAACTCTCTCTCTCTTATACAGTATCACAAACAACCAGTACAGAAAACAACAGATACAGTAGATGAAACTGCTAGGTCATACAGAAAACAAGTTTTTTAATTGTGCTGTCTGCGGCACATATGGGAATGTTCAAAGGACTCATTCAAGGTCATGCCAGCTTGTTAAGTATTATTCTAAACCTGCCCAGCCTATTTTCCCATCCCGTACAATCTATTTTCTCACACAGCTGTTGAATATCATCATTAACTTTTAGCCCTTTGGCACATCCTAAACACTTGCCAAAACCTTTTGATAGCTATGTTTAATCTAAGTGCTACTCCTCAAGACAATGATTAACTGTTAGTACGAGTCTCTTGTTTGAAAGACAGAACTGCATAGGTCTTTCCTTCCACAGTCTGAGCACCCAACTCAAGATCATGTGTATTGTTGGAAAGAAGGGAGAAAATAATACACGAGCATGATCACTAAGCATGTGGTCAGTTACCCAATTTTGAAACAGCATTAAGTGTAAGAGTTCAAATGTACACATGGGTTTATGAAAGGACATTACCCCGTTGCATCCAGCCAGAGCCATATGACATTGTAATAAGCACTGCTCAAGTCCTGTGAAGAAAATGGCAACTTATTCAAATTACAGGCAATGAATTACACCGACAAACGGGATGATAACTCCAATAGTGAATGTATTATACCATGTGACAATCTCACACCTACAAGAAATGATGCACATTGATTCACAATGGCAGATAGCATACTACTCAGCAGCCTACCCAGCTGATAAACTAACTCCTGGCATTCAACCCCGACTTACTTGGCACTTTACTTAACTGTCACCACCACTTTTGTAGCCTACCATCTACCCACTCTGCATTCTACTCACCTCTTACCCTAACACTTAGCACTCAAACCTCTATTTACCTGCAGTCTAAAAAACTTGCATCCTACTTATCTGGCACTGCAGTCCCTGTTTGGAAAGTGTTTCAAAGAGAAAAGGGGGTAGGTTGTACTATTACATGGTTGTCTGGAAAGCAGTGTACCTTTACGGTAGTTAGATGAAATCATGACATGTGACTTTCCTGTAAAAATGTTCGCACCTCACCCTGTCATTCTCTCAGTATAGTGCAATGCAGTCAACTGCATGTAGTGTTACAGTCATATAATGTGGCCATAACAACAACAAACGTTGAAACCAAACTATGTGAATGTCTAAAATCTTGTGAAGATATAAATAGTTAGCAATGTTAGTAAATTTGGAGATATCTGTGCCAACAAGAACCCGGTCTTTGTAGTATATGTTACATACAGGGAGGCACTCAGAAAATATAATGGCAGCAGTGTTTGGTCCAAGAAACCACATCACATACTTCTGATTATAAAGTGAAAACTTATACTAAGATTATCTTTGGTTGGTCCCTGTATGGTGAATGGTTTATTTAATGTGATAATCTACAAGCTGGTTGATATATTAAGCATCTATATAACCATATTTCAAATTCAGTGCTTTATCTTTGTTAGCCACAAATCTACAGTTTAAAAACCAGAAATATAATTTGATTTCAAAAGATCTTATTGTTTGACAGCCAAGGTAGTTTTTGGATACATTTTTTGAGGAGATGATTTCTTTATTCTGTTCCAAAGATAGTTTAATTTATTGTTCAGTTACAATTGAAACTGAGTAAACATCACCAAAAGTTTCACAAAATGAATTTTTTTTACTGCTTTTATGAAATTAGATTGTAATGGCTAGGGAAGGGAAAAATAAAAGTATTGCGATAGTTTAAAGAAAGTAGAGAGTATTTTAGTAGTTTAATTATGTTGTACTTAAAGCAATTGAATATCTGAGGTAGAAATTGTAACTCAGTGAAGCTCAAACAGGTTAATTTTAGGGACAATGTCCTGAACCCAAAATGTGACTAGGAAAAATCTGACTTGACATTATGTCATGGCATTTTTATGTTATGTGGAATAACATCATGAGGCAAGCATTATGTCCTTGCATTCAATAATGAGGGGACTAGTGCCTGCTTTAGGAACCCTAGAGAAATTGGAATAACCGGCACAGGACCTGTTTCATTCCAGTTTTATTGACAAGGATGTGATCGAGGAAGCAGTCTCCACCAAAAATAAAGAAATAAGGAATGAAAAATGAGGTTGATCAATGCTATTTTGATGTCCATTAGTAGCCAAGATTCCCATCACATCCTATTATTATACTGTTCCCTAATGCAATTACCCAAGGGTATTGCTGCTGAAGTCAGTGGATCAACATTCATTTGTGTAAAAAGTCAGTTGCCACTCTAGGCATGATAGGCTGCCATCATCCTCCCTGTTATTTAGGTGAGCCATCCAGTTCCTGAATCCATTGAAACCAAATCTCCACCTTTTTGCTCCTATATCGTGATTATACATTGTCTACTTGTAGTAATCAATTAATGAACAAGGGATTAGATTGCAATCTTAATGATTCAAAGCAGAAAATTCAATAACCAGAAAGGGTATAAAATGTTGCAAACATTTCAAATTATTATGCTTGAGTTCTTATCCATGTCTATTAATATAAAACATCACAAAGAGTCCTGTCTTTTGATTTTATAAATATTTATGGGAGAAAAATGCTGAAGACAGTGCAGGATGAGAATTTCAGATATTGAGACAGCATTTCTGTTCGCTTGCATCAATTTGTTCAGCAAATAACCAAACCAGTGAGAAATTACTTTGCAAGTTGCATCTAGAGCAAAACAAGTTTCCATGATCTTTTACATTCCTAAGAAAACTATTCATTAAAAAACCAGCCTTGCCCACATGAATGGCCCTACCCTCAGACAGAATTGAGCACCATTGGAATTTCATCTGAGTGCATGGTTTTGCAGGCCTTTGAGTAGAAGCTTAAAATTAAGTTTTATTTTAGATGCATTTGACAAAAATAGGCACCCATTAAAAACTTTTAAATATTTCTTCTAATTTACAAATGAATTAACACTGTACAATAATGTAACTTAGAAATGGTTCTGCATAGTTTATTGATACCATTTTCAGGTTTTTTTTTCAGATCAGTATGCTAACAGGCAGTGGATTGGACATACTGTATGTAGTAAACAGAATCAGAATCATAGAATTGTTATGGCATTGAAGGAGGTAATTGGGGCCATCATGCCTGAACAAGCTCTTCAAACAAGCATCATTACCTAGTGCTAATCTCTGGCTTTCTCCCTATGTCCTTGCACACTATTTCTATCTAAATAATCATTCAACACTTTCTTGAAAACGTCAACTGAATATACCTCCACCACTTTTCAAGGCAGTGCATTCCACATCCTCACTACTCACTGTGAGATAAAGGTTTTTGACACATCGTCCTTGATTCTTTTGCACATCACTTTAAATCTGTGCCCTCTCGCTCTTGTTCCATCTCTGAGCTGGAACAGCTTCTCCCTATCTATGCTATCAGATAAATTGATAGAAATATTTAGAAATAGAAATATCTAAGAGATAAGTAGCACAGTGGAATAGTGATTATGGATAAGAATTTTCAATTAACATCAGAACAGATTCAGCTGATAGTAATCCTCTTTAGAATTACATAGATAGCTGCTGATAAAATTACCAGTCAAAATTCCAAGGGCAAATGTAGTCCTACTATTTACAAAAAAAGGAGGGAGCAAGTAAATAGGGGATTAAAGACTGATTTGTCTAATATCAGTTGTAGATAAAGTGCTGGAATCCAGTATAAGGGATGCATTGACAGGACACTTTGATAATATCAGTAAGATCAGGGAAATTCAACTTGAGTTCATGAAAGGGAAATCATGTTTGACCAGCCTACTCGAGTTTTTTGAAGATGCCACTGTTGAATAAATGAGGAAGAACCAGTGAATGTGGTTTATTTGAATTTTTAGAAAGCTTCTGATAAATTCCTACATAAGAGACAAGTGTGCACACGAAATTGAGATAATGTATTGGCATTGATTAAAAATTGGTTAGCAGACAGGAAATAAATAGTAGGAACAAATGGGTGATCTTCAGAATGCAACATAGAGACTAGTACGTGCAGCATTTTGCTTCTATTTGATGTTCCAGCTGGCTGAGAGGTGGGGAGAAGAACAAAAGGCACAGTCTCAGGATGCCTCAGGCGAGGGCCGAGGGTCTTCAAAATGTATCAGCAATTTGGATGAAGAAGTTTATTGCAAAATTTTGAAGTTTGCTTACAACACAGAACTAAGAAGACTTTTGAGTGGTGAGGAGTAATCAAAGATGCTTCAATGTGAACTAAACAAGTTGAGTGAATGGATCAATACATGGCAAACGCAATGTAATTTGGATAAGTTTGAAGTTATCCATTTCAGTAGGAAAAGCAGTATTATCATTATGAATAGTGATGAAACGGTGATAGATTGCAAAATGTTGATGTACAAAGGGGCCTGGGTCAGCGTGCACATCAGTCACTGAAGCAAACGTAAGCATGGGCATCAGAGGTGAGTTGATAAGTTGGGTAGCGCTTGCACCATTCATATTGGACTTTCTGACAAATAGTGAATGTGGTTCATTTTTGTCCTTTGACAGATTCCCCAGAGAATTCATCTGAAAGTGCCTCCATTAATTCCAATTCTGAAAGAGCAGAAAGACTTATGGATGAGACATAGGCAAGTACATCACTGCAATATGATGCTGTACTTGAAATTGAGGAGGGACTGCAGTACTCTGAGGGTGGCGTACTTGCCACTGCCAGTAATGTGGACAATGATGTCTTCCCCTTTAGATTTGTCTGTGATTCAGGAACGCACAGCACTTCCCTGGCTATCTGCGTTCATATTTAGAATCTTCATGTCTGTGCCATACACAATCACAAGTTCAAAGAATGTAACATCTTCCTCATAATAAATGAAAGACCATCCTGTAGTGGTGCCTTCAAAGAACTGTTGTACCAATAGCCGTAGTCACCTTCAGGAAGACAGCAACTCTTTCACAAGCTGGAGGCCTCTCCTTCATCCTCAAAGTGGGCACGTCAAAATTAATGAATTCCAAATCCTTATCGATGATTGTTTCACTCACCTGGTGAATAAAGGACCTGGGAGTAGATGGTAAAATGTTGAAATTATCACCAGACCCAGTCAAATGAACCACAAGCGACGAAGAAACAATGATGTGAGTGCCTCTCATTACCATCAATAAGGTAATGCGGCATCTCAAGTTCAGCACCAGATCTTCATTCAACACGTCACAGGGACATTCACTTGCACCCATGGTGAAGCACCATTTCCACACATATAGCTCCTGAGACCCCTCTTCACGTGCAATCTGGAGTGCTGCTAGCCTCGCCTCTTATGATCCCTGTGTCTGTGTTGTCCAATCGAGAAGAGTGATTTCATGGTGACCAAAGAAGCTTCAATGGTGTGGAAACAAACATTAAACATGCCTTCAGGTGACGGCATCTAATTCAAAAGGATTCTGTAACAACCCATTCAAATGAAACAGAATATTAGATTATAGGTCCATCTCAGTAATTCAACACTATATTTACTAAATGCTTGAGATTTATTTACACATCTCTGAAACTTGCATTTCAATTTTATTTTTGTCAAGATGCACTTGGAACAGACTATTAAGGGTGATGCATTACAAATTCACCTGGACCATTCTGTCTTGCAAAGGCTAACAAGATCTATGGAAGAGCTGAAAATGTTTTAAGTCAGAAAGAAAGATAATTGACTTAAAATGTATCAAAAGTTCTGACATTTTCACTTTTCATGCTGACTAACTAATGTTTCAGACCATGTCAACAACATTTTTAAACTTCTTTTCAAAGTCCACCCTTTAGAACTGTGACTTTCCAAGCTCCTCTATGACTACATATGAGAAGATTCAAAAAAGGTGATCCACTTGCATTTGTATCATCCAATAGTGATTGGATTATGAGGTCCCTGATTGGCCATGGCTAACACCCCAATTAAGGATCTCAAAGTCAATGAGATCCACCTAGCCTTCATTCTAATCTCTACAATATCCTTGTGGGATCAAGTCAAACATTACATTGTTACATTCTTTTAATTGTAAGCCCTTTAAATATCTGCAGACATTCAAGGTCATAAATAACCAAGGTGGAACCTTTAAAACATCGCAAATGCGTGCTTCTGCAAAATATCCAATGTGCATGTCAGACATATGCTGACCATACAATGCTGGCCTAATTGCAAAATCTGGGCTTGCATCTCTTACAAAGGAAATACAAGTTTCTCAAGACATTGCAGCTTCAACCATGTGTGTCATCGAAACATTCCAAAATATATGTATTTGGCTGGATCTCTTTTTAGAATGCAAAAAGAAAGAAAGTAGGAACAAGTGTAGGCCAATCATCCCTTTGAGCCTGCCTGCATTCCAACATGATCTTTATTGATCCTTTATCTCAATGCTATACTCATGCTTTCTTTCTCCAAATCCCTTGTCAACTTTAGCCTATAGAAATCCATCTGTTTCTTTCCTAAATACATTCAGTGAATTGTCTTCTATTGGCTGATGTGGTAGAAAATTTCACAGGTCCACTACCATCTGAGTGAAGAAATTTCTCCTCATCTCAGTCTTAAATGGTATACTGCCCATCCTGAGTCCATGACCCTTCATTCTGGAACACCCCTCTGCACATACACACACCAGCACAGCCAGATTGTACCTCAAATAGAAGCAAATACTGTAGATGGCAGAAATTTGAAGTAAAAGCAAAAAATGCTGTTGAAACTTTTTGTCATTTTGGATTTGAAATGTTAACTCTGTTTCTTTCTTCACAATTACTGCCAGATCTGCTGAGTTTCTCCAGCATCCCTGATTACATCTCAAGGGGGTCATGTTCTGTCTACCCATTTCAGAACTCTGTATTTCATTAAGTTTCTCTCTTATTCATCTAAACTCTAATGGATACAAGCCGAGCCAACCCAATCTCTCCTCATATGCCAGCTTTACCATCCCAGGAATCCATCTGGTAAACTTGACGGGATTCCCTGTGCGGTACAAATATCTTTTCTTAGGTAAGTTGACCAGAACTACACGTATTACCCTAGGTGTGATCTCACCAAGGCCTTGTACAGTTGTAGCTGCACATCCTTGCTCCTGTGCTCAAATTCCCTTACAGTGAAAGCCAATATGGAATCTGTCTTCCTAAAAAGCAGCACTAGTCACAGTGGGATTCTGAATGCCAAGTAGACACTGCACACTCTCTTCCAACTCTGTTAGCTCCTTGATGTAGGCTGTTCCAGCACCAGTGAATGAATGTTCCTGGGCAAAGCTCACAAGTTTCATTTGAAGGAATAAATGAAATGAAAATTAAGCCATTCTTTCTTGTCTTGAGAGAAATGCCATTGAGGTAAAATCCTAGATTACAGATTGCACTGATCCCGTTGTTGGAGGGATTTCTAGGCAACTGCATATATGATGCCTCAGAAAATCACAAAACAACATTGACCATTCAGCATTTAACACTATCATGAGGGTTGGATGAGGTTGGAGGCATTTCCAAGGCAATTTATTTTTACTACCTCTTTGTCACATTTAACACAAAACAGAATTTTAGATGTTGCAAAAAAGCTTCATTGATGCTTTTTTAAATTTAAAATGCATATAAGATTTAGAGCCAAGGAAAGTTCTATTTTTCTGACCAAAACAGAGAATACAGTTGACATAGCATTACACTGCCTTCTATTAGGATGAGGAGATTGAGTATCTGTAATGGCTTATGGAACAAAAAACAAAATCTGGCATGTGAAATATCAAAAGGCATTACTACATAATAAGGTCCTACAGCCTTATAAAGATTGTGTCTTACCAGCACACCTTGTGGCCAAATTGTGGTTTCAAACCATATGTGCTGTGGCATGTTACTGTAAGAACCATGTTTTTCATTTTCTGCCATTTCCCCAGATGAGCAGCTGATTTATGGAGTAGATCACAATACCTGGGTGGTATCGGGTGGCTCATCATCATTACAAAGGCATTAACCCAAACCATTATGAGATGCTTACAAGCCCACTGCATATCATAGTACTGTGTACTCTTTACAAAACAAAGAGGCAAAAATGCTACATAATAAGCACTTAACAGGGAATTGAAGAGAACCTCTTTTATCCTTTTATTAAAATCTGCTTTCAGACATTCAACCTCGTTTCTTATAAGATCTGTGGAGAGAGGGCAAGTGTGAGCAGTGATGGGTTATTGAACTGTTCTCTGAATGATTCTCGGAGGAGTGTGAAGAAGTCCTTTGGTGTGACCACGACTGTTTCTAACTGGTCATTTAACAAGAAGCCACATTCAGCTGGTAATGGTTGAGTCCTATTTTCCTAGTGGAAACAACACAGTGGCACATAAGTGGGGTGGCACGGTAGCTCAGTAGCTAGCACTGCTGCCTCACAGCACCAGGGACCAAGATTTGATTCCACTCTCGGGCAACTATCTGTGTGGAGTTTGCACGTACTCCCCATGTCTGTGTGCATTTCCTCCCACGGCCCAACCATGTGCAGATTAGGTGGAGTGATAATGCTAAATTGCCCATTGTTGTCTGGAGTGGGAAGTGCAGGGATAGGGTAGGGGGTGGGTCTAATGGGATGCTCTTTGGAGGGTTGGTGTGGACTCGATGGGCTGAATGGCCTGCTTCCACACTGTAGGGTTTCTATGAGTTTACCTTGGTAGATTAAGTTAAATTGTAGTACTTCTTACGGCTTTGGATGATCATCCTGGGAACTGCACTATTTGCATAAACAATGCCAGCTATTTTTTTCCATGCAGCCCTTTGAACATTCTTTGCTGCTCTGGACTTTCATATTATCAGTGATGTATAAACAACCAGGTCTGACTTCAATACTGCTAGCTATTTGCTGCTGGGTCTTGGCTAACTGATGGCCAAAATAGTAATCTTCAGGATATTTAAAAAAAGTATTTTCATAACTGTTCTGAACCACTTCTTTCTTCTCAGTATATTCATATAAAACATGTACTCTTTGTACCAATGCTACAGTATTATTATCTAATTCCTTTCCAGAGCTTCCTTTTCTGTGGACTCCTTAGATATTCCTACTACTGCAACCAGTCTCCCATTGAAAATTTCAGCAATTGGCTTTAGTATGTCCAAATGTATTACAATGAAAGCATGTTAATTTTGTTGCATTTCTTTTTGATTAAAGTCTTTCACTTTTATGAATTTGGCATCCTTCTGTCTAGTCTCTAAAACTAGTTCTATCCACAAATCTTCATTTCCACCCATTTCTTTGTGGATTTCCATGTGACAATTTCCCTATCCGCATTCATAGGTATCTGTCAGAATGCTGCTTCTCTGTTTTTGAATACTTGATGTACATTTCAGCAAGATTTTCATATTAGCAGGAAGGTTATTTCTGAATTCTTCTGTGGCCATAATTTCCCTTACATTCTCAGACACTTTCTCTAGATTACGACCTAAATGACTGATACCAGAGCATTTATTTCTTCCTTGCAAACTCAACAAAATTTTTTCTTAAGTCCTAAATTTCAACTACCATATTTCAGGCACCAGCTCATAAGCATTGAGTACGTCATCTTTGTCAAGCTCATATTCTGCAAATAACAAGGTGAAGGGCTGGATGAACACAGCAGGCCAGGCAGCATCAGAGAAGCAGGAAAGTTAATGTTTCAGGTCTGGACCATTCTGCAGACTGCAGAATGTTCTTCTGATTAACTGGAAACACAGTCTTAGCTACAATTGTTAGAACACCCTGTAATACTAAACTCCAAACCTCTTTTGGCCATTTCATCTCACTAACCACCTTCTCAAATTTGCTAAAATACCTTTCAACCCTATTGTGATTAAATTTAGGCACTAAGAGTAGATTCTTAGTTAAATCAAATCCCTGTTTGGAATTAGAATCATCATCCAACCTAGTATCTCTTTCCAAAAACCAAAAGAACTGCGGATGCTGTAAATCAGGAACAAAAACTGCTGGAAAAGCTCAGCAGGCCTGGCAGCATCTATGAAGGAGAAAACAGAGTTAACGTTTGAGGTCCGGTGACCCTTCCTCAGAACTGTAGTATCTCTTTCTTCCTTCTTTATTCGAAGACTTTCTTTTGTCAACTCTTGTTCTTTAATTTCCTATCTCTTTGGAGTTCAAGGCCTTTTATTTCCATTTGCCTTTGCTTGTTTAATTCCTCATTTGTCATTTCAAGCTTTCTTAACTCCATTTCCTTCAGTTTTCTGTATCCTCTAATAATTTTAATTTCTCTTTCTCTCGCTAACTGTGCTTTAGCTAATTCCAGTAGTGACATCCCAATTTCAGGTTTACTTTCTTCTAATTCTAAATCATTTGGTTCATCTCACCTTTATAAGATCCTTTTTTTATTTCTATATCAAATTAGCTGCGCTCTCAGTTTAACTTTTTTGAAGACTTAATATAATCCATTGCTTTATGTTCCACTTCCAGGAAACTTTTGGCAACATTCAAAACTATCTGAGTCCCCCATGCAATAAATTTCACCACAACACAGCTTCTTTATGGCCAAAACCATCATATAGCTGTTACCATAGCAAGAATCATAGAGTCATAGAGTTGTACAGTACGAAAACAAACCCTTTGGATGAACTTTCCCAAGCCAACCAGATGTCTTAAATTAATCTAGTCCCATTTGCCAGCATTTGGCCCATATCCCTCTAACCCCTTCCTACTCACGTACCCATCCAGATGCCTTTTAAATATTGTAATTGTACCAGCCTCCACAATTTCATCTGGCAGCTCATTCCATACATGCACCACCCTCTGCGTGAAAACGTTGCTCCTTAGGTCCCTTTTATATCTTTACCCTCTCACCTTAAACCTATGCCTTCTAGTTTTGGACACCCCACCTCAGGAAAATGACCTTGCCTGTTCACCTTATCTCACGCTCATCATGATTTTGTAAACCTCTATTAGGTCAACCCCCAGTCTCTGACTCTCCAGGGAAAGTAACCCCAGCCTATTCTGCCTCTCTCATCCAAAACCTCCAATACTGGCGACATCCTTGTAAATCTTTTCTGTACCCTTTCAAGTTTAACAAGATCTTTCTTTTTGAAGGATAATGATCTATCTTAAATCCAGTATAATCAAAAATCACAGGTGACACCATCGCCCCCCCCCACCCCCACTTAATATGATTCCAGCTGATCTTGTCACAGGACAAGATCCTGGACTAAAATCTGATTGTTAGGTCATATTTTGTTTTGCTTCAGTTATTAGAGCTGTTCTCTCACTGAAACATAAGCACATGTGTATAGATTTGAATTTAGCAATAAAACAAGAGTTTATGAAGCAAAAATCATTAAGATAAAAGATAAATTGATCAACTATTTATTTACAAAGTGTTTTCAAACATTTTGAAATACATGAAGCAGAACATCTTTAATATGGGCATACCTGGAAAAGATGTGGCAGTGAATTATACATTAAAGTAAAAACAAAGAACTGCGTCTGCTGGAAATTTGAAACACGAATTGTCTGGTGCAGTGTTGTGTCCACTGTTTTTTGTCATTTATATAAATGATTTGGATGAGAACATAGGAGGTATGGTTAGTAAGTTTGTAGATTACATCAAAATTGGAGGTGTAGTGACAGCAAAGAAGGTTACCTCAGAGTACAACAGGATTTTGATCAGATGGGCCAATGGGCCGAGGAGTGATTGAGTTTAATTTAGACAAATGTGAGGTGCTGCATTTTGGAAAGGCAAATTAGGGCAGGACTTATACACTTAATGGCAAGGTCCTGGGGAGTGTAGCTGAATAAAGAGACCTTGGAGTTCAGATTCATAGTTCCTTGAAAGCGGAGTCACAGGTAGATAGTATGGTGAAGAAGACATTTGGTATGCTTGCCTTTATTGACCAGTGCATTGAGTACAGGAGTTGGGAGGTCATGTTGCAGCTTTACAGGACACTGGTAAGGCCATTATTGGAATACTGTGTGCAATTCTGGTCTCCCTGCTATAGGAAGGATGGTGTGAAACTAGAAAGAGTTCAGATAAGATTTACAAGGATAATGCCAGAGTTGGAGGGTTTGAACAATAGGGAAAGGCTAAATAAACTGGGGCTAGTTTGCCTGGAGTTTCGGAAGCTGAGGGGTGACCTTATAAAGGCTTGTAAAATCATGAGGAGCATGGATGGGGTGAATAGCCAAGGTCTTTTTCCCAGGGTAGGGAAGTCCAAAACTAGAGGGCATAGGTTTAAGGCGAGAGGGGAAAGTTCTAAAAGGGACCGAAGGGGCAACTTTTTCACGCAGAGGGTGATATGTGCATGGAATGAGCTGCCAGAGGAAGTGGTGGAGGCTGGTACAATTACAACGTTTAAAAGGTATCTGAATAGGTACATGTATAGGAAATGTTTAGAGGGATATGGGTCAAATGCTGGCAAATGGGACTAGATTAATTGAAGACACATGGTCAGCATGGGCATGTTCGTCCAAAGGGTCTGACTCTGTACTGTACATATGCTGGTAAATGAGACAACATTAATTTAAGATATCTGTTCAGCATAGACAAGTTGGACCGAAGGGTTTGTTCCTGTGTTGTATAACTCTCTGACTCTATCTGTTGCCATTTTAATTTCAAAGTCTTCTACAAATTATCATGACACCACTAGAACCAATTTAACATTGAATGCAAAAGCATAAAATAACCTTTGTTCTCATTATTTGCTGATTTAAAACAAATGAAACTTTGGGACTCTCGGCAGCTGATGGATATCATAGAACCACAGAAGTGTTTAAATCATAGAACACCTACAGTGCAGAAAGTGAGCCTTTTCAGCCTTTCTCCTCTGCACCAACATCTAAAGGCCATCCTATTCAGACCTACTCCCTTCCTCTAACCCCACATGGGGTTTTTACCATGGCTTGCACACCTGACCTACACATCTTTGAACTGTGGGAAGAAACCGGAGCACCTGGAGGAAAACCACACAGACACAGGGAGAAAGTGCAAACTCCAACAGTCACCCAAGGCTGGAATTGAACCAGGTGCTGTGAAGCAGCAGTGCTAACCACTGTGCCACCTTACTTCCATAGAGTTATGGTACAGAATGAAGTGATTTGGCCCATTGTGCCAGCACCGGCTTGTTAAATGATTATTATGACCCTGATGTCAAGCTCCTGCTTTGTCCCCATATCCTTGCACTTTAGTTTTGATGCAACAGGAGGGATCCTGGAACACTGGGAAGGATGGCATCTTAGGGCTGAGACTGCAGGGTGTTTAGCAAGTGGTGTTTGGAAGGCTTTAAAGTAACTTGGCAGGTGTTTGGGAATGAAGAGAGAATAGTAAAGGTCTCCCTCTCTCTCTCCATGGATGCTGTCTGATACGCTATGATCTCCAGCACTTATTGTTTTCAGTACTGATTCCAGCATCTGCAGTAATTTGCTCCTAGTAAAGAGAAGATCAGGGTTCACAAAATACTTAGAGATGCAACAGGTATGAGTACTGACAATAGCAATTTAGTCGGTGAATTTAGAGCAAGGAAGAAAAAGAAATGAAAAGGGGAATGATGTAAAATCGAGAGCAAGGTCCAATCAGATATAGAAGAAGTGCAAGGAGAGCCCAGTAGGTGGAAAATACATGGGCAGGATAAGGCACAATTATGAGGAGAGACTGGATAGGCTGGGTCTGTTGTCCTTGGAGCAAAGGAGGCTGAGGGGGTATCTGATTGAGGTATATAAAATGATGAAAGGCATGGTCAGAGTAGATAGTGAAAATCTTTTCCTCATGGCAGACGTGTCTAAGACCAGAAGGTATAAGTTTAAGGAGTAAGTGGTTCAGAGGAGTTGTTTTTTGGTGCAAGAAATATGGAACGTGCTGCCTGAGAGAGTGAGAGAGGCAATTACTCTTGCAAATTTAAGAAGCATTGGAATGAGCACTCAAAATGCAAGGGCACACCAGGTTCAGGACCAAGTGCAGGTAAATAGGCTTAGTACATTTTGGTGAGTGTTGGTCAGAATAGACATGATGGGCCAAAGGGCCTGTTTCCATACTGTATAACTATGACTTTATAATTCTAAATTGGGTCTGTTGTCCTTGGAGAGAAAAATTCTGAAAGAGGTTTTCAAAATCATTCAAAAGCAGAGTAGATATGGCAAAGCTGTTGGCTAAAAAAAAGGGAACAAGAACAGGAGGACATAAATTTAAAGTGAACTGCAAAAGACTCAAAGGTGAAGTGAGAAAAATCCTTTTCACTCATCGAGTAATGAAGGTATGGAATGAACTGCCTGGAAGTGTGTTAGGTCAGAAATCACACGACACCAGGTTATAGTCCAACAGGTTTATTTGAAAACAAAAGTTTTCGGAGTCTTATTCCTCCTTCAGGTGTGAGTGAGGAGTGTGTTGGAAGCAAGTTCAATTGAGGCACTCAAGAGGGTGTTAGACATTACAGAAAAATATTCCCTCGAGCAGTTTTCCTCTGTTACTGCCAGTTATTCTTCTTCTTTCAGCTTCTCCTATTTTATTTGAGATTTTAACAATATTGGTCGATCATACTTCTCCATCTTTTGCTGTCAGTTATCAATTCCTCCTCTAATCCTGCTGAGTTTAAGTCTTTTGCTATCACTTATTTCCTTCTGATCTCAGACCTTCCCCTTCTCCTTTTTTCAGATAGTGCAAGCTCCATCACTCACCTAACCACAATTTCTCTATCCCTCCACAACAGATGACTATACCATTTTAGTTTACTTTTGGCTCCTTTGTTCTTTGCCTTCACAAAACTCACTGACCTCCTAACATCCTAGTTCCGGGTTTTGTCCTGTCTTCTTACTCTGCACATTCATCTCAGCATCCACATCTCATTAATATTCAATTTTTATTCATCACTTCTTAACGTTGCCCAAATTTCTACTGAATAATAAGGCCAATCGCACTTGTACATTCTTCTGTTATCTCCTGGGAGATGCATTTCTTATCTAAATTGCAATAACAAACAGATAAAATCTGTAGAAGCACTTGCTTATCACATTTGTAACAATACAAACAATAATGTTTACAACTTAATTTGAGCCATAAGTAATGGAAATAAACTGGTGTAAAGAAACGTGACTAAAATGCTTATTTGTACACCTGGACACCAAGAAATTAAAACATATTTCATTGTTGATTTATCAAAATGATTAATGGATCTTTCATATGTGCGTTTACAAAATACATAACTTAGTGTGCCCAACAGACAGCCTGCAATACTTAATTATATCTTCCTAGTTTTATGACAGGCTGAATAAATCCTTATAGCTGATGTTTTAGCAGCCTCAATCCTTTTAGCGCGCTGAGATGTGAAGCTGAAGAGCCAATCCAGTTCTCAAAGAGTTAAATCTCCTCTTGCTATGTTATGACAAGTGACTGTACCTGAAGGACAGGCGAAGCATTAAGTGAATTTATGCATGAGCTGCTCCAGAGAACCATTATTCTCTTGTGGCAGATGTAGCCCTTGGGTCGTGCAAGGATTATTTAAAGCAAGCATCAATATTATGTCAGTTGCTGAAAGGTAACTTCTAAGTTTGTTCGGCAACAACTGACACTTTGTTCACTGTCATTTTCTAATTGTTAAACATTATGTTGAAGTGAAAACAATTAAATAATAAATACCACAGTTGTGGTTTTATTAGTCACTAAAAAATTTACATTCACTTTATATGTTAATAATGTTTCACATCACATTATTTTGAGGAAAATGATTGACTTTCTATGGCACTTTCAAATGCATTTAATTGCTGCTCTTATTCTAGTTTTTAGCAGTAGTATGCTCCATAGTGTAAAGTGCTGCCCAGTTTCTTTCAGGGAGCAAATTGCTCACCAACAAGAAATATCCAATGTATTCTGCATCTGAATATTAACTTGGTTGCATCTATGGTGGAGGAGATCAATTTTTATAGGCTTTCATTTTCAACCCTGAATTCAAGAATTTAAGAGCTATTTCAAGTCCCAGTAAGGCTCCATTTTGTTTCCTGTTTTTGTTTTCTTCTGTATTTAGATAACTGGTTGTTTATGTTTCTGCCATTTACTCCAGAAACTAGTCCTGCTGTCAATTAGAAACATAGGAACAAGAGTAGGCCATTTAGCCCATTGAGTTTAATTATGGACCAGACCAAACTCCCTTCAAAATATATTAAGAAGATAGTTTGAACCCTAACTTTTTCTTATTTTAGAGTCAAGTCTAAGGCATTGTGTTCTCGATGCAATTCAATTGACCAAACTACCAGACATGAAACAAAATACATTTTTTCATATATTATAATTGAAATACAGACAAAATAAAAATGGATTGGCTTAATTGTAACTCTATTGAAATGCTTAATAAAATAATATATATATTAACTACTACTAAGTAATTGTTCCAATAGTGTAACATTTCATAAACACATCCTTGACAAAAGTAAATTCGACAAAACAGATTGTCTCACATGCAATTCAAGCAGCAGGAAGAGGACCACAACTTTTAGCTGTAACAGAGAGAGGAATAAGATCTCCCACATCCAGCTTCAAGACCCCAGAAAATGCAGAAAGCTAAAACTCAAAATCCTAATTATGTAGGAGCTTGACCCCACCCATTCAGGCTGCTTCTATTGTTCCAACTTGAAAAAAGTTCACGGCCTCACAAGCTGTTTACTTTATTGACTTTGAAGCAGACTGCTTGACATCTCTATCTCAACTTTTCTTCATTAAAAAAAGGAAAAAAAAAACACACCTCTTAAAGCTATAGGATCATCACAGCCTGTTCTACCATTTAAAACGTTCATAGCCGGTTCAACACTTCAATGCTTATTAGTCACACTACCCCCATACCCTGTACACAATTGGAAATTAGAAATCTACCAACCTTTACTTCAAATATATTCAACGACTAAATTTTCACAGCTTTTGCGGTAGAAAATTTCAGAGATTCACAACCCCCAAGTAAAAAATAACTCAAGATCTCAATCCTAAGTGAATCCCTCTTAATTTTAAACTTCAATTAATCTTAATTAAATTGGCCCAGCCAGCAATGTCTGCATCCCCTGAGTGAATTTTTAAAAAATCAAGGTAGCCACTTCACTCTATCTATCATATCTATCCTAATAAAAATTTCTATGATTTGACCTCTCATTCTTCACAACTGTAGAAAATACAGGAACAAAAGCAGAAGTTGCTGAAAAAGTTCAGCAGGTCTGGCAGCATCTGTGAAGAAAAAATAACGTTTTGGGTCCAGTGACCCTTCCTCAAAACTGAGGACGTTCACAATTTTAAGTGACTAATAAATGCCAACTGTGGCAATTATTATTTAATTGTTTTCACTTCACCATAATGTTTAACAGTTAGAAAATGACAATGAACAAAGTGTCAGTTGTTGCTGAACTAACTTAAAAGTTACCTTTCAGCAACTGACATAATATTGATGCTTGCTTTAAATGCTCCTTGCACGACACAAGGGCTACATCTGCTACAAGAGAATAATGGTTCTCCGGAGCAGAACTGAGGGAGGGTCACCAGACCCAAAATGTTATTTTTTCTTCACAGATGCTGAGCTTTTCCAGCAACTTCTGTTTTTGTTCCTGATTTACAACATCAGCAGCTCTTTTGGTTTTTATGTAGAAAACACAGGCCCAGACTGCCCAATATAACTTCATTAGACAGTTCTTCCATCTCAGGAACAAGTCTAGTGAACCTTCATTTCACTCCCTCTATGGCAATATTTTTCCTGAGATAAGGAGACTAAAAATTCACACAATACTCCAGGTGCACTGTAATCAAGTTCCTACACAATACATAAAGTTCAAATCCTTTTGTGATGAAGACTAATTTATGATTAGCCCTCTTAATAGCTTGCCACATCTCCATGTAAACCTTCAGTGACGTAACGACAGGGGCAGCCGGGTCCCTTTGCATAAAAATTTCAGGTTCTCACTCTTTAAAATTAAAATTCTGTACACATGTTCTTTCCTCCCAAAGTCGATAATCTTACATTCTCCCACATCATATTTGAAGTTCTTGCCCACTCACAAAGCCCATCCAAATCCTCCTGTAAATAGTTTACATCTTCCTCACAATGCACATTCCCTACTAACTTTGTATTGCCTGTAAAGTTGGCAATGTTATATTTGATTCCCACATCCAAATTTTTGATACATATTGCAAACAGCTGCAGCACATGTTAATTCTTCGGGTACCTCACCAATGTGTGCCAACATAATAATGACCCATTTATTCCTATTCTTGGGTTTTGTCTGTTAGCTAATACTAAATCCATAGCAGTACATTACCTCCTATCACACATGTTTTAATTTTGCTAACCAAACTCCTCCAGTGAATCATGTAAAAATACTTCTGAAAATGCAAGTATACTGTGCCCACTAACTTCCCTTTATCAATTTTATTAGTAATATTCTCAGAAATACTCTAACATGTTTTTCAAACATATTTTCTAATTGCAAATCTATGTAGACTATGACCAATCAAATTATTTTTACCCATGTGTCGATTTATTATATCCTTCATGATTCTAGCGCTTTCCCTACTACTGATGTCAGGCTGGCAGGTCTGTAGAATTTGAATTAGAATTAAGTTTATTGTCAAGTATACTCAAGTACGGGGATACAGGAGTACAGTGAAAAGTTTACAAAGTCTCCATTCCCGGCGCCATCTTAGGTACAAAGGTACCTAGATACAAAATCTTAAGTGCAAAATAGAAAAATAAAGAAATGAATCAAAAGTTAAACATTTCAGTCCTTCTTATGATAAAGTAGACAAAAAAAAAGAATTACAGTCCTTCTTTAGCCATGGGCCTGCAGACACTCCATGCTCGTCTTCTGGTCTCCATGCTTGATCTCTAGTTTCCTGTTTCCCTCTCACTCCTTTCTTAAACAGTGGGTGACATTTTCAAACTTCTAAGCTGCAACATGCTTCTATTATCTCCTGTTTTATACTTTGCCCCTCACTATCACTACTATTTGGTGGCCTATAAATAACTCCAACCAAAATCTACTGCCCTTTGCTGATGAAGGGTCGAGGCCCAAAATGTCAACCTTCCTGCTCCTATGATGCTGCTTGGCCTGCTGTGTTCATCGAGCTCTACACCTTGTTATCTCAGATTCTCCAGCATCTGCAGTTCCTACTATCTCTGCCCTTTGCTGTTTCTCAGTTCCAGTTCTGAAATCGTTCCTCATTAATACTTCTTTATTCAATTAGTGAACACTTAAGAGCCTGGTCCCATATAAGATGCAATTCTTTCAGCTCCAAGCCAGACAAGAAAGAAATGGCTTACCTAGCTGGTGCAAACAGGCTGTCAGTTGTGGAGTCTGTCCTTCAATCTGCCCTAATCTGCATCATCAGGGAACTGCACATAGGTTTAGAAGATGGCCAGTGAGTGCCATCAAATCCTCATCCCCAAAGACCTTTAAACTTTGTTACCCCAATGCTGCAAAATTCCCCCCAACAACACTCACCTCCTTGATCACTTTCTGTCCTGGCTGGCTTGAAGCAATGCAGCCCAACTTTAAGTAGTGCTAATCCTGCATAGAACTGTGCCACATGCTGAGATACGTGCTGAAGAATGTGTTAAACACTGGACTGTACACTGCAACCGTTTCAATGAGCAGAAAGTACAATATTTGCATACCAACTGCATCAAATGTAATGGGTGCTGGTTAATTATGTATTGCAATCCACACATTTGTTTTCATTGGCTACTCAATCTTATCCATATTATTTCCTCTGAGTAATTGTGGCTTTCCATAAGGAGAATCTTCAAGCACATGATCTAGCTGGATTCTTCTTGTAGCTTGCTCTTACAGCGATTGGGCAAGTACTGTGTATGTAAAATCACAGACTGCATTTTGTTTGCTATTTCAGGCAAAAAGAATGTCTCAATTACTTTAGCGGCTTAAGTAACTGTATTGAAGTATTATACGGAGCAGCAATTCCTTCATTTTTAACAAAAAGTTGAGGTACCTTTTAGAGGTGGATGACACTGGCCAACCTTGATGTTGTGAAGAGGTGATGGTAGATGCTCTTCTCATCTGTTGTAGTCCTTGTGATGATCTACCAGTATAGTTATAGCTTTATCAGAAGTATAATGTTTGTGATGAAGCTTATATTTATATGTCTTAATATCATTTACTGCAAGTTTGAGATCTTGGCATTCTAAGTTGAACACAATGGTTTGTCTGAATAAAAACCAAAAGAACTGCGGATGCTGTAAATCAGGAACAAAAACAAAGTTGGTGGAAAAGCTCAGCAGGTCTGGCAGCATCTGTGAAGGACAAAACAGAGTTAACGTTTTGGGTCCAGTGACCCTTCCTCAGAACTGCTTGTTTGTCCTGCTCAAGTGCATAACCTTACATAACAACAACTGTTGTTGTGATAATAGTTTGTCTAAGTGCTTGGAGTTCACAATTAGCTTTTAAAAACAATTCCTATTATTTTTGATGGAATAACTTGTGCTAAGCAGCATTCCTAAGAAAAGGAGTCATCAAGTCATAGGAGTCTACAACGTAGAAAAAAGGTCCTTCAGCTTGTTGAATTTGCAATGGTCAAAAGCACCATCCAACTACTCTAGTTCCGATTTCCAGCACTTGGCCCATAGACGTGTTGCCTAGATATCGCAAGTGCATATCTAAATATTTTCGAAATGTTCTGAGGCTTTCTGCCTCTACCACCCTTACAGGCAGTGAGTTACAAATTTTCAGCACCCTCTGAATGAAAAATATTTTTCTTACATCCCCTTCTGCATGGAAGACTGATAATGAGGGCAAGCGCCTATGCGATCTGAGGAAATTTGCCTAATTGGATCCAGAATTAGCTGAGTAGAAGGAAGCAGATGGTGCCGATTGTTGGATGTTTTTGTGAAGGGAAGCCTGTGTCCAGTGAAATCCCACAAGGAATCAGTGTTGGGGCGCTTGCTATTTGTTGTATGTATAAACAATATAGACTTGAAAGTATGAGGCTTGACCAACAAGTTTGCAAAAAGATACAAAAATTGTTGAAGTGGTAAATAGTGAAGAGGATAGCTTCAAAGTACAGAAGGATAAAGATGGGCCAGTCAGATGGGCTGATCAATGGCAAATGTAATTCAATATGGTTGAGTTTAAGGTTATGCACTCGGTCAGGACAAACAAGGCAAGGACATACTTGATCAATGGTGGGAGTTTATCTTAGTATAAGAATATAGTATCAACTACAGATAGAATATTAGTATACAGTAAATGGTAAGTTAGTGAAGTTAAGATTTTGAAGTTTTGTAAAGAAGGAAATGAATTGAAGTTGTGTCAGGACTGGAAGGAAGCTAAGTTAGGAACACAACAATAGTACGTGAGAAAGTGTTACCTCTGGTTCCAGCAGATAGGTTGAAATTTTAAATACCACCAGCCCACCAAAGTATTATAAAGGAGAACAGTTTCTCTCACTTGGAAAATAGCTAGACTAGGTCTTGCTAGATATACAGCACTGGATGTTCTTAAAAGTACAATAACATCTGTAGGCTGTACCAGAGTGCATTTGTTCTGTTCTTTCTGTTTAATCTATAAAGAGGGATTTAGGTTATTTCTACTGTGTGTTTGAAAATCTTTGAATCTCTATTATAACGGAATAAATTGTTTGCTTCTGTTCATTTTCATTACTAAACTTTTGTTTTGTTTCATTTTTGAAACAAAGCCTGTAACATTGTGTGTTTATGTTTTGTATAAAAGATCAGTTCAGTGACAAAACCCTTTTATGATCTATTAGTCAGGTTCCTATTGGGGATCTGTCTAGGCTGGGATGAACATCAATTGGTCATTAGCCTGTAATAAGTGGAGCTAATAGATCATAATATATTGATGGAATATTTTAAGATTTTTAAATATGTTTCTGCCAATAGCCTTCTTTAAATATGCGCATATTCAGGTTATCAAGGCTGTTTTTGTACATACAATTTGTTATCCCAGTCAAGTGCAAAATAAGCCTTTTTGTTATCTTTATTTTTAGAAATTATTTGCAACTCATATTGTGTGCAAGGAGTTAGGGCTTCTATGTGCCAGGCTTGCAGCCACAGCATTTGACCAGGGTTTTAAAAAGGTTATTTTTTTTTAATATTTATTCCCAAAATTTGGACTTGGTTGCATTATTGCATAGATTCCAGATGAGACAGTTAGATGACATCACAAAGTACAACACTTCAGTACATAGGTACCCGTTTCACCCTCACTAGCTGCCAGCTAGGAAATGCTAATCACAGTAGTAATAGTACAACTTATTTACAGCTACTATTGTTCTATGCAGTTAGTAAGCATACAACTCAGGCTATGGGTAATTCTGAAACCTTATAACTGTGTAAATAGTTAGTGTTGTTAATAAACTTCATGATATCTGTCTCAACACAAGATAGCTTTGAAGCATTTTCGGATCTGAAAAAGCAAGTCTTGCATTAGGATTTTTCCACAACACAACAGCAAAGAGATACCATTTCTAGTTATAAACGAAGGATTTTTCCCTCTATAATGTCAATGGTGAAATATGTAATGTTTGTACATTTAATGCATGAAGGTAATGGAGTTTATTGAGGTAATTCTATAATTCATTTGTCAGGAAATTAAATGATTAGCAAGTAAGAATTTATGCTAATAAAGCAGTGCTCCTAACAGAATGAGGAAAGATAGAGGGTGGAATTTTAAAAGAGTCTGAGTGACATGGGTTCTGAACTGTGTGGCAGCATTGGACAAGATGTCCAGGGAGAAAGATCTCAACATCAAGAGCATCGCACTGCCTCTTGTATGAATTGAATTGATGTGGAGATGCCGGTGTTGGGGTGGTCAAGGTCAAAAATCACACAAAACCAGGTTATAGTCCATCAGGTTTATTTGAGAACACAAGCTTTCATAGCTCAGCTCCTTCCTCAGGTTTAGGGTGAGAGAAAGGGTATACCCTCTTGCCCAACAAACCAGTCAATGGGAAAACTTGACATGACAGTTATTATATGAGAATTCAGCTCACTATTCCCATCCAAATGATTTCCATCTTGCTCAGATGTCCCATAATCACCATTGCTGCGGTTATGACATTGTTCCCAACAACATACTATTAGAAGGCCAGAACAGTACTGATTCATAAGGTAAGCCTAATGAAAATGAAAACTGACATCTTTTAAAACAATGGGATCCTATTGGTTAGAGGGTGCACCATCCAAATTCTAAATAGTACTGACCGGCAGTCCGAACAAAAAGAATATTCTCAATAAGTTCTATTTCTGTTTCCTCCTCAAGGTTCCACAAATCCAGCCCAGACCTTTGCCACTTTAAACCTCCCCATCTACTCCATCCACACTCTGAGCCTGACTCCCCTAACTATTGATTCAAAGACTGGCTAGCAGGTTTCCTAATATTCAGACAGCTAAAGCAAATAGGCTGCGCAGAGTCACTCAGTCTCCAGCTGTAGCCTCTCTTAGTGATATGAATAAGGCCCAACTCTCAAAACATACAGAGAATCTTGGCCCAATGATCAGGCAACCTGCCAAATGTATACGGCTCCTTTCATTTTTTTTTGGTGATAGTCCAGGCCATGAAAACTTTTCTTTTTCACTAATTTCCTTTCTAAAAGCTTTCATATATATGGATGTGTCTAATTGATTCCCATTAACCTTCCTTGTTGTAATGGAAGCCAATGTTTCTTGAACCTTTCTTCATTATCAGTAACTCCTTCTCGATAATATTCTACTAAATCTCTACTTTACGCTTCCAGCTATTCTCAGCACTTTTGAATACATTTGATAACCAATAAATGTTTATAGAGTTATAGAGTCATAGAGTTATACAGCATGGAAACTGACCCCTCAGTCCAACTTGTCCATGCCAACCAGACATCCTAAACTGATCTAGTCCCATTTGAAAGCATTTGGCCCGTAATCCTCTGAACCCTTCCTATTCATGTATCCATCTAGATGCCTCTTAAATGTTGTAATTGTACCCACCTCCACTACTTCCACTGGCAGCTTGATCCACACATGCACCACCCTCTGTGTGAAAAAGTTGCCCTTCAGATTTCTTATGGTGCAGTGGCAATGTCTCTATCTATGGGCCAGAAAGCCTGGGTTAAGTCACATCTGCTCCTGAAGTGTACAATAACATCTCTGAACAGGTTGCTTAGAAAATATTTGGATAACCAGACAACCTTTCACATGATATTCCAACAATAGCTGAACCAACGTCTTGTGCAAATTCAATATCACTTCCTGGACTTTTTATTCTAGGATTCTAAGCATTCCATCTGAAAGACAGAAGGAATTTATGTCGGTCGATACAGCGCAAGACCTTCTCACGGACTCAAAGCTTTACAGCCAATTCATTATTCTTAATGAATAGCTGCTGTTATTTTGCAGATAAACATAACAACAAATTTAACCATGGATAGATCCTATGAAGTCCAGTGAGAAACTATTTCATCTGGTTTAGGTAGTATTGTTTAGGACACTTGGATATTGCATTTTCTTCTTTGAATCACGTCATGGAATAATCTAAAAGGACAGCTTTACGCTCACATATAAGAAGTATACTCCCATTTTCCCAAGGCTCCCTCATCTCTATACTGTATCATTAGCCCACATTATGGAGTCAAGTACTGGAATGGGTTGTGAACCAGTTTGATTTAGAGGCAAGATTGTTAGCACTCAGTCCAAGGCAGACACAATTGCCTGTTAGGACCTTTAACCATCCAGGACTAACCAATCAACCTTATGACACAAGTAGCAGAAACATCCAGTCCTCTGCATGGGCCCCTATGGTACAGTTGTAATGTCCCTACCTCTGAGCCAGGAGGCCCATGTTAAAGTCCCACCTGCTCCAGAGGTTTGTATAAATATCCCTGAACAGATTGATTAGAAAATATCTTCACTTAGGGGTTCCTGCAAGTGACATCCTGGAGTTAAGATGATTGATTACAACAAAAACAATCATTTCTCTTTGTGTTAGGTGTGACTTTGACCAATGAAAAGATTTAAGAACATAAGAAATAGGAGCAGGAGTAGGCCATCTGGCCCTTTGAGCCTACACCACCATTCAATAAGATCATGGCTGATCTTTTACATGGACTCAGCTCCACTTTCCTGCCCATAACCCTTAATTCCTTTACTGTTCAAAAATCTACCTAGCTTTGCTTTTAAAACAGTCAACATGGTAGCCTCAACTGCTTCACTGGGTAGGGAATTCCACAGATTCACAACTCTTTGGGAGAAGTTCCTCCTTAGCTCAGTCCTAAATCTGCTCCCCCTTATTATGAGACTTTGTTCCCTAGTTCTAGTTTCACTCACTAGTGAAAACAACCACTCTGCTTCTATCTTATTTATTCCCTTCATAATTTTATGTGTTTCTATCAGATCACCCCTCATTCTTCTAAATTTGAATGAGTACAAACCCAGTCTACTCAATTTCTCATCATAAGCCAACCCTCTCAACTCTGGAATCAACATTGTGAACCTCCTCTGCACCCCCTCCAATGCCAGTACATCCTTTCTTAAGTAAGGAGTCCAAACCTCTACACAGTACTACAGGTGTGGCCTCACCAGCAGCTGCAGCATAACCTCCCTATTTTTAAACTCCATCCTTCTAACAATGAAATACAATATTCCATTTGCCTTCTTATTTACCTGCTGCACCTGCATATCAACATTTTGTGATTCATGCACAAGGACACTCAGGTCTCTCTCACAGCATCATGCTTCAATTTTTCACCATTTAAATAATAATCCATTTTGCTATTATTCCTATTGAAATGGATGACTTCACATTTACCAACATTGTACTCCATCTGCCAGACCCTTGACCACTCACTTAACCTATCCATATCCCTCTGCAGATTTTCAATGTCCTCTATACATTTTGCTCTACCACTCATCTTAGTGTCATCTGCAAACATTGATAAACTACATTTTGGTTTCCTAATGTTTCCTTTTGATTTCAAATTTTGCTAGGAATCCTTGATGCTGCATTTAATTAAATGTTACCTTGATGCTAAGGGCAGTCCATTTTCACCTCAGCTCTGAAATTCAACTTCATTGTTTACATTTGGACCAAAGCAGAAATGAGTTCAGGAATTGAGTAACACTGTTGGAACAAAAAAAATCAGCATTAGTGAGGAGGTTATTGCTGTGTAATGCCACTTGATAGCAGGGTTGTAAAAATATTCCTGAACAGGTTGATTAGAAAATGTAGGAACCGAGAAGTTCCTATAAGTGACATAATGGAGCTAAGATGATTGACTCCAACAAAAGCAATCATTTCTATTTGTGTTAGGTATGTTTCTGACCAATGAGGAGGTTTAAGAAATAGGAGGAGGAATGGGTCACTTGACCCTTCGAGCCTGCTCTGCCATTCAATAATATCATGGCTGACCTTTCTTGTAGATTGAGTTATACTTACATTACCGGCTCCACTGATAGCAGTGTTGATCACTTTGCTGATAATCAAGAGAAGGCTGACAGAGTTGTAATTGGCTGCATTGATTTTGTTCTGCCTTTTGTGGTCAGAATGTAGCTAGGCAGTTTTCCATATTGAGTGTGTTATTTATTCCTTCTTGGGATGTAGGTATCTCTGACAGACTTTTGTGGAACAATAGTAGTGTCCTTGCTTCTGAGCAAGGAGGCCTGGGTTCAAGATCTACCTGCCCTGGAAGTGTGGCATAACATGCCTGAACATGTTGATTAAAAATGTCTAGGCATCTCTGACAAGGTCAATATTTGTTGCCCATCCTTATCTGCCCTGAAAGCAAGTAATAGTCATTCATATTATTATTTAAAGGATTCACTACAGAAACGCATTCTTATCCACACCATCACAAGACAGCATTACTGCGCTTCCAAAACCTCTGTCAAAACTAACAGATGCAAGAGAGCACCATCAACGCCAAGTCAGAAACCATTCTGATCGAGACATATGCGCCCTCATCATCAGCAATTGCTTTCGATGTTAATTGACCCAAATCTTAGAATTCCCTGCATAACAGCATTATGGGAACAACTCAATGACATAAAAGTTTGTGAAGAACAGATTTCGTTTTAAAGTTGATGCTGGCAGACATTTAAAGACACCACTTATTTTTACCCACCAACAGAACACATTGTCAACTCTGCTCTAGAGTTTTAATACAACAGGCAAATCTGACCTGATCACTAATAAACCCAGAAATCTTTGTTTATTATGCTGGTCAGGTTTCTCAGTGGTAGATGTCAGCAGTTCAAGAGGACAGCCCATTATCACTCTTTAGGAATAACGAGTTTAGGCAACAATTGACAGCTTGGGCCAGTGCTGCCAATGTTGTGAGAATATATGTTTAAAATGAGGCTTAGAGACGTATGCTGAGGTCACTATCATTTGGGATAAAATACTATAATGTAAAATTATTTCCTGTTATTTAACATAGCAATTATATAATCACCACTTTCTAGAATCTATGTGTTCTGGGTATTAATGAAACTCCACACACATACTTATTCAAGAGTTCCCTAGTTTGCTAATTTGACTGCCAAATGTTAAGCATTTTCTTAACATAAGGTGTTCTCAAAAGAAACTAGACTTGTATATTCATTGAAAACTAGAAAACTTTTAGATGCTAGAAAACTGAAATGAAAATGTTGGAAACACTCAAGATCATTACAGTCTCACCAATCTGAAGCATTGCACTGAATTTTACCAGTAATGTCAATTTTGATGATTTTTATGAAGGACATCGCTCTGAGAGATACCACAATAGTCTTGAAACTTTCCTCATTGGCTATACACCAAGCCTCTATGGTACCTTGTTCATCCTATTTTCTCTGTTGCCAGAGGTAGAAGAACTTACAACTGCCAGGACCTCATAGTAAACCATGTCCTCCAATGCTCTATCATCTTCTTCCTCATAGGTTGAGATTCCTGTTCACAATTATTGTCTCCTCTCCATCCCCTAGCTTGCTGTCTCCAATCATCATAATTGACTTTGTTAACCACCATCTCACAGCAGTGTTCCCTGATTACCTTCCTGACTTTCACTGAGCCGACACCCAAGTGTGACAGTGGTTCAGCCCCCGTGTAGAACATAGACAGACAGTAATGACTAATATGTGATCGGACACACCTGACTATGTCTGTGCAGCTCCCCAACTGAGTTTTAATTTAATTTATTGTTGTCACATGTACTGAGATACAGTGACAAGTGTTGTTTTCTGTGTGATACGGGCAGATCACAGCATACACAATCCTGTGGATTTTTTGCACTGGACCTGCAGGATTGACTGTGGCCCACTCCATAGACTGTAGTGATACAGACCTGCTGACAGTCCCAAGCAGCTGACTGACCATTTCCAAGCTCGTGGACTGATAACAGAAACTGCCCTTGACTGTGCCAGGACCCTTTAATGAAGGGTGTCTCTCTTGGTCTGAATAAGGACGACTCCTTTTGGATTTTCAGGCATGGCCATTTGGTTGAAGCACAAGCAGTGTGTCTGCTGTGTAAGTTGTTGGCACATGGTGCAGGTTTGAAATTGATGTTGCACAGTGCCATCCAGCAATGTACCCACTCCCTTGACTGGTCACTATTGACAACCATGACTGTCTGCCTGGCTTTCTATCTGCATTAAAAGGAAAGACAAGACAGAAGTACCATAAGCCTATAAGCTCTGACTGAGGGGGACAAAACCCACAAAGGCAAGGCAAGGCAGAGATGTTATGATCATCAAAGCATGAACAAAGTAAGTAAGCACTAAGAGAGCGAATGAGGAGCACTGAGATGCACCCTGGTTAATTCTTGTCTCTCTGTGCAAAGTGTCCTGGTTTCAAACTAAAATGAAAGGTGCCACTGCACTTCAAAGTGCAGCATTGAAGTGCAAAACCATATGCCAAGTAGGTCAGAGATATGCCATGTGAGTGTGGTAAGACTGGTAAATGTCCAATGTCAACTTCCATGGATGGGGGCTGTGGCTGGACTCTGCCTATGAAGTATGCCCTGAGATGTTGGTAACTGCTGTCCAAAATGGAGGCCATGATGAGCAGGCAGGAGGCTGGTGTCACCAGGAACCCGCTTTCACTTTCATGGTGGGAATTGTCTTCTAGTTTCAATCTGGTTGGGAGACTAAGAGACAGCACGTCAATGAGGTAGACAGCTCATAATGATATGCTAATGTTTGCAAATGGTATATATATAGGCTTCTCATCAATCACTAGCAAGATTCTCACCTTGCCATTCAAATATATTTTAGACAATTGGATGTTTTGCTCTCGACAATGAGAATCTCATTTCTGTTGATTTCACCCTATTTTCTCATCTGATTCGACATTGCTGATGCCATTCGGTGGGGTGGGGGGAAGAGATTCCATCCATTGGATCTATTTCCTTTTCTCTGCGAATGCTGCTGAACCAACTGAGTGTCTGCGGCACTTCTTGTTTTAATTTCAAACGTAAACTCTTTGTGTTGCACTTCATTATGTGATCATTCTGTGCCGACCACTCTTCCACTTAAGGCCTTTGTGTTGGTTATTTTGTTACATCTTCCCATGTCTTGGCGAACAATTTGATGTAAATAAGTCATGTTGTTTTACAGCCAACTGATAAAACTGATATGGTTGTGGCAGAATAACTGTTGTGATACATTTTGATGTCAAAGAGATTTAATAGTTATGTAAAAAAAAACAAGAACTACGGATGTTAAAAATCAGAAAACTCAGCAGGTCTGGCAGCATCTGTGGAGAGAAAGCAGATTGGCGTTTCAGGTCCAGTTCTGAAGGGTCAATCATAGAATCACAAAATCCCGACGGTATGGAAACCAGCCTTTCAGCCCATCGGGCCCAAACCAAACCTCTAAAAAGCATCTGACCTAGACTCACCAGCCTGCCCTGTCCCTGCAATCCTGTATTTCCCATGGCTAACCCACCTAGTCTGCACATCCCTGGACACTACGGGGCAATTTAGCTTGGCCAATCCACCTAATTGTTTTTTTTAAACTCTGGCAGGTCACTGTGTCCGAAACGTTAAGTCTGCTTTCTTGCCACAGATGCTGCCAGACCTGCTGATTTTTTCCAGCAATTTCTGATTTTGGTAATGATTATGTACTTTTGACCCATAGAAAAACTCAAGGAAGAATGGAACTCAAAACTGTCAACTGGTTGTGTGATTTTTGCATGATTGATAAACATTTATCGATTTCTAGCCTTATTAGTGACTTGGTCAAATTCACTTGCAGCATTAATACCCTGGATACAAGGTATTTGGGGCAGCACAGTGGCTCAGTGGTTAACACTGCTGTCTCACAGCTCCAGGAATCCAGGCTCGATTCCACCCTCGGGCCTCTGTCTGTGTGCAATTCGCACGTTTTCCCCATATCTGCAAGGGTTTTCTCCAGATGCTCCGGTTTCGTGCCACAGTCCAAAGATATACAGGTTAGGTGGATTGGCCATCCTAAATTGCCCATAGTGTCCAGGGATGTGCCGGCTAAGTGGATTAGCCATGGGAAAAGCAGGGTTACAGGGATATATTAGGTGGGAGGGATGCTCTTCAGAGGGTTGTTGTGGATAGGATGGACTGAATGGTCTGCTTCCACATTGTACGGATTCTATGATTTGATGACATTTGACAGGGTTTGTGTTTAGCCCAAGATTCTTTAGAGAGTCAAATCTGTGGCACAATAAGTGCCTGCCAACATTTGAGGCAATATTTTATTCTCCACTAAACTTACCTACATAAATAGAATATTTGCTTTCAAAAATTATTCAAAACAATATTTGGCCACTGTAGAATTATTGTTTTTTAAATGTCAAGAAATAATCAAACTAAATTTCTTAATTGACATAAAGCTCTGATTTATCAATGTTGATATAAAACTGAATTAGTATCTCATACAATTCATCAAGGAGTGCTCAAGCACTTAATAAATCTGTCTGACTCTTTTTTAAGATGAGAATTGATTGTCAGGCTAATATCAAGAAAAAAATTCCAACTCCACGGATGACTTGGAATGTAAAACATGAAAGATAAGAATTTGTCTTTGTCAGAGATGACAAACTAAACATCTCCATGAGCAAGGCTAATCGGGTAACTCATGAGTAACGAATAAGTCACTGTTGGGTCATGACTGAACAAGCTTACAGCACATTGTGATTAACTTTGACATATTTTACTTGCAACAAAACTAAATTTTCAACTCAAATACAAATTGATTTAAATTGATGTTTTGTGGCACAAAATATTGACTTGAAAGCACTTTGACTTGACGCCTTGCTGTTGTAATGTCATACAGTAGCAATGTGATTTGGCTTTTTGTTAATATGGTCTCATGTAAACCTTATAGATCTTTAAGCACTATTCGTTCTTTGGCAACTGAAGCTTGTTGTGACCTATTCAGAAATGAACTCAAGGTAAAATTATTGTTTCTGTCGTGTTAAAAAATAGTATTGTCTGTGATTTTTATAAATGCATTTTTATAAATGTGTGGGTTCAAGTCTCAGTTGAGAGGTTTGAGCATAAAAGTCAAGGCTGAAACTGCACCACAGTATTAAGTGTGCACAACACTGTCAGAGGCTCTGCCTTTCAGATGAGATGTTAAACTAAAATTCTGATTATTCTCCATGGAGGATGTAAAAGATTCCATGGCATTATTCCGAATAAGGACAGGGAAATTATCCAATTTTTATTCCTGAATCAACATAATAAAACAGATTATCCGATTTTAACTGTTGCTATTTCTAGGAGCTAAATGTGTGAGCTTAACAGCAACATTTCCTACTTTACAGCACTTCTAAAATATTCCATTTAGTATAAAAGGCTTTTCGATGTCCTGAGGTCAGCAAGTGACCCTCATAAAATGCAAGTCCTACTAATAATTTAGAAAGTTACATTAACTTGGGCAACAGATTTTTGAAGAAAAATTTCCTTGATCGAATCATTGATTTGTGATTCATTTGGTTCTATAACCTTCAGTGGTTGCAGATTGGGAGGGAAGTAAAAATGCCTGCAATGATCCCTTCCCTGATATAACTTATGTGGCCCTATTTGGGACTCATGTGGATTGTCATGGCTACACTTTGTTCTGATATTCACTGTGGTTAACTAGTTATTAGCATTCAAGCCTAAATTCTGCATTTGGAACCATAGCTTCAAGTTCAACATTCTAGATAAAGTGACACATTTCTTAATGATACCATCATTGAGAATAGACAATTGAAACTCAGGAAGTTGAGAAACGGGAGTTTCAGATGAGTTATATTCGTTATTGTTTCAAATTAATGGCTGCAAATAAAAGGAAGTTGGACTTGGAAGTGAGAAATCAGACTGTTAAATACTGCTGCAATTAAATTCCAAATCTGGTGGATTCAACTGTACATTTTTTTGTTAAAAATAACATAGAGTTTTAGCAGTAGCAGATGTGTAAAAAACCACAATAACACATAACTATTCAATTTATGCATTCAGAATGGCAATAATGATCACAGGAGTCTTTTTTAAAAGATTGATTGGGCATCAATTAACAGTAACAAATGAATAGCTAAGATACAGCCTTCCTCTGTAACAAGAAAGGTAGGACATGTATTTATTTGTTGGATACTTGATAATTAAACAGAATATGCCAGGAATACCCTATAGGATCAGTCAACATCTGTAGACAATGAAGCAGAGTTAACATTTCAATAATAATCGTTGCCCTGAAGTGGTAAAAGATACAAAAACAGAAATTGCTGGGTTGCTGGTTAGAACAAAGTGGTCACAGAACAAAGTAAATCACAGAATGTATAAGTTTGGAATTAAAACATTAAAATATCAGAGAGAATTGACTTCTCTATCACACATAGGGCTTGACTTAGCTGTGGCTTCAATTCTCCAGTCTTGTGAATCTGATGACCTTTCCTTTGAGTCTTTATACAACTGAACTTAGCCTCTCTCAGTTTCAGATAAACCCTTTCAGTGTTTTGAACAAACACTTCTGTTCTGGAGCTTTAAAATTAAACACCTTGCTGTAAGATGATCCATTTCTCAGCTGTTCTAAACCATCTCCCTTCCTCAGGAGCAAATGGATTACACATCTAGCTTCAGCATCACTCTTACAAAAGGAAAACTAAATGTTTTTGTCCAAGCTGTGGGTATTTCCCTCATCAAAAGAAAAACACTCAGTCCCTGACCTCCCAAACTGAAAGCCTAATGCACAACTTTTATTGTGTTTGGTCATAAAAAACTCTTCCAATGTAAACAAACTCCCATTTAAAAATTAGGTATGATGGTAGTTGACTAATCACAAACATTTAAAGAATTTTTTCATAATTTTCAATTAATCTATATTCCATTAAGAAATAAAAACTCCACTGGGGAAAAAATCCATCTTTAGCAAACTGAAGAAGTTAAGATTAATGATAAAATTTAAAAAGGTTTATAATATTGTCAGGAACTACAGTAAGCACTACAAGTGGGACAGTTTTAAATACCAGCAAAGCCTGACAAAAAAAAAATTATCAAAAGGGTGGGAATAAAATATGAGAGTATACAATCCAAAATATAAAATGTATCTAAAAAGGAAGAGAGTAGCCAAAGTGAATGTGGGTACTAGTGAGGGTGAAATTGCAGAAATTATAAAGGGGAATAGTGAAATGGCAATATGTTAAATATGTCTGCATAGCAGAGACACAAAAAAACAGAAATAATGGGGAATCAAACATATAATGAGAATGAAAAATTTAAAGTAATTCATCTCAATGAAGAAGAAGTATTGGACACATTAATGGGGAGGTGGCGACATAGTAGCAAAGCCACTGAACCAGTAACCTTGAGCCCCAGGCTAATACTCTGAGAAATGAACTGGACTCCTATCATGACAGATGGTGAAAATTGAATTCAATAAAAATCTGGAAATAGCAAAAAAAAATGTTGATCTAATGGCAACCATGAAACACTTGTCTATTGTTGAAAAAACTATTTGGTTTAGTAACATCTTTTAAGCAAGAAAATCTGCCATCATGAGCCAATCTGTCCTACATGTAACTCCTGATCCACAGCAATGTGGTTGACTCTTAACTACCTTTTGAAGCAACTAAGAGATCAAATCAGTTCCAGGGCTATTAGGATAGGCAGCAAATGCCAACAATGCTTTGAAGCCCTAGGAGAATGAAGAATGTAGAAAAAAGGGCTGAAAACCAGCAAATATCACCTGGATCTGATTTCCAGCTGCGCAGACAGCGATTGCATTCTTTGTGATCTTCCAAAATTCCCTAGATTCTAGAATGATCCCATGGAAGGTAGCACTGTTCAGATAAAGGAAGAAGAGAGAACTACCATCCAGTTAACCTGAAAGCATTCTTTGGAGAAAGTGCTGAAATCCATTAGCAAGGAAGTAGTCACAGACGTCTTAGAAAATCAGTGATTGAACAAAGTCATTATGATTTTATGAAATACAAGTCATGTTTGATAAAATTTTGGAAAGAAACGTAAAGGGTAGATAAAAGACAACCAGTGGATGTGGTATAATAGGAATTTTGTTGATGGTGTAATCAAGTACCGTACAAAAGATTGATGCACAAGCTAAGAGCTCATAGAGGTTGGGATAGTATCGGTATTGCCGATGAAAGGCACATTTTTCCAAAACCTTTTATCTTGCGCTCATCAAGACATTTTGCAAGAATACAAATCCAAATGGAAAAACAACATTTATGCTGCATGAGAGGAGAGTACTGATTGATGGGCAAATGGAATCTGACTGAAAGAGGTGTTGTCATGGAGAATGCACCCATTAATGCTGATGAGTAGTTAACAGCCAAGCTTTCTTAAATTTTCAACCGCACAAGTTGCAGAGATACTCTGCTTGTACATGTTCTCTCCGGGTGCAAAGAACAAGGATCTATGTGTTAATATATGCAGCACGTCCACCACACAATGAGCCTGAATGACAATTCTAAGTTGGTTGTCAGCATATATCCATGCCAATTCAGGATTATCCAGCAAATGCAGAATTGCATCTAATGTTAGACATTGTGTGGTGAGTTTTCCAAAAGTGGGCTGACTGGTTACGGTCATCTTGCTGCAAACAGCCGAAGGAAAACTGTTTGACACAATCTGCCAGCCTTTGGAAAGTACAGCCTACATACCTCATTTCACACAGGCACTGAAATTCATTTGTCATGTTATTCATTTAAGTGATAAATACAGCAACTTTTTGGCTTGATGGCAGCATCCTGTTAGTGGCAAACACCACTCATATTGCTGCTGCACAGTGGCCGCATGAAACAGCTAGCTGCACATGTTACTTTGACATATCTTATCCTAATCTGATGTAAACTGGCTACTTTTGAGAACCAAGAGTGACTGCCTTAATGCCTTCCAAGAGTATGCGCAAATATACGATGAGAAATGATCTGATCAGGGAAGCCATTATCCTCCAGGATATCTTTGATGCACACTATTTCAGCAAGAGGTTTGCACAGAAAACACATGGCTTGGGCCCGACTTACATGGTTTCCAACTAAGGCCAATATTATAGCACATCAAACTGTAGAAATCCAAATTTGTGCACTGACCAGTGAAGATGGGTTTGCAGTAGAGAGTAATGGAGAAGTCTCTGACCAATTTCTCAAGCAGGATATCAAGGAGAAGGAGCTCATTTGACTGATCTACGTTGAAGGTGAATCAGAGTACAAGATGGAGCTGATTAAGGTATGTACGGAAGTCCTTAAATACAGCTGTGGATCCAAATGTATCATCAACATACCATAAATATGCAAGGGGAAGGAGGTTAATTTGTTTTGTTCAATAATGGGATGAGGGTGTCACTGCCCAGGCAGCATTTATTACCCATACCTAATAGCCCAGAGGGCAGTTCAGGGTCAACCAATGCTGTGGGTCTGGAGTCACATGTAGGCCAGACCAGGTAAGGATGGCAGTTTCCTTCCCTAAAGGATATTAGAAACAAAGAACAGTTCAGCACAGTACAGGCTCTTTGGCACACAGCAGTGAACCAGATGGACTTTTATGACAATTGGTAATGGATTCTTGGTCATCATTAGATTCTTAATTCCAGATATTTTTATTGAATTCAAATCCCACCTCCTGCCATGGCAGGATTCAACACCAAGTTCCCGGAATGTTATTTGGGTCTCTGGATTAACAGTCCAGCGATAATACCGCTAGGCCATTGCCTACCCAATGTTATTCCATTGAAGACACATTTCACATGGAATCCAATAAAAATATTTGGGAGCACTCGGTTTCATCATACGAGTGCTAAGTTCATAAGTTAAATGAATACTGACTAATGCAGGGTCTAGATCATCATGAGATCATTCTTAAGTAGATGTCCATGGCTTCTTTGAATGTCCATGGTACATTAGTGATCAGCCTAATAATGTCAAGTGAGCATGTGAACACTGTACTGACATCAATATGCAAGTGCTGTATTCTCTTTGCAAACGTGCAGGAATCCTCCATCACATCAGTGTAGAACTTGCTGGTAGGAATTCATCCAACAAACATATTAACAGAAATGACTTTAACATTAATAAGATAAGTACTGTACTGCAGAAGTAATTAGAATCTGGAAATGCATGGTTATTGCCAATTAAGAGATTAGTATCTGCAGAAACCTTGTGACACATGCGCTGTCAGCTAGCTATGTCTTCACAGCATTAATTTATGTTGACTGGATGTCAACTTTGTGCAGTGTTGACTTTGAACTCTAGCACCTTGTCAGCTCAAGTTCATTTCAATTACTTCACAAAGACCGTAAGACCATAAGAGATAGGAACAGAAGTAAACCTTTTGACCCATTGAGTGTGCTCTGTCATTCAATGAAATCATGGTTGATCTAATAATCCTGAAATCCATGTTCCTACCTTATCCCCAAAATCCATGTTTCTCTTACTGATTAAAGATCTGTCTATCTCAGCCTTTAATATGCTTAACAATCCAGCCTCAGCAGGATTATAGAATACACTAAAAAATTTCATAGATTCGCTACCTTCTAATAGACGAAGTTCCTCTTCATCTTTGTCTTAAGTGGGTGACTCCTTACTTTGAGATTATGTCCTTTGGTCCAATATTCTCCCACAAGAAGAAAGAACCTCTTCCCATATACCCTGTGAAACTTCCTAAGAACTTATCTTTCACAATAAAGTCTCCTTTCATTCTTCTAAATGCCAATGAATACAGGGGAGGCAATGGCCTCATCATTTTATCTCTAGACTACTAACCCAGAGACCCAGGTTATGTTCTGGAGCACTGGGTTTGATTTCTGGGCAGATGGGGTAGAATTTAAATTCATTTTTTTTAAAAATCTGAAATTAAGTGTGTAATGATGGCCATAAAACCATTCTCAATTGCTTTAAAAACACATCTGCTTCAATAGTGTCCATTAGGGAAAGAAATCTGCCTTCCTTACCTGGTCTAGTTTACATGTGATTCCAGACCCACAGTAATATGGTTGACTCTTATCTGCCTTCTGGGTAACTCGAGTTGGGCAACAAATGCTTAGCCAGTGACACCCAAATATCAAGAATGATTTTAAAATAATAATGAGAGTTTGAGTTGTTTGGCTTCTTGTCACTACAGGGAAAAGACAGGAAAGTAGACTTGAGGATTATCAGATCAGACATGATGTCATTGAATGGTGGAGCAGACTCAATGGGTTGAATGGCCTATTTCTGCTTCTAGGTATAATGGTCTTATTGTGGCCACTTGCCATCAGCTTAGACAAGGGAAATGATAACAGCAAACTTGACCCTGTTAACCATATAAAGTTACCAACTTCTACGGATTAGGGTCAAAATTGGGAGAGCTGTCTAACGGACTAGTTAAGCAACAGCCTGACATAGTCATACTCACATAGTCTTAATTTATACACAATGTCCCAGAAAATACCATCACAAGCCCGAGTATGTCCTGTCCCAGGGAAAGAACAAGCCCAGTAGAGATGGCAGCACCATAGTACACATATTGGAGAAAGTTGCCCACTAAGTCCTCATAATTAACTCTCATGCATTAGGTCAAACATGGGAACAGAAACTTCCTGCCAATTGCCATTTGCTACCCCCTTGGCTGATGAAGCAGTCCTTGAACAATACTTGGAGGAAGTACAAGGGCACAGAATGTACTCTGGGTGGGGGACTTCAACGTTTCTGTCCCAGAGTGGCTTGGCAGTATCACAACTGACCGAGCTGACTGAGTCCTAAAGGGCATTACTGCTAGACCAGGTCTGCAGCAGGTGGTGAGGGAAACAAGAGAGAAAAACATACTTGACTTCATCAACACTGATCTGCCTGCCTGAGATGTATCTGTGCTTGACAGTGTTGGTAAGAGTGACAAAGTGTTGTCTTCGCATTGAGAATACCCTTTATCATATTGTGTGGCACTGTGGTAAAATGAATAATCTTCAAACAGATCTATCAATTAAGACTGGGCATCTACAAAGTTCTCTACGTCATCATCAGCAGCAGCAAAATTGTGCTCCAACATATTCTGCAAACTCACGGCCCAGCACATTCCCCATTCTACCATTACCATCAAACCAGGAGATCAACTCTGGTTCAATGAAAAATGTAGGAGAGCATTTGAACAGCAGCACCATGCATAACTAAAAATGAGGTCCTTAAAATGGAGTGTCAATCTGCTGAATCTACAATGCAAGTCTACTTCTGTGCCAAACAACATGAGCAGCACGTGATAGACTGATCTAACTGATTCCACAACTGATGGGTCAGAAATCAGAGTTAATGTCTCGGGTCCAGTAATCCTTCTTCAGAACACAGAGCAGAAGACTGAAACATTCACAACAATCTTTAGCCAGTAAAGCCGAGTAGATGATCCATCTCAACCTTCTCCAGGGGTCCCCAGAATCACAGACACCGGTCTTCAGCTAACTTAATTCACTCCACATGATATGAAGAGAATGTCTGCTGACAGCTCCGATGCTTATTACACATATGCATTCCATGCTAATAGTGCAGTGATGTCAGTCCATCTTATTCACTCATACTTATTGTGCTTATTTGGATGCTGCCATGTTTTTTACTGGTAGACAAAGCACAGAATTTTCCACGTAAACAATGAGAATCCTTTGGAATTGTCAGGAGACACAGCCTATCAGAAACTGAACAGCCATAAAAAGCATCGAAAAAGTAAAAACCTGAGAGATATTACACTAGAGACATTTCTTTCATTTCATCTTTCAAGATGTATGATGCAAACCAATTTGGCACTTCACAAGGTTTCTAAAGAGTTTGCCCTGACGGAACTGAAGTAACATTCTAATCCATCTTTCAAGGCTCCATCTCGTTTGTTCATAAATACATGGTTGTTCTTTGGGCATAAAATGGTTAAAATATTTCCCAATAACATACTTGAATATTAAGGCCATATTTTCTCTAAATAGCTTTTTAACCACAGAATGTTTTTTGTTCCTTTAAATTTGGCTGAATGGTCTATACACACTTGTTTTGTAGTTGCTGGCCTGCTTACCTGACAATGTGCTGTTCTTGTATTTTAATCAGGCTTTTCTTTAGTGAAGGATTTGATATTTCCTTTCAATTTCCTTCCATTCCTGTGATGGGTGAAAATCAAGCTTCCAAGTGGAGATCTGTAATTTCGAAATGAAAGTGTCTTTCTCCACTGGCCCATCAAATGTTCCCATAATTTAAAGGTTGCTCTTTATATAGTAGTTCTTGAGTGAATCAATTTTTATGGGAACACTGGGTTTCAATGTGATCTCAACTGTAGTCCAGAAGTATGTTTGCACAGTGTATTAACAACACAGGAAACACTTCTGCTAATCCATCAAGTTTATTTCTGTTGAAGGAGCAATGTGCCTGTCCTGAAGGATGACAATTGATCTGTGAGGAACAGAATTGAGGATTTGATGCTTTTATTTTATTGTAGCAATTCCATTATAATTCTATTATCCACTAGGCATAGGTCCAACATCATTTCAAGTGGTCCTCACGTGTCTTTAATGTGTTAACACCAGTATTTTAAGGATCTGAGATCCCTCAGTTATTCTTTTGCAATATAAAGCTCAGAATGCTAAAGATTGTCTACCTCATCCATTTTATGACTGATCATATACTTTTTGAAGATGATATCTCTAAACTTTTTATGACATAGAGAGCTTAATTCTTATTTCAAAACCTTTGAATCTATAACCAACATTTAAATTCATGTTCCTTTTTTTCCTTCTGAGGAAGAGATTGGATTGAATGGGTCTTTTTGCACTGGAGCTTTGAAGAATGAGAGGGCATCTCATGAAATTCTGACAGGGCTGGATACACTGGACCTAGGAATAATGTTTCTCCAGTCGGGAGTCTAGACCTCGGGATCATGGCTTCAAGAAACATGATACAACATTTAAGACTGACTTGAGGAAATCTCTTTCTCAGGGCGGTGTTTGCTGATACCGGAAACTGTGAACAACTACGCTTGTTTGTGAATTCAGAAATGCACATGCCCATATTTCCTATGCTGTGGTATCACATAGAATGCACATGTGACATCAGGTGCAGGTACAGCACTATGCACGTGCATTAAAGTGCACTCTTTTGAAACAGTGTTCAGCTGCAGAGAGTCAGGATGCAGGAAGCGGGGTAGAATTGGGAGAGGAGAAAACTGGTGGTGGTGTGGAGAAGGTAATTGAGGGGAAGGAGAGAATTGGATGGCGAGGAGAGAAATCTGGGGAAGAGAGAATTGGGGGCGGATTGGGGAATCGAGAGAAGGAGGAAATTGGAGGAGAAGGAGAGAATTGATGAGGGAGGAGAGAAACATGAGGAGGAGATAATTGGAGGAGGAGAGAATCGGGGGTGGAGGCAATTATAAAGGATGGAATCAGAGGGACAGAGAGAATCATGGGGGAGAGAGGGAATCGGAAGGGAGGAAGAATTGGAGAATAGGGAGAGAATCTAAGAAAGGGGGAGTGTTAACTGAATATCCCCCTCTCCCAAACAACCCCATTTCTCCAACAACCACTCCCATCTGCAGGCAGCCACCTCCTGCACATCCAGATCCTGACCACCATCCTTCCCAATGTCCTGCTCCTCCCCTGAACACCCACTTCTTGTCCCAGTGCCACTCCCCCAAACACACCTCCTCTCCTGAACACACCCCTCCTTTCTCACACGCTCAAACCATCCCCCAAATCTCTTGAACAACACAGTCCATTCACCACTCAGGCCCTGACACCTCCCTTCCTGAGTCCCGACCCACCCAACCCCCTGCCCCTTCCTGGGTCCCGATCCACCCACCTATCTCGGGTCCTGGACCATGGTCTCCCGAAACTATTAAATGTGTCACACAGTACACATGCAGTGGTGTCAGCAAACACAGCCTTTTCCCAGGCAAAGGATGTTGAACCTCTGTAATGCTTGACCACATGAATCTGTGGAAGGCAAATCACTGAATATATGTAAAAATGAACTAAACAGATTTCTAGACACTAAAGACCTCATTAGGATGGGGAGAGAGTGGAACTGTAGTGTACGGATAGAGGATTGGCCTTGATAATGTTGAATTGCAAAAGTAGCCTCAGTGGACCAAATAGCCTAATCTTGCTCCTATTATCTAAGTTTCTTCATAACTTGTAACTTACTACTTTTGATATTCAACTAAATATGGAACCTGGAGCTAAATCACTGTGAGGAACATTTCAGCACTCTTTAACAAAGACAAAAGAGTACTTAAATCTTTAACTAAAGTTTCCAGAATCATCTCCATCACAGTTAGTCTTATCTGATGTGTTATTACTGGATTTTCTCTGTGGCCTATTTTAAAACAAAACTGTGTTATGGTATTGAACAAAACACATTCGGAAGGTTTAAGTTTGATATGAAATCATTGAGTGGTACGCACAGAGAGCCATTCAGCTCACCAAACCTGGGCCACGTATTTTGTAGAACTACAAAATTAGTTCTACTGTCCTCTTTCCCCAAAGCTTTAATTTTCGCCCCTTCAACTGTTTATCTCATTTCCTTTTGAAAATCACATTTATAATCTGCCTCCATCTCCTTTCCAATCATTGAGTTAAAAGATGTTTCTCCATTTTGCTTCTGGTTCTTTTAACAGTCACCCTAAATATGTGTTCTCTGCAACTAGAAGTAGCTCTTCCATATTTACGAATAAACTCTTCTTTGTCAATGTAATCTCTCTGTATCACTGAAATCCCTCATTCCTGTAGGGATTTGTTGTATGAGCTGTTAATGGGTTAATTCCAATCGAGAGCGTACTTCCCACACTTAACCAGTCAAGTCCTTTTAGGATTTTATTGGTTTCTATGAGATCCCTCTGTGTTCTTCTAAACTTCAGTGAATATAATCATATATGATTCAGTGTTGCTTTATACACCAGTCCTACTTTCCCAGGAATCAGTCTCATAAACCTTTGTGGCACTCCCTCTGTAGCCAGAAGATCCTTCCTCAGATAAGGAGACCAAAATTGTACACAATTCTCCATGTGTGATCTCACCAAACCCTGTTCAATTGCAGCAAGACCTCCCTGCTCCTATACTCAAATCCTGTCACTATGAAGGCCAATATAGCATTTGCTTTCTTCACCACCTGCTTCACTGAATACTCATGTTCAGTGACTGGTGTGCAGACTGAGAAAACAGAGCTGAGGTAGAAACTCAATTCAGACCATTGAAAGACAAAGCAGTCTCAGGGATCTTTCTCCTGTTGTTTTGTTGCTATGCTCCAAAGTAAGAACAACTTGCTTTTCTTGAAAAGCCTTGAAGTCAGCTGAGAGGTACTGGTGTGTTATCAAATGGATTCGAAAAGAATAGCTAAGTGCAAGGTCAACAAAGTGACACCTCAGATGAATCCAATTTTTGTTGTATAGTCGTCCAATAAGATACTTTCTTGACTCCAGACTATATACGAAATCATTGACTTACTGATAGCTACTCTCCAGGTGTTCCACATCTTTATGTTTTGTACTTAACCTCGATGGAGAAAATTATGTCAACACTCCCAGGTGGAATAATGACTATGAAATTGATAAAACCAATGTTTAAACTGCATGTCTTACCACTATAAAGGTTAATTAGGACTTATTTTTAGAGGAAAAATCATCTACGAATGAAATATTGAAAACAAATGTAACAATGATACTCCTCTCTGCAGCTCCAGCCACTGTAAGTTGCTGCAATGCTCTGTTTAAACAATAAATCACCAGTTTGACCTGTGTTTGTAATGAGATTTTTAATCACGCTGCCAGTAAATATCCTGTAGTGAATAAGAAAAAAACCCTTTTTACGTACTATAAAAGATTTGTACTGTTCTGCGTTGATTAGCGGTATATATTTGGAAAAAAAAACCTGAGATCAATGCTTTTCATTTTGGCTACTCATTCTTCATCTATTTTAAAATTCAAAGATTATGCTAACCAAAGTTAATAATTCATGGGCCATTTTTAATGCTTTTATGTTGAATGCAGTAGCTGTTTATCCTCCCAGAGTTTCTGAAAGAAACAATGCTGAAGCACAAAACATGAAATTCTTATTCATAATACTTTGATTACTGAATTCACATGGTGCAGTTTTAAAGTATTTACAGAACTAAAACCTGAAATAACTGATAATGAATCAATATTGTAATTTTTTACTTAATTCTTCTGTTACATTTCTTTGCCTTTCACATCCTCTGTTGGCTTCAGTGATTACTAATGGCTGTAATCAATTATCCTGAGACATTGAAGTTGACTGATGTCAGTGTTAAAAAGGAGGTATCACAGAAGCATTATGCACAGTTTACCTTTAAACATTTCACCACAGAGAGAACAATGCAGACTTAGTTTGAACAAATGATGGCAGGAAATTTCCTTGTAGCTGCTCCCCAAATAGTGCTTCCACCGCACTCCTGGCAAAGTTCTGAGAGCAGAATAGGATCGGCTCAGATGAATGTTCCTAGCGTCGATGAAACAAAATAGAATGAGAATGTGCACTTAAGCAGTCATGTCAGTGCTGAGAATGTCAAGTTACAAAGATTTCTATTCTGCTAGAATGGGGTCAGTTATCATCAGAGGACTCCATGAGAAACAGCACCCTTCGCATTTTCAGAAGGACTTTCGGGGAAGCTCTCCATTTACAGGTTGAATTGTGGGAAAAGGTTAAAATAATTAAACAGCAAGCACTCTCTTTGGAACCTACCTTTAGATTTAGTCTTTTAACTGATCTCAGCATACTACTTCAGAGGCACCAAAACAATCTTAACAGCAGTAATTATGTACAGCTCAAAGATAATGCTTACAACAGTGCTCCATTTTGTGTTCTCCATGGTTGAAATTGAGATGGAGGCTAGGGCAGAAAATGTATCTGACTTGCATGGGGTGTAACTAGGTTCATCTGGGATTTTGTTCTGCCTAAAGGAGCTCCTTACAATACAGATTGGAGGGGAAAAGGCAACTCTTTTACTCATCAAGACAGCATTTGACTGAGTTTGGCATCAAGGAGCTTGAGCAAAATTGATGTCAATAGGACTCAAAAGGACAAATCTTCAATTAAAGCAGTCATACTGACCATAAAAAAAATTATGGTTGCTCGAAGCTATACATTCCTATAACAGGACGGTGCTGCAGGAGCTTTCCAGGATATTGCTCCAGGCCAACATCAAGTGGATAGCGATTGTCCTGGATGGTATGAAATTTCTTCATTGTTTTTGAAGCGGCACTCGCAAAGTAAGTGGACAGTATTCCATCACATTCCTAACTTGTAACTTTTATGTAGATGATGGAAAAGCTTTGAGCAGTTAAAAGGTGGGTTACCCACCAATGAGTACTCAGTCTCTGAACTTATCTACCAGTCACAGCTGATTCAGATAAGTTTCTAGTCAATTAGGACCTCGAGAATGTTGATAGTGGGGTTTTCAGTGATAGAATTCCCCTTGAATGACCAGGTGAGGTGGTTATACTCTCTTTTGTTGGAGGTATCAATATATGGCATTTTCTGTTACTGATCATACTTGAAAACTATCAGCCAGAGCATGAATGCTGTCCACATTATGCAGTAAGCGGGCATGGAATAGTTCTGTAACTAAGGTGTCCCAGATGGGACTGACTGCTGCGCAATCAGTAACAATCCCACTTGGGGTTGAGATGGAGGTGAAATTAATAAATGTACATGTGGAAACTGATGTGTTTTTGATGATGTTGTTGAGGAGCAGCACACATTGAATGGGAGTAGGGGTGACCCCCAATAGTCAATCTTACAGACTCATTCCTTTTACAGTTCAGGAGGCCATTTAAACAATTGCATTCGCACTGGTCAAAAAAATCTTGTACACTAATCTCACTTTCCAGCCTTTTGGCCACTGGCCGTTTGCTGGGAAATGGAAGGGGAGCAGGTACAGTGCCTTATGAACCGTGTGAGTGCATAGAAATCATGACAGCAATTAGAAGAGAAACTAGAAAAAGATCCAAGTTCAGAGCTTGAAGAAAGGATAACCTTTGGGGTTCATAGTTCCAAACAGGAGGTATATTAGTCTCAAAACATTAATTATGTGATTCTCCCCACAGATCTGCTGAATTTCTCCAGCAATTTCTGTTTTTTTTTGTTTCAGATTTCCAACATGTGCAATATTTTGCTTTTGATTTGAACCTCAGGACTAGTTCACTGGGATAGGGATAAGGAGTAAAAGCAAGAGGGGTAGCTGGAGAAATTGTCAGACTCCTTGTTACAGAGCCTGTGAGTTCCTCATACTTGTTTGGGGAAGTGAGGGTGGATGGCAGGGGGGAGTGGGATTTACAGAGATATTTTCTAGTGGGAAATAAATGCCAGGGATTATTTTTAGTATTACAGAATGATCCGATAATTGTAGACCATTTTAGCAGATTAAAGCAAGGCCTGATAGTGCTTTATATGGTTCAACCAGATGTGAAAATAAATTGCTAAATCAAGTCAGTTGTCTGCCATCAATGTTCAAGTCTACAACCCAAGGACTTAGGACAATGTTGATAGGGGCTATACCAGGGGAGTGACTAAGATGAGAAAGAGTAATTGTTATAATAGAGACAGGTGTACCAAAGGTTGATGTGCAGTGAGATTGATCAGATCAGTAGCTGAAGTAGTGAATAAAGTAAATGAAGTGGACCTTTGGAAATTGGGAACAAATACAAAACAAATTGTTACAAGGAAAATGCTACTTTGTTCTACACATTTACTAAACTTTTTCTTACGCTTCCATATTTTTATTTCCTCAATTAGTTGTTTATTACATCAGTTTAATGATGAAATCACAAATAATTCAGTGTCCTAGATAACTGAAATAATTTTTACAGACATCTCCTTGGCACATAAAGGGAATATCTTAATATCCTCTATAGTAAAGTTGGCTGGTTTACATCAAACAGAATGATTATTTCCACAAATGAGATACAGTGCCTGTCATTCAGGCAAACAAAGCTGACAAGCATGAACAATTCTTGCTCCATTCAGGAAGATATCCAAGGTAGTGACACCTGTTAGCCATCCCAGTTAGCTGAAATATTTGCCAGTCAATAAGAAAATAGTGCCATGGCTAGAGAATTGTTAAGGTGATGAACATTTTGATAGGAACAAGTTAGAGGTGTAAGTGAGGCTGGTGTGTATTGAGCTCTGGTTCTGCATAATCAGGCAAAGGACGCCTGGTGTGTGCTCTGCCCAGAACATCTAGCATGTGTGAATGTGCGAAGCTAGCATGCATTACATCGGACGCCAGATGGAAAATATCCAAAAGGCTTATTTAGATTGAGATGTTATTTGATTAAAGACCTTCACAAGTTGAAGTCTTTTGAAGATGAAGGTTGGAAAAATATTGCTGTAGGAAAAGTGCTACAACTTTTTTACTTTTCAAATGCAGTACAATTCAACGCATGCTAAGCCAGTGCCATACTTAAAAGATGGTCTATTAATAAAAGTAAATATTGTCATAGATGCACAGCAGATCTCATTCTAATGAAAGGTCAACATCTTAAATATAAACAATTCTCTTTAATTTTCCAGACAGAGATGGACCTAAAATATATTTCCAACATTTTCATTTTTAATTGCTAAGCGAATAGTTGAGACCTTCCTTTCTTATGAGTATTTTTTTTAATCATTATTTTACATTCTCAGGTTGAAGCCAAATCCTGCAAAGCCACTTGTTGCATATCATCAGTGGTCTTAAGAAAATTGGAACTCAGAGAAAATGTGCAGGGTTATTGGGAAAAGGCAGGAAATTGGCACTAAGTGAAAATGTTCAGCAAGTCAGTAGCAGACATGATGTCCTCTTTTTGCACCATAGTAATTCTGTGATCTGTGATTTGAGAGTGTTCCACCATTCAGCAAATTATAGCTGATCTGGTGTGGTCACAGCTACACTTTCTGACAGCACCCTAGACTTCCGTGTCTATCGAACATCTTTCTGAATTAGTCTTGAATAAATTTAAAGACCCAGACTGCACTATTGGCTTTCAGAAGGTTCTCAGTAAGTTCCAACATAATAGATTGGCATATAAACTTAAAGCACATGGGATTTGAGGTCATTGCTTTAACATGCACAGAGAATTGAGTGACATACAGGATACAAAGAGTAGGAATAAACGGGTCATTTTCTGAGTGGCAGCCAGTGACTAGTAGTATACTGCAGCGATCAGTATTCAGACACCAGCTATTTACAATATGTATCACTGATTTAGATGAGGGAACTAAATGTAATATCTTTAAATTTGCCCACAAAGTAAAGCTGGGTGGGAGGGTAGCTTTGAGAAAGATGCAGAGAGATTTTTCGGTGTGATTTGGATAAGTTGAGTGAGTAGGCAAATGCATGGTAGGTGAAGTGAGGTTATCCACTTTGGTAGCAAAAGCAGGAAAGCAGATCATTTTCCAAATGCTAATAGATTGAGAAAGGATGAAGTGCAATGAGATGGGGCTGTTCTTGTACATCAGTTGGTGACAAGTGGAGAGAAAGGCAAATGGTCTATTGGCTTTCACAACACAAGGATTTGAGTGCGGGAGGAGGGATGTCTTGCTGCAATTTATCAGGGCCTTGTTGAGACCACACCTGGAGTGTTGTGTATGGTTTTGGTCTCCTTATCTGTGGAAGGATGTTCTGGTTATGGAGGAAGTGCAATAAAGGCTTACCAGGCTGATTCTTGGGATGGCAAGATTGACAAAGGAAGAGAGATTGGATGAGTTAGGACAATATCACTGGAGTTTCAAAGAATGAGAGGTGATCTTGTAAAGACTGGGTAGGTAAATGTAGGAAGGATGTTCCCAGTGACTGAGGAGTCCAAACCCAAGAGGATTTGGAAAGGTCATTTAGAATTGAGATACAGAGAATTATTTTCACCCAGACAGAGGTGCATGTGTAGAATTCTTGATGCCAAAACATTGAATGTTTTCAAGAAGAAATTAGATATATTTCTTAGGGCTAAAGTGTGAAAAGGGTATGAGGCTAAAGCAGGAACAGTTCACTGAAATGGAAACTCATCCACGATCATTCTGAATGCAGGGGCCAAATGACTCTTGCTCCAATTTTCTATGTTGTGTATTCATTCACAGGATGAGAGCATCGCTGCTAGGCCAGCATTTATTGCCCATCCCTAATTGCCCAGAAAGCAGTTAAGCGTCACCTACATTGTTCTGGGTCTGGAATGTTACCAGAACAGGTAAGGGTGGCAGTTTCCTTCCCGAAAGGACATTAGTGAACCAGATGGGTTTTTACGACAATCGACAATGGTTATCATTAGACTCTTAATTCCAGATTTTTATTAAATTCATATTCCCCCATCTGCCATGGGATTCAAACTTGGGTCCCCAGAATATTACCTGGAATCTCTGGATTGACAGTCCAGCAATAATATCACTATGCCATCGCCTCCCTATATGGTACTTTCTGGGGAAGAGAATTCCATACCCTGTCTTAAAAGCTTCTACTCTTAAACTATGTCCCCTAGCTTTAGTCTCCCCGACAGAGTACACATTGCCCAATCCAGTTCCCTTAAGATTCCATATGTTTCAAGAAAATCAGCTCTTATTCTTCTAAACTCTAATGGATATCGGTCTAATCGTTCATAAGATAAGCCTTTCATCCAGGTAATGTGTGGAGTGGACCTCTGCACTATTTTAAGGCAATTAGATCTTTTTTTCAAGTAAGGAGACTAATACATTACACTAGATGTGGCCTTATCAACAGTCTGTACAGATAAAGTAAAATTTCACTACTTCTATATTCCATTTTTTATTCAATCATGGATGTGAGCATTGCTGGCTGGCCTACATTTATTGCCCATCCCCAGTTGCCCTTGAGAAGATGGTGGTGAGCTGCCACTTTGAACCACTTGCAGTCTATCAATACAACTGAGTGTCTTTCTGGGCCATTTCAGGGGGTATTTTAGAGCCAACAACATTATTGTGGGTCTGGAGTCACATACAGGCCAAACCAGGTAGGGATGGCAGGTTTCCTTCCCAGAAGGACATGTGTGAGCCTTTGAAATAAACCATTCCACTTGTTTTCCTAACCATTGCTGCACCTGCATATTGACATTATGTGATTTCTGTATTAGAAAACTCAGATCCTGTAAAGTAATAGGCCTTCCTGAGCCATAGCTATTTTTAAAGATGTTTCCATATGACTGTGTGCCTTTGAAGGCCACTTGGGACAACAGTCAAGACTGAACAACACAGCTGTGAGAATGGGGCCATATAAAGCCCCCAAACCATGTTCCCTTGGGTTGAATGTTTTACATCAGTCCAATAGTTCCATCATCAGTTTTATCGATACCAAGGACTAGATTTTATAATGAAGTGGGGCATTGAGTGTCAGCAATTTTCCTGACCCTGCAATCCTGCCTCTGTCCCAGCATTGCAGGTAGATGGGATTTTCTTTTCCTGGAGTTTGGGATAGTCTGAAGTCAGACCTGTAGCTAGAGGGAAGACTATACTGATGTAGCCCAATTAAAAGGCCTTCTTCTGTTTGTGTACATGGTGTATTATTTTCAAAATGGTAGGTTGTGTCGAGTGTACTGAACAGCATGGTTACAATTCAAAGATTTAGGTGACATCAAGGATGAGCAATGTACACAGTGGACAGTGTATCATTAAACCACGACTTCACAGTCAGCACTGTTCCATTTCTTTAAATATTTCACCTCATGAAGCTAGAACAAACGTTATGCATGTTAAACATGCAAATTGTTAACTCATTCTACCTTGACTATTAGATTATGTTACATTTAATCATGTGATTTTAAAGCAGTATTCTGTGAAAATTATATCACAGTTGAGAACGAACCATGATATAAGTAAGAAAAATATAGTGATTGCTTTGTTTTATTTTATACAAACTGAGTACATGACAGCACAGAACTCAAAAATAGCTGAAAATATGCTCTAGGTCATCAGCATCTGAAAAAAGAAAATTTCAGATTAATGTCCGCTGACCTTTTCACCAATGTTAGAAAACAATAAAATAAACCATGAGGAGGAGCTATGAGTTCCAGTTGACTATACATCCCACGCAGGTGTTTGGTTCACAAGTTTGCCTGCATTACAATCAACGAATGTGGGACAATAATCGTCACAATCTCACAGCTATTTTCCAGGTTTATTCAATGTAAATTACCCTCCCCCTGCTCCTGCCAACCCAGCAAGATATTGACAAGGTGCTATGGCTTCCTTGTTGGGGAACTGGAATAATTTCTGGCAAACTTTCATGTATCTAAATAAATTTGTAAGCATGCAGAAATAGATTGCAAGGAAATAATTCAGATGTGGTTAAGGCCGGTTAAGATCATAATTCATCCATAGAAATGAGCTCTAAATCTTACAGTTTTCCAAATTTCGTAACTTTATGTCAAACAATGATGAGCAAAGTTTACAGCTGTTGTCTAAACTGGAAAAGTTTGCAAATGTTCTTGAATTGTGTGATTGCGCAAAATACATTCAATTCCCTTAGTCTTTTCCAGAATGTTTAGCAGCGCATGTACGTGCAGGATGATTTCTGAGATTAGTACACAAGTTCTTACTGACACACAACGCATCTTTTAAAAAAAAAGCTACCCATGAGTTTCCTAGCACTCTTTGATCTCTATGTTTGTGAAATCTCTCCTGGCCTCATGTATGAGAAACTGAAGGTTTATCTGACATATATCTCTTTGGTTTTACCATGCTAACTTGTTCTTTTTTAATTCATTTATGGGATTTGGGCATCCTTAGGTAGGCCACTGTTTATTGTCAATCACTAATACCCCATCAGGAGGTGATCCACTTTCATGAACTACATTCTTGTTAGTTTTAGATCTGAGATAGATTTTTTTTAAGCAAAGGTGTTAAGGGATATGGATCAAAGTCAGACGTATGGAATCAGGCCACAGATCAGCCATGATCTGATTAAATGGTGGAACAGAGTTGAGGGGCTGAATCGCCTCATTCTGTTCCAATGTTCTTAACTGCTATAGTCCATGTGCTGTCTCCCAAAGGAACAACATTTCCTGCAACAAGGTAAGTATGCCTATTCTGGCGTCCTGTCTCCGGCAGACAGAGCACTCACTGTTCTGCAGTAAATTAGGGTAAGGTTAGGTGCTGAGCAAATGCCTTAAAGAAAACGAAATGAGTTCTTGTAAAGGAGAATATTTTAGGGTCAAGCACAAAATCAATGGTATTAATGGATCTGTGAGGCATAGAAATTAGAATTTAACAGACTAAAGAATCATTTATATATTTTTTCTTTAAGCACAAGGTGCTGTTCAGTGTAGGCAGGGAAGTAAAACAAACTGTGTGATAACCATGCAGTCCTGAAAGTGAGGACATTGGGACTGAGTGCTAGAGTCACCTCTTTCCAGGCAGTGAGACTCACATTCGTGGTGGAATTGATCTCTTACAGAAAGGTATATCTACATATGTAATGTTATGTTGGTTTCTTCTTGAAAGGACCATTTAGGTTCAGCTAGCCACTTGGTGGTAAACATTCTCTACTTTGACAACTAAGAATGTTAGTAAGACATACAGCAAAGTGCTTGAGACAGATGTGAATAAGCCAAGCATTATTTATTTCTGTTTTGATTGTTCTCCTGATAGCTGCCTAGGCAGTGAAAAATTTTCTTCATCACTGTGCAGAATTTTCTATTTCAGCTATTTATATTCACTTCACAAAATGACTACTGTTGGATTTTTTTTATGTATCTCAGAGTACTGAAGAGATGACACTAGTTACTAAGTAAGCAAAAGGCCTATTTACAGGTGGTATAAAGTATCTCCGCAATCACAAAATGTCTGCATTCATGCTCACATCTCAGCTTTTAATATTTTCGGTGATATCTGTTCCCTTTACTCCCTACCTAGGCTTTACCAAACAACCAAGTGAGCATAGATCAACAGACCCATGTAATCAAGAATCCGTTAATTAAACCATTGAACATGACAACTATGTCTTGGGTTTGTGGATGAGAATACCCAAGAAGGATGTGTAACTCCATCAACTAATTTCCCTTTTAAAGAAACAATAGTGGTACAACTAAGTTCTAAAAAAATTAGCTCTATCTGCAGGGTGCCTCATGGACAAGGAGTATAAATGAACATTTTGAAATGATTAACCTTTTTTAAAAAAATATTCAGTTAATATTTTGTTTTGTCATTGATATTAGAATGTCAAATCAGGTTCAAAAGAAGCCTGATCAGTACATTCATTGAAGTGTCTTTATGAATAAACTTTGAGTATTAATCATACCGTAACATTAGGTATAATATTGAATACCAATCAAAAGCTTATCTTATATTTTTTATTATCTTTTCTTTCTTCATTCATGTTGTATGGGTATTGCCAGTATCAATTGCCTAACCTTAATGGTCCTTGAGCTGATGGCGGTGAAGAGTCTCCTTAATCTCCTGAAGCAGGTAGTGGTATTACTTCCATAGTGCTGTAAAACAAGCAGTTGTGGGATATTGGCCTACTTACAGTGAAAGAATGGTGAAATGTTTCCAAGTCAGGATGATGTTGTATTTGAAGTAAAACTTGGAGGTGATGGCACTCCCACATGCATGCTATTCTTGTTCTCCTAGCTCCATTGGACACTGTTTTGTGAAATTCAACTGAAAAAAAATGATAAACTGCTTCTGTAAGTGCATCTTGTGGATCATACACATCTCTTCGAGGGGGCATTATTATAGAGTCATACAGTCATGCAGCATAGAAACAGTCCCTTTGGTCCAACCAGTCCATGCTGAACATAATCCCAAACTAAACTAATCCCACCTGCCTGCTTCTGGTCTATATCCCTCCAAATCTTTCTCATTCATGCATCCATCCAATTGAATTTTAAATGTTGCAATTGTACCCACATCCACCACTTCCTCAGGACGTTTATTCCACATGCAAACCACCCTCCGTGTAAAAAGTTTGCGTCTTATGTCTTTTTTAAATCTCTCCCTGCTCACCTTAAAAATGTGCCTCCTAGTGTTGAAATTCTCCATCTTAGGGAAAAGACAATTACCATCAATTCTATCTATATGTCTCATTTTATAAACTTCTATCAGGTCACTTCTCCACCTCCTAGGCTCCGGTGAAAAAATGCCCCAGCCTATCTGGCCTTTCTTTACAATTCAAACCTTCCGTACCCGGCAACATCCTGGTAAATCTCTTCTGAACCCTCTCCAGCTCAATAATATCCTTCCTATAACTGGGCGACGAGAACGGGACATAATATTCCAGAAGAGCCTCACCAATGTCCTGTACAAACTCAACATAACATCCCAACTCCTATACTCAAAGGACTGAGGGTGGAATAAGTGAGCGTTTAAGGTAATGAAACAGATGTCCATCAAGTGTGTTGATTTTAATGTTGTCCACCTTCTTCAGTGGTCTTGGACTTGTACTCATTCAATGTGATGAAGAGTACTCTATTGTACCTTGTATATGGTGGTTAAGCTTCTGCGAGTCATTAGGTGAATAACCCATTGCAGAATATCTGACCTTTGTAACGTTCTTGTAGCCACAGTATTTATGTGACTTGTTCCATTAAGTTTCAAGAAAATGATGGCTCCCAGAAGTTGCTGCATCTTCTGCAACTATTCCATTTAGCATTGTAGTGATGTCAGGTAACACAATGCATGATGTCCCCAATTTGAACATGAGACTTTGCCTATGTACATATTGTTAGAGGTTACTCGTACCCATAATGTAATGATCAGACAGACCTATCACATGTAGGTTGATGAGCATGAGATCAAGTTGGTTTTTGCTGCTTGTTGCCTCTTACCACATTCTACACACCCAGTCTGGCAGATATGTCCTTCAGGAATCAGCCAGCTTTGTCAAAAGTGATGTTACCAAGTCACTTGTTGTGATAAACATTGATGTACCGCACTCAGGGTACATTTTACACGTTCGTTACTCTCAGTGCTTCTTCAGAGTTGTATTATTGATTCACCAGTTGAGGGATGACATTAGGTGGAAATCAGAAAAAAAGCTTTGTTTCCCACATTTTCCTGATATTGTGAGACTTCATGGGCCTAGAGTTAATGTTGGACTCCTAGGACAACTCCCTGCCGACTATATACCACTGTGTCATCATCTTCGTTAGTTCTGAGACATGCCCAGTCTATTAAAAACAGCAATTTGATTATAGTATCAAATTACTTGACCCTCTATCGGTGTATAAATTTAAACTCATCTCCATGCTGATTTATACCAACCCATTTTCCTGCTTTATCTCTGTTTCCTCCTTCTATATTGTTCTTTAAGAAACTAACCAGTACCTTCTAGAATGTTGCAGCCACTTTAACTTTGATCACCAGTTATGACAAAATATTTCACATTCCAATAAAACTGTTAATCTCCCAGCCGGAAATCTAGAATACAGAGACAAAATTGAAAATAGGAACAAGAGTAGGCCATTTGGCCTTGAAGTCTGCTAGCCATTCACAATGATCATGGCTGATCATCTAACTCAATAGCTTGTTGCCAGTTCTGTCCACCCCCACCCCCCATCCTTTGATCCCTCTAGCCTCAAATGTTATATCCAACTTCTTCTTGAAATTGTACAATGTTTTGGCTTCAACATTGTATGTGAAGAAATATTTCTTCAGATCATTCCATTCCATTTATCTACCAATGTTTATGTCTGCTGTCATTTCCTTTGGAGCAATTCTAATAAACTTCTTCTTAATCTTTCCACTTTCAGAAAATGCAGTTCAGGTTATTCAATCTTTTCCTTCTAATTCTTACACATATCTCTCCTATCATCCAGATAAATATGCAGTGTACTTTCTCTTCCTGTAATGGGAATGTTCCAGATATGATCCATAAGTTTAATTTTATGCGATCGCTTTGTACCTGTGTACGATCAGCCTCAAACTAAAAATGTACAATTAATTTTGTTTTCTTAAACTTATTTGAAACTGACCACACATTTTTAAAGATTTACTTGCTTAGATTTGTTTGTTCTTCCACTACATTGACAATTTATTTAAATTATACTTTTATTTTTAACCATCCTTCATTTCACATTTTACTATGTTAAGCAGAACCTGTCAATCCTGCCAACACTTTAAGTATCCTGTTGTAACTTTGTGCAATATTTGAGACACATTAATCAGCCATTTATACAAGAGTTCCATGCACATGCCTGTTTCCTAAATAAGCTTCTCCCAATGCTTCTTCCTCCAAACTGATCAATTCATCCTTTAATTTCTCTTAACTGCATCTACATTAGTTCCCTCAATTACTCCTCTGTGTAATGAATGCAACATTCCAAGCATTTTATGGATAAAGAACTTCATCTTGATATGTATGATGGCTCTATCAGTGACTATCATATATGTATGGTCACAAACTCTGTCTCACAAAAATGGTAACATTGTCTCTATATCTACCCTGTCAAACATTTTAATAATTTAAATTTCTCTAACTGCCACTCAAACTCAATCTTCTCCCGGCTTTTGCATTCATATTCTTCTATTGATATAATCAGAAAATGTTGATAGCAGCTCTGTTTTTTCTATGTCCAGATCATTATATTTCCAGATAAAAATGTTCCCACACTGAAGCGATGATTCAGTTATATACAAGGCTTGCAATCGTTTGAGAAAGGGAGACAAAGGAAAAATAGGTTTCATGTGGGATGGGCCAAAGTAAGCAATCTTACTGAGGAAAAAGTAAATGTCTTTTTAAGGAGATGCTGCTAATGAAAATTTAACATTTACAGTCCTACGCAAATAACAACCTTAACATTGTCTCTCTCACACACACATAAAAATAACAGAGAAGGACAACGTAACATCTCAGACGAGACTTTTGTGCCGATAGATAAATCCTCCAAGGTCCCAAAAATATTTGAATGCAAGTGAAGAAGTTTAAAATCATGGAAGGTGAAAAGAATGAGTTTAGTTGCCCTAAGTACCTATTTCATCAAAGGCAATCAATCACTAACAGATTTTAATAAAGAAAATATGGTATGGAATGATCTGTTAACTATAATTCACTTCATAAACAACGAACACAATCACAATAAAATGAGTATAGCTATCTATAGTTAATCAAATTTATGAGGTAACAAATCATTATTAATGCCTGTTATGAGTGTAAGATTAGTCGAGAAATGATTGGGAGCAATGTTACCATACAAAAGGCATTAGTATTCATATCAAATTCCTCTCTATTTTCAATGTGTTTATAATCCTTTAAAAATAAACAGGTTAATATCACTTTTAAAATTGCAAAGAATGTATTTTGATGTAAATACCTCAAATATTCATGTGATAACATTACTTGTAATAATTTCCAGTCTGTCAAATGAAAATCGCAGTTACATAATTACTCTAAGTGTAAGCTTTAAGTATTGGTAAAAGCTATTACCAAATGAATTGCAACAAGCAGACTCTCTTTAATATCAACATTTTATGTCTAACTAAATAGCACAAGATTCATATGTCAAATAGTTACACTATAGCACTAAATTGTAACTACTTCTGTATTCATAAACAGAATTACAATATTTTATCAAAATGATAGACTAAATCTTTCTGCATATAATTTGAAGATTCACATCAATAAAAACAAAATGACCAGATCATCATAATAATCACTTACATTCATTTCATTTGAAAAAATCTGGAGACTGAACATAGAATATTATCATCGTCAATAACTGATGGTCTAGTTATTTCACAATTGTGTGACAGCATAAACCCAGAGGCTTCTATTTGTATACTCAGTGAAGGATGGCATGGACATATAATGAACACGCAAATTTTGCTTCAATGCTCAGTAAAAGGTCATTTCATTTTATACTATAATCGTAGATAAGTATGATACATTATATTGGTCTGCAGTAGCTAGTAATAAATAGTTGCAAGTCATGGATGACAGATGGTGGGAGTTCAAGGCGATGCTAAACAAAATAGATTCACTATATCTGTTAATGACTTTTCAACTGCCAGCAAATCATTTGCTGCCCACCTGCATAAGAAGTCTGCATGATGCAGATTTTTTGCATTGTGATTTTTCAAACTTTAATCATTTTACAAGATATTTTTAGCAGTTTATAATGACTGTAATATGAAGCAAAGGACATACTTTCAATCTGAGAAACGCTTCATGAGAGAAATTGTTATGCAAGGAAGAAAGTTTAAAAATGCCAGTGAATTCTTGCAATATTGCACACTTTTACCATTTATTTGCAGAGATCCTCCAATGTCGTAGGGTACGAAATATTTTAGGAGAAAGATTTTGATTTTTAAGGAGTTCATTCTCTGAGAGGCAATCAGTCAAATGTAACCCATTTCTAAATGGTGATTGCTTTGTAGGAGTGAGCACCTTCCTCTTCTCAGTTCCTGAAAATGAGATATTTTTGGGAAAGATTCATTCATAATAATGCAAAATTGTACGTTGGGATTCATAAAACTGGTGATTGGCCATGTGCCTACCATCAATTCCAGTTCTAAATAAAAAGCAAAAGAACTGCAGATGCTGTAAATCAGAAGCAAAGACAGAAATTGCTGGAAAAGCTCAGCAGGTCCAGTAGCATCTATGGAGAGAGATCAGAGCTAATGTTTTGGGTCAAGTGATCCTTCCTCAGAAGGGTCACTTGAACCGAAATGTTAACTCGGATTTCTTTCCTCAGTTCTGCCAGACCTGCTAAGATTTTCCAACAATTTCTGTTTTTATCACTTCTAGTACCACTTTCTACACTGGTCAAAAGTGAAGATATATATATAGTTTGCAGGAATCAGCCTTCATTCACCAGACTTGACTACAACTTACCTTCAACTGATTGACAGAGATGTGTCTACTCTCACCAGATGTGTTTGGCTTATAGTGTGGAAATAGGGCCCACTATGGAATCCAGGTCAGGGCAGAGATCTAATTCCACAAAGGTTGGGAGAAATATTTTCTCACATTTTACATTTATATGATCAGTCCATTGTCAAATGTTCTTGTGAATAATATTTCATTGTCACTGGGTGAAAGTATCTGAGTTGATGCCTGGAAGTGAAGATGATAGTGAAGCAGAATGTGAATGCAAGCTTCAAAACAGAGAACACAAGGCCACGCCTGTACAGGACAAATAGTCTTCCGCCTACTTTTGTCTTCATCTCCATCATTATTCTTGTTTGAAAGGAGACGAGAATACGAGAATATTAGAATGAAAGAAATCGGAAAAGAAATAGACTGAGCAACACATTGCCATCGTGGTTGATCTCTGGCCTCACTTTCTGCCCATCCCTATGTCTCTTGATTCACTGATGGACCAATAATCTGTGTATCCCTCTCAAATATATTCAATTATAGAGCCCTCTGGGAGAGAAAATTCCAAAGATTCACAACCTTCTGAGTGAAGAAATTTCTCTTCATCTTACTTCTAAATGATCTACACATCACCCTGAGCTAATGTCCCTGTATTCTAGATTCCTCAGCCAGAGGAAACAACTTCTCCATGACTATGTTGTCAAGTTTCTGCAGAATCTTGAACGTTTGAATGAAATGACCTCTTCTTCTCAAGCTCAGAAAATGTGGGTTAATTTACATAGCCTCTCATCATAGGAAACATTCTAGTGAACCGTTTCTCTATCATTTTAAATGAATGTTATTTTCCTTCCCTAAATACGAAGACCATAACTGGTACAGAGTTGTTTTTTTCCCCTAAGTCTTTCAGTTATTTCCTCAAACTATTTCGTGCATGCTTCACAAGTCACTAGCCTATCTCATTCTTGAGCTCTGGATAAACTTTGAGGTCAATATTTCACCTGATACCTGCCATTTCCAGGGAAAAGTGATATTCACACTCTGAGTTAAACAATTCATCAGGTTGCTGATTCCACGCCAATTTAAATGGAGTTGATTCCAATAGAACAGCTTCAACTTTCAGTGCGCCATGAAACAAAACTTCTTTCACCACCATGTTTTGAGCTATGCATTAAGCTTTTTAATCTGCTTTACACTTTGCCAATTTGCACATGGCTGTTGTAATGCAACTGCCATTACCCTAGAAGTACTTACATTACTTCTTTAAGTATTTTTAAGACAGAGGTAGATAGATCTTTGATACCAAGGGGATGAATGATTATCAGGAGTATGCTGGAATGTAGGTTTTTGGTTAAAATCAGATCAGCAATGCTCCAATGGAATATCGCAGCAGGCTTGAAGGGCTGATTGGCCTATTCTTTTCCCTATGTTCATACTAATTTAGAACGCAGTTCCTCAAAACTCCTCTGCAGAACATTATTCTTCATTCTACCTGTGTTGCTGATACCTTTAATGACCACAATAACTGGAACCTCATCCGTTCACCACCCCTTCCCCCTTCATTGCCCTTCACACTTTGGGCAAGTAACTCCACCTTTGAAAATCCCGGCCATGGAGAAAGTATTTACACTTCTGACTGTTGCCCCCTTTCAATATAATTATTCTTTTATCATCATTTACTTGAATGGCTTCTTACAGTATCATTCCACAGTCAGTTCATCCATCCATCCTGCAGTCTTTGTTTTCATCCACAGGGCAGCTATAACATCAAAGCTACTGGACAAACACAAGGATCAAGACTTCATTACATCTCGGATCACCTCACGTGCCTGACTCACAGTTGTGCACTCCTGGTCACGAAGCACATTTAATGTATAACTAACCTAAACGGTGTGACTGGCTCCTAAAACAGCTTTTCCAAGTAAATCTCCACCTCTCATTGCATTCTTGCAATAAATGCAGCTCAGATTGCAGCCCAACAACTCTGAGCTGAAGTTCTTCAAGCTCCAGATGCTGATGTGTTTGTTCAGGAGCAGTGTTGTCCAGAAACCCCCACATCCTACAGCCACAACACAGTATCTGCTTCAAAAACAGAAATTACTGGAAAAGCTCAGCAGGTCTGGCAGCATCTGTGGAAAGAAATCAGAGTTAACATTTCCGGTCAAGTGACCCTTCCTCAGAACCTTAACTCTGCTTTCTTTTCAAAGAAAGAAACGATCCACACCAACCTGTCGCTAGCTGCTCTGCTGTTACGGTGGGTTATGTTTTAAGGATGGAACTCTAATTTCATTCATTTTATATCCACTTTACACAGGATTAAGATCAATGAATCCTCATATGGCTAAACAAGCAAGATGGCACAGGAAACTCTTATGTAAACACCACTCTTGATCAATAACAGCAGAAATCACTCAAATGGGGCATTTTTCAGAAACCTGAGACATTGATCATACCCATTAACTGTAGTGACTGCAATGAGGTCAGCCAGGTGGACATCGTAGATTGTGAGTTCCCTGATTGGGGCTGTTAGACTGATCCAATCAGGGAGCCCTGGCAGACAAATAAAAGCAGAAGTGTCAGATGATCTGGTCACTTTGAGAGCTGGCTCTGAGGAAGCCGGACCCATGATAAATACTATGCCCACATAAACAAATGGTGACTTGGTGATGGGATACTGGACCCTGTGGCTGGTGCATTTTGGATTCAGTTGGTGAAATCTGGAATTAAAAGTTTGTCTCAGTAATGAAACTACTGTTGTATAATTGTCATTAAATCCCACCACCCCTCCATCTGGTTCACCAATGTCCTTTAGGGAAGGAAATTTACCATTCTTACCTGGTCTGGCATACATGTCACTCTGTGGCAATGAGAGAAAAAAACAATGGTCTTGAAGAAATTCACTTGCAACAGTCGCCTTTGAGTGGGGTAAGCATTTCTGGCATCATGTCGTTACTTAAAAAGCTTGATTTATTTGCTTCTGCCATGGAATACTGGGCCCAGTATGTGGGAAAAAATGTGTTTTTTTGTTTCAGGGTAAATGACATTGGAGAGGATGAAAAGCAACAAGTAATTCTCCTGACAACTTGACGATCTGCAGCTTTTTCGGTTATTAGGAACCTAACATTTCCTGAGGCACTGGATACTAAAACTTTTCAAGAGTTGATGGATTTAGTTAAGCAATACTATGACCCCAAAACTCCTCTAATTCTGAGACACGATCAGTTTTACTCAGCTGTTTGAGAACTAGGGCATGCTGGGATATTTGATGAGGTGAAGATGATTGATAGAGATATGTGACTGTAGTTTAACTCTTAATGAGATGCTGAGAGACTGTTTGGTATGTGGGATTAATGATGGCACCCTGCAAAAGCACCTACTAGCTGAAGCCCAACTGTACTTCTAACAGGCACTATAACTGGCTTTGTCATTAGCATATGGAGCAAGTGGAGCTTTTGAGTTACAGGGAATTCCTATGGAAGCAGACACCTTCGCCAGGCTGACTGAGCTTGGGGGAACTCCACTGGAGTGAAGGCAATTGCACAGCTTCACTCAGGACATAACCTGACAGAGGAACTCCAGGTCAGCCCACAGCAAAACCCCAAAACAAAGCTAAGCCTCAGCCAAATGGTTAACGTTTTCTTCAGGATCTGGGCCAGCATGCTATTCTAGTTGCTGCCAATATGTGGACTCGAGGCAGTAAAAGAGTCCCACTAGGCCTGAATCGAGTAGGCCGGTATCCAGGAGAGTGCACACCCTGGAAAGCTACATCTGGTTTGGAACAGTTAAATTGCTTAGCAACATCCAAATCAGAGCCAATCAAAATACACGTCTGGTTAAATGGTCACCTGGTTCTCATGGAAGTTGATGCTAACACAGCTGTACCAGTCATTGTATCAGTCTCTAGCAAAATTCACTCTGGACTCCATGCCTTATGCTTGCATTAGGCTAGACTGAGAACCTATACTGGGGAACCTTTACAGATTAAGGGTACAACTTTGGTTCCGTCTCATATGAAGCAGCTGGTTCAGTTACCACTGATTGTAGTAAAAGGCTTGGGCCCAAGCCTGAAGGGGTGAAATTGGTTGAGAAAGATGCACCTTGATTGGCTTAACATTTTTCGATTTATAAAATGCCAGCCTGAGTGAAGTCCTAATTAAATAACCTGAAGTTTTTCAGGAAGGTCTAGGGACTATCAAAGGAGACAAGGCCAACTTGCATGTTTACCAGGAAGCAATTCCATGCTTCTGCAAGGCCCTCCCAGTGCCATTTGCCTCGTGTGCAAAAGTAGATGCAGAAATCAGAAAGCTGTAAAGCAAAAGAATCATCAAACCAGTCCAGTTTGCAGAATAGGCAGCACCGGTCATATCGATTGTGAAGCCAAAGGAGCGGTTTGCCTTTGCGGGGATTTTAAACAAACGGTAAGCCACTTCTCATAGCTGGACAAATACCCAATCACTTGCACAGAGGACTTATACGCAAAGTTGGTGAGGGGGTTGTCCTTCACAAAGCTGGACATGAGCCATGAGTACTTGCAATTGCGTTTAGATGAGGATTCCCAGAAGTATACTGCAATTATTACCCATAAGGGTTTGTACCAATATACGAGACTGCCATTTGGGGTATCGAACGAAGCCTGTGCCATTTTTCAGCAGATGATGGAGAACATTTTAGAAGGTTTATCCCAGGTTGCCATTTAGCTGGATAACATGCTAACAACAGGTAAGACCAATAAGGAGCACTTAGAGAGCTGAGACATAGTCGTTAGATGTTTCTCCAAGGTGGGTGTATGCCTTAGAAAGAAAAACTGTGTTCCAGGCATCCCAAGTGACGTACTTAGGCTACAGAGTTGACAAGACCGGGTTATACCCGTTGGAAGATAAAGTGAAGGTGAACAAAAGGTGCCCCAGCTCTTACAAATGTACTAGACCTTAGGTTTTTCCTTGGATTGTTGAATTATTACAGACAGTTCATCTGTAATCTGGCCTCCATCCTGGTACTCTTGCATCTGTTATTGAAAAAGCGTCAGCCTTGGAAATGGCCTCATAGCCAAGATGTAGCCTTTAGGGAAGTGAAGAAGCCGCTACCATCGTCTATGATCCCAAGCAAGATCTGCTGCTGACATGCGATGCCTCCCCGTATGGTTTCGGGGTAGTGTTGGTTTACAAATGACCCAATGGAGAGGAATGCCCAATAGTGTATGCTTCCTGAACTATGGCTGATGCAGACTGTAAATATGTCAAGATAGAGAAGGAAAGTTTGGTGGTCACCTTTGTGAGAAAGTTCCACCAATACCTTTTTATGGATGTAAATTTGTAATAGTAACAGACCACAAACCCCTACTAGGGCTAATCAAAGAGGATAAGGCCATGCCGCCCATAGCTTCAGATCAAATTCAGGGGTGGGCTCTCATTCTAAGTGTGTCATCTACAAGTTGGTGCACTATCTGGGAGGCCAAGTAGCAAATGGGGATGCTTTCAGCTGTCTCTCACTGGTAGATACACCATCAGTGGTGCCACCACTGGAAGGGTTCATTCTGGACGCTATTCTAGTCACTACTGACAACATCAGATTATGGACACAAAAAGATCTGGTCTTGGTAAAACTAAAGCAGTGGGTGTTGATGGGGGAAACAAAAGAGCTATCACAACCAGAATTGAAACCTTTCTGTACCCAGCGAGACCAGTTCACCACAGAGGATGGCATTTTATTATGGGGAGCAACAGTGATTGTCTGGAGTAAACGTTGTCACCAGATACTGGCTAAACTCCATCAGGGTCATTCCGGGGCTTCCAAAATAAAGATGTTGATGAGAGGTTATGTCTGGTGGTCAGGTTTGGATTCAGATATAGCCACGATGGTGGAACAGTTCCTAGAATGTCAACAAGGATAAAAATTACTGCCAGTCACTAACCCACATTTGTGGGAATGGCCAGGTAAACCATGGACTGGGTTGCATGTCAAATGTGCCGGTTCTCTCATGGGCTCAACATTCTTAGTCAGTGTGGACACACACTCTCAATGGTTGGATGTTCATAGAGTTCATTCGTTAAACATGGAGACAATGATAGAAAAGCTGCAAGAATCTTTTTGCAATACATGGGCTCGTAGAAGTCTTGGTCACAGACAACGGGCCATCATTTACCAGCAGGGAATTTGAGTATTTCCTAAAGTTGAATGGAATTCAACATGTAAGGACAAATCCATACTATCCATCATCCAATAGTATGGTGAAAAGAGCTATCCAAACTTTGAAGGCGGGGTTAAAGAAACAGCCTACAGCTTCACTTGATACCAATAACAGAAGTTGCTGAAAATACTCAGCAGGTCTGGCAGCATCTGTGAAGAGAAATCAAAGTTAATGTTTCAGGCCCAGTGACCCTTCCTCAGGTTGCCAGACCACGAGCTATCGCTTCTGGACAATGAGTCATTGTAATCTATATAACCATCTGTTGACTGCCAGCAATCTGGGATGGTTCTTGCTTAGCCAGTTGTGGAGCGGTCACTGATGTGCTCACCAGGTTCTGGTCTGATGTACTCAAAGATTAATCTTCCCACAGAGGTGTCAGTATCTGGACTGATGGGAGGTTCAGGAGGTAGCTTTGCTGCTGCATCCTCTGAGACCTCGGTACTTCCATTCTTTGAGGCTCGGAGATGAGTTGGATGTTTTGCTGAGGAAGTAGTGGAGATTTTGACTGCACTTGCAAGATATTTGAATCCTTTAGAATCCTTTAGCCCTATGAAGAATGTCTAACTTCTTCTTGAAAACATCCAATGATTTTGGCCTCAATCACTTCCTGTGGCAGAGAATAGGATGGTTTGGTACTGATTCAGTTCATGGGTTATGAATGTTTTGTTGCCCTCATAAGAGTGATCCTAGTCTTCTCCTGTGAGGAGCACAATTTTCTCTTTGTATGGGCTACCCCCTCCCTTGTATGTTTTGTTCTGCCTTGTTATGGGACAGCTTCTGCTGTAATTAGAAGCGGGAGGGAATTGAGTGAAGAGAAAGTGGATGGTACAGCTGTCAGTGTTGATGCTAGTGGGAGCAAGGTGGTGAGGTTTTCTTAGGAGTGAGGAGACAGGGAAAGGGTCGTGGTGAGAGAGAAGAAAGTAAGAGTTTGCAGGCAATAGCGAGAGTGGTAGACATGTGTCTTGATGGCAGGGCAGTTTTGAAATGCCACTGCTAGTCCTGGTGCAAAGCAGCCTTTCAATAATGCAAGGGGTGCTGGTGCGAGAGTTGTGCATCTTTCTATGGTTGTCCATTGTTTTGGGAAAGGCATGTGGTAAGGTGGGGCTGAAATTGAATGTGAGATGCCATAGGGTCAGGGTGGGTAAGTACAGTGGCATATTTGGTAAGGTAATGTGAGACAACTCATTATACCTCATTACAAAAACTCCTCCAATGCATTTTACATGACTCAGACTTAGACAATAAACTAAGATTTAGTGCTATATTGCTGTTCCTTCACTTTTGCTAGGTCAATATCCTTGAAGTATTCTAGGAACAATATGATTGCTCTGGAAAGGGTGCAGAGAAGATTCACCAGGATGTTGCCTGGGCTTGGGAATTTCAGCTATGAAAAGAGGTTGGATAATCTGGGATTATTCCTCTTAGTTGAAGGGTCAAAAACAAGGGGACATAATTTTAAATTGAAAGGCAGAAGGCTTAGAGGGAGTTTAAGGAAACATTGTTCACTGAGATGATGGTGGGAATCTTGAATGTGCTGCCTGGGAGGGCAGTTGAGCAGGAAATCTTTAAAAAAACACTTGTATGAGCACTTGAAATTCAACGCTATGGGCCAAGTGATGTAAGATGGTATTAGTGTAGTTTTTGTTGGTGCCAATGTGAATTGCCAAAGTGCCTCTTCTGTACTGTATGATTCCTGGATTCTACGATACAATGAGCTCCCTTGCCAGCAACACGCTAGGAGAACTTGCAGCACTTGTACTGCAGTAGTTCATGAAGGCAGCTCACCACCAACTTCTCATGCTCAATTAGGATTGGCAAGTGAATGTAGGCTTAGCCAGCTACACCTATATCCCATGAATGAATAAACAAAAATAAATAAGCCTCCATAAGCTCATTGCTAATAGACTTGAATCTTTTTGACAATGTTGAGTAGCAAAGTTACAATACTGAAACCTAAATCATATTTGATCATTTCTCTCAGCCAACCAAATTCTAATCAGAGAGGTGAAATTTGAACATTTTCCAATACAACAATCCATTATTCTTAATTGTTTTGTTTAGTGCAGTTTTAGATTTTATTGACCAATTCCAAACTCTCTGATTCAGATAGATACTTTCTGAATTATCATCAGCTCCAAGTATCCATGAAAGTCATGCAGTTTCCCAAGTTGAACATTTATTATTGCTTCTTCTTTGTCAAATTCAGAACTCTTACACTCACACACCCCCTCTCTCAAGTACGCGCGTGCGCACACCCACACACCAACTGATAAAGTGAATAATTTCATACAAGATGTTTGTTTATTTACAGATACATTCTATTTTGTTCAAGAAACACACAATTTGAGGTCAGTCAGTCGGTGTGGCATTTTATAAATTCCTGTTTTCGGAACAAAACCGGCCTGATTCCAGGTTAAAACTCTGAGAGACCTAAAATTCAACATCTGACCCGAGAAGTCACCTTCTGTATATTCCTTGCTTTGCCAGTTTGAAGTTTGGAAAATTGGGCAGACATTGATGAAACCTTTAATTTTCTTTGGGGCAGTGACTTGAAATGGATTCTAGAATTTTCGACTTAGTCAATCGAAATTTGTGTTTCCTTTCTAACAGAGTTCTCCATATCCTGCTTCTGCAATTTCTAGAATGTATGAATGATTAAAAATTCAACAGGAGGCAGCCAGTCAGCCATTTTAGGTTTGTTCACTCCGCTCACAGCAGTTGCATGATCCTTTGATCTCTTTGCCCATCATCTCTCTGCCTATAAACTCTGCGTCAGTGTGCTCTCCTCTCACTGCACCTGATGTAGGGGCTGAGCTTCGAAAGCTTGTGTTTTCAAATAAACCTGTTGGGCTATAACCTGGTGTCATGTGATTTTTGACTTTATCCTTTCCCAACAGCGTTGCAGCAGTCTTCACCACATACCTTACAATTCATGGAGACAAAAATGAGCAGTTCGTGTCAGCTTTTCTAGTGACATACACACACATCCTGAGAAGAAATTAGGTAAATGAAAAAATGATGCATTACAGGAGGGGGAAACACATGGTTTCAAAAGAAAGGTGTAAAAGAAAAGATAGCAAAACTTTAATATGCTGCAGTGGTATTGGATATATTGGGATAAACTTCTCATGGATGCAGAATAGGGGACATCTCAGACCTACCCTTCAGTTTACCGCACAGACTGTAACTGCACCCTGCCAACCCTCACATCTTTCTTCCTTTCTTGCTTTCAGAATTTGGTTATTTTACCTCACAAGTTCAGCTGACTGATTTTCTCTTCACTAAGCATGTCACCATTAATATCACCAATTTTTTTTTAACTTGCCCCATCATTCCTGCAAGTTTCACGAATATCTTGCCCATCATTAATTCAGTATCGTTCATTATAAAGCACCAGCTGTGGTGTATAGCCTAATTTTTTTTCAAATTCTTCTAGCTTTAGACCTCAGTTTAAAAGAAAATTTGATTTACAACTGAAAAAAGGTCTTAACTGCTGTTATATTTATTTTCATGGTGGCCAAATAATCAATGTTTTTTTTTTCATTTAATTTCAAGTTTGCATTGATTCTGAGTCCCTATGAACATAAAAATATATATTGTAATAATGCTAAGAAAAAAGTCACGTAAATATGTTAAGGAATACACCCATTTTGGCTGACATTTGGATAATGCGAATGGTAAAGTCCTGTTGTGAAAGTGGGAAAGATGTAGAGGTTCAAATTTGCAGAAAATGACATTATGACCCCAAAGCAAAAGACAAAGGGAGTGCTAAAGTGGTAAAGGGATGGCAGATTTTGTGAAGGCCACAATGTCAAAATGCCTTGGGATATCTTAGTATATTAAAGATGCTTCAGTTGCTTATTAATTTATAGAAATTGCCCCATGTCTTTCTTTTCCATTTAAATTAATTGGCAGAATCAGTGAGAGGTTATGAGACATTCTCACTCCCAATTCACCAGAGCACTGAACAAGAATAGAGTGAATGAATGTGTGAAAAAGAGAAAATAGATCTGCCATGCTGAAAGCAAAGTCAACAAGACACAGCTGTGAAAAGGTAGAGGTATTAGAAAAATGGAGGCCAAAGGTCATGCTGCTCCTTTTGTCTTTTTCCTCTGGGCTCCCTTACAATCTGTTCGATGTGGTTTTCCTCCCCCTCTGACAACAGCAGAAAAATCACCATTGTCCACCATTTTCAGCTCTGGAAATGAGCCTATCAAACTTCTCTCTCCACAGATGCTGTCAGACCTACAGAGGTCCTTCAGTGCTTTCTGTTCTTATTTCAGATCTCTAACATCTGGAATATTTTTTCTTTTATTTGGTTGTGCTATTCTTGTTCAGTGCTCTGGTGAATTGGGAATGAGAATGTCCCATAACCTCTTACTGATTCTGCCAATCAATTTAAATGGAAAAGAAAGACATGGGGCGATTTCTATAAATTAATAAGCAACTAAAGCATCTTTAATATACTAAGATATCCCAAGACACTTTGACATTGTGGCCTTCACAAAATCACAGATATGTTGTGGTGAATAAGGAAAAAATACAGCCCTTCATATCTGCACCAGCTCTCTGAGTATTTTAACTTAGTGCCTTTTTCCCCATAACCCTGCTCATTGCTTCTGTTTAAATAATCAGCCAGTGTGCTCTTGAATACTCCAACTGAATCTGCCTCCACCACATTGAAAAGGCACTGCACCTGTTGCAGTACATAGGTAAAGGTAAAGGTAAAGTCAGTGTAATCCTACTATTGCATTAGAGACACAGACAACTGGTTGTGGTTTAATCTGAGGATCATGAAACCTCAGGAAAGAGGAGAGGAGAAAAAGAGTCCTTCTAACCTCAGCTGGTGCATGAATTGAACCCACACTGCTGGCATCACACTGCAGGCATCACACTGCAGTTCAAACCAGCCATCTAACCAACTGTGCTAACCAACTCCCTGCAAAATCATGCACAACATGGTACATTATTATCTTATCTGTATGAAACCGTAGTATTAGTCAACTTGTCATGATAAAGGCAACAGATTCATTACAGTATTATAAAATGTGTCATAATTTATTTATTGTAGGTTGAACCTAGATCTGTATGGTCCTTTGTTCTGAATTCCTTCTCTTGGATACTGTGGGTGATTTGAAAATAATTCTTTTGATAGGCCATCTGTTTCATTCTTGGCATAATCACGGCAAAAAAATTCATGTATAAGTTTGGAAGTTCTTTATCAGAATATTTTATGAATATGTCAATTTAACATGCGTGAAATTCCTCTGCTAAATTTCTCTATGTATGTCTAAGGTGTGAGCAGGTCAATTTGAAGTGCCAAGTTCTAGTTCTCTTTATGTTCCAGGATGCTGTAAAAAGCCAAAGATAATTGAACGGACATTGATCAAGTGGCAGGCATTGCCAGAAAATACAACATTTATAGATGACCTTTTTATTATTACCAGAAATGGAAAGATTTGTTCCTCTACAGAGCAAAATCTAATTAAACTAAATTCAATTTAATATATTATTAGTATCCCCTGAGTTCTAATATTCTGAGATTAATTACAGTCTGTATCCAATACTTTGAAAATAATGTATGGATATAATGAAGACACATGTTGCACACTGCAGCAGCTGAGAATCACTGAATCTAAATTATAGTTTAATTCGAGGTGAATAATACATCACAAGCAGAAAAAGATGGCCACAGAGAATTCATCATGTACATATTACAATTGAGAAGAATTACAAAAACCTAACCACAAGGATGATGTACGCATTAGTGGCAGGAGTTGGTTAGCTGGACAGCGGTTTGCAATGCAGAGTAATGCCAACAGAGTGAGTTCAATACCCTCACTGGCTGAAATTACCATGAAGCTGACCACCTCCTCCACCTTTCCCCTTACCTGAGATGTGGTGACCATCAGGGTAAACCAGCACCAGTCATCTCTCTCTAATGACATAGCAACCCCATGGTCCAGTAGGACTATGGCCACTTTACCTTTATGTGTCAGTTGTAGAACCCTGGCTTTAAGGTTTTTTTTTCCTTTATTCATTAATGGGATGAGGGCATTGCTGGCTAGGCAGCATTTATTGCCCATCCCTAATTGCCTAGAGGGCAGTTCAGAGTCAACCACATTGCTGTGGGTCTGGAGTCACATGTAGGCCAGGTAAGGATGGCAGTATCCCTCCCTAAAGGGCATTAGTGAATCAGATGGGTTTTTCCTGACAATCAGCAATGGATTCATGGTCATCATTAGATTCTTAATTCCAGATATTTATTGAATGCAAATTCCACCATCTACTGCGGCAGGATTCGAACCTGGGTCCCCAGGACATTACCTGGGTCTCTGGATTAACAGTCCAGCGATAATACCACTTGGCCATCACCTCCCCAGGGTTCAAATTTTCTCAGGTTCTTCACATCAAATGTAAAGTAACAGTCCAATGCAGGAAAGGTAGGTTGCTGCGTTGTTAAGAGATGCATTTCCAAAGAAATATGAGACAAAGAGTCTGGCTTTGGTGGATAGAATCATAGAATCCCTTCAGTGTGGAAGCAGACCATTTGGCCCATCGAGTCCACATCAACCCTGTGCAGCACATCCCAGCCAGAATCTTCCCTCACCCCCTACCCTATCCCTGTAACTCTGCATTTCCCATGGCTAATCCACCTAGCTTGCATATGCCTGGACACTATTGGGCAATTTAGTAGGTTAATCCACTTAACCTGCACATCGTTGAACTATGGAAGGAATTTTGGAGGAAACTCATGAAGACACAGGGAGAACGTGCAAACTCCTCACAGAGAGTTGCCTGAGGGTGGAATCAAACCTGGGTCCCTGACACTGTGAGGCAGCAATGTTAACCACTGGGCCACCATGCTGTGTTGCCAATATTGGGTGGGACTCCCACAACATTTAATTAAAGTGCAAATTCTTTCTTTTAAAAGTAACATCGCATTTGTCTGTTGATGATACCATCTCTAAAGAAAAGCTCACTCTCCACCTAACAGGCCAATTATTACTAAATTACTGATGCAACCAGAAGTAATTTATACAACAAATGCACAAATGGGGCCGAATGTTGTTTTTTTTGGCTAAGTTGGAGTTGCCTCAAATATATTTGGGAAGTTTTTCACCTGGAGGATTAACGGGTTTTCTCATTTATCTTACCAAACCTATCTTATTAACTGTGCACTCCTTTCCTATAGCATCCCTCTTGTCCCATTCTAAAACCATCTAACCAATCATTCCTGGATGAACTTGGCACTACCAGGATATCCTAGAATTGACTGGCAACATCTTTAAAAGACAGTTGTGCACCAGGACAAGCTCTGTCAGTTCAAAGCTGCCTTGCATGGTTCTTGATATTTGCCCTAAACATGGCAGACAAGGGAAATTTGATGTCTGGCTTTGTAGACAGGGACCTGGAAGTCCTGCTGAACAGGGTGATACACAGCTGGGCCATCCTCTTCCCCCAAGACCAACAGAGGTGACCAGGGCACCAGATATGCCAGCCTTGTCCAGGGTTGCCACCCTGGTCTGTGTGGTCTCAGCCATCTGGAAGAGCATACAGCACTGAAGGAAGAAGTTTAATGAACTTTAATGCCAGTGTAAGTGATACCATTTTCTTTGCGATAGCTCCCAGTCACTTTATCTCTGCTACTGTACCCATCTCCTGCCAAGATTCATGCTTCACCATTCTCACTATTTCCTGCTACATCATCTCTCACTCATTGTCACCCACTCCAACATCAACACCACTTTCCCTGCATGATTTCTGCGCTGGCTACTCACTGCCTCAGGACACCTCCTCACATGCAAGAAAAATAAAAGCTGTACTACCCACTTTCACTTCTCTCCTGTTCCATCAGGGCAGAAAATAAACCCATAACAGAGCAGAAAAGTGTGATGACAGCTGCCTGATATTCAGTTCCTCACTCCTTTCATGACAAGACCCTGATTCTGGCTGTCCTGAGCTGCCAATTGTCCAAGCTGGTCTGGTCAATGAGTTATGTTTGGACTGAACCTTGAGTTAGTGCTCAAATGCATCAAATAAAAGGATGGAAGACAAAACTACTGTTGTCTAGCAACAGGATTCCAGTAAGACAGAACCATCCGGTAGGTCAGGCTGCATGTGCAGATTCAGCCGAAGTGAAAAGGTAATGTTCATTTAGTAGTCATTTAGAACTGTGGGAATAGCCTCGAGTGGTTGAAAAGAAAAATTCAGCAGAAAGCTGCTGGAAGTTTCAGATATGGAAAACCTATATGGAGTCATTGAGCTGTAAAGCACGGAAACATACCCTTCGTTCCAACTTTTCCTTGCCGACCAGATATCCTAAATAAATATAGTCCCATTTGCCAGCATGTGGCCCATATCCCTCTAAACCATTACTATTCATATATCCATCAAGATGCCTATTAAATGATGAAATTGTACCAGCCTCCACCACTTCCCTTGGCAGCTTGTTGCACACATACACCACCCTTTGTGTGTAAAAGTTGCCCCTTAGGTCCCTTTTATTTCTTTCCTTTCTCATTAAACCTATGCCCTCTAGTTTTGGACTTCCATACCCTGCGGAAAAAGACCTTGGTTATTCACCCTATCCATGCCTCTCATGATTCTATAAACCTTTGTAAGGTCACCCATCAGTCTCTGATGCTCCAGGGAAAATAACACCAGCCTATTCAGCCACTCCCTATAACTCCAGCCCTCCAACTCCAGCAACATCCTTGTACAACTTTTCTGAATCCTTTCAAGTTTAACAACATCTTTCCTATAGCAGAGAGACCAGAATTGAGTGCAGTATTCTAAGAGTAGCCTAACCAATATCCTGTACAGCCACAACATGACATCCCAACTCTTGTATTCAATGCACTGAACAATAAAGGCAAGAGTTCCAAACACCTCCTTCACTAAAGTGTTGAAGAGGAAAATTCAAGCCAACTGAACAATGAACTTTGCAGTGGAGACAGGGAGACCCTTTGCTGAAGTTTGACTGTCTTTAAGTTATTGCTGAAGATAAAAGTGTTGAGTCTTTATTTCTCGCATTTGTCATAGGACTCTTTCAAATAGTTCTTGTAAAATAGTTCATGGTTATCCCTTTTGCATGTCATAAACTTTGTTGTTCTTTTGTTGAAAGCATACTGACAGCCTCTTGGAAATATGTTCAGAGACTAACTACCATGCTAATCAAATAGCAATAATAAAACTTGTAGTCTCTCGAGCTAGGTTTCATACTGAGAACTAACTTGTCCAGCATTATCATCAGCTCAGACAATGATACCACATAAAATGAACTGTGTACTACAGCATAAATGTTAACAGGTACTAGCCACTCAAAATACTGACATCCCAACTACATGTCCATTCCACACTCCCCACCAGCCCCACCACCCCCGGCACTTTTCCCTGCAACTGCAGGAAGTGCTTCACTTGCCCCTACACCTCCCCCCTCACCCACATCACAGGCCCCAAGAAAACCTTCCACATTAAACAGATGTTCACCTGCACATCTGCTAATGTGGTATACTGTATGCGCTGTTCCCGATGTGGCCTCCTCTACATCGGGGAAACCAAGCGGAGGCTTGGAGACCGCTTTGTGGAACACCTACGCTCAGTTCACGACAAACGACTGCACCTCCCAGTCGCGAACCACTTCAACTCCCCCTCCCAAACGTTGGACGACATGTCCATCCTGGGCCTCCTCCAGTGCCACAACGATGCCACCCGAAGGCTGCAGGAACAGCACCTCATATTTCGCTTGGGAAACCTGCTGCCCAATGGTATCAATGTGGACTTCACAAACTTCAAAATCTCCCCACCCCTGACCTCATCCCAAAATCGTCCCAGCCTCCCTGACTTGTCTGTCTTTTCTCCCACCTATCTGCTCCTCCCACCTCAACCTCCACCCCCACCTCCTACCAACCAACCTCATCCCCGCCTCCTTGACCTGTCTGTCTTCCTTTGACTGACCAACCCCTATCCTAACTCCCCACCTACACTCACCTTTACTGGCTCCATCCCCGCCTCCTTGACCTGTCCGTCTCCTCTCCACCTATCTGCTACTTTATCTATCTTCCATCTGCCCCCCACCCCCGTCTCTATTTATTTCAGAATCCCCTTCCCCTCCCCCATTTCTGAAGAAGGGTCCAGACCCGAAACGTCATCTTTCCTGCTCCTCTGAAGCTGTTTGGCCTGGTGTGTTCATCCAGCTCTACACCTTTTTACCGCATAATGCATTACCCTGTGAGTTGACAGGCAATTCATACTCGAAAGTTTCTGAATTGCTAGGACACAGATTTAAGTAATTATATGTGTTGCTGATTCCAAGATTGCATTTCTGTGTCACAGGGGTTAATAAAGGCCACCAAGAGTCAGGATGATGTTTGTATCATATGCATAGAATGCACCATTATGCTCAAGGTTACAAAACCTATGACTGAATGATGACAGGGACATGCAGTCCTGGGTTATGCAGGATGGGCCTGGGTAGCAGAAGTGTAGACATTCACTTCAGTTAGGAACAGCCTGTTAGGCCCATTGATGAGATGGACTCGGGGGCAAGTTCTCAAAGGAAGCCAAACAACTCTTTTCTGCTATTTGTTCACACTCCTTGTTTCAATGTAAAAATATTTGTAATAGTTTTGGGGGTGCAACCACAGAGAGGGGAGAAAGTTGGAAGGAATGTCAAGTGGGAACAGTAGCAGAGAGCTGAGGTGTGAGGGCTCTGACAGTGGACCATCAAGCAATGCCTGAAGGGGGGAACCAAGCTCTACAACACACTGAGAAGAAAACTATGCGATAATCCACAGAAGGAGTTGTAGATACCAACAGATGACTAAACATCAGTGTCACAGACATCTTTACATGACGTGATATACCATTGCCTCAATCTGTCAGGCACTGCTCAAAGGTCTGCAGCTGGATGGCTTGGGAGGAACTGCTAAGTCTGTGACACTGAAGATCTCAGCAGAATTGAACTTGCTCATCAGTGGATCATTTCGAAGTTCAACTGGAGGCTTGTGGAATCTTCCAATCGGCCTCTCACATGCATTTGTGAGCTCACAGAGGCCTTCTCAGGAAAACACTTCAGTGAAGTGGTGGCATTATATTATAATTTCACTAGACTAGTAATTCACAACCCAAGGCTAACATTAGCAGTACTTTCATAGTGGAATACTAAATCAATAAAATCTAGAATGTCACAGCTCTCTGCTGCAGCACACTAGTAATGAAGCCCTGCTGTTTATAGGTGTTGTCACAACAGTAAAGATTTTATCAAAGTACACAAAATTCCCCAATTTACCTGTCTTTTCATACTGAGATCTAACTTGTCCAGCATTACTATCAGCTCAGACTATGATACCATGTTAAGGACTTTATGCTAAAATGAAGCATGTACGACAGCATAAATGTTAACAGGCACTCACCACTCAATGTTAATAGAAAGCATGGATCAGGTTTCTGATGTTAACAAGAATTACTATTTATTACAAAAAGATCCTAGCTGAAGGTAAACAACTATGACATCTCAATATATAACTCGACTAGTTAAAACTCTAACCCCTCTACACCACACATACAGACGAAACAGGCAGATAAAACAACTTTGGGCTTAAGGGTGAAGGGAAAACTAGGAAAGCAATGCAATGGTCCCTGTCCTCAGAGTTCCCGAAGATGGTCCTTCTGGTTGTCAGGACTTGCTGTTCATCGATCTCTCTTGAGATTGTAGACATGCTCGCCAAGCCGGTGGGTTTGGTTGCAAACTTTTCATCACCCTGCTAGGTAACATCGTCAGTGCGCCTCTGGTGAAGCATTGGTGTTCTGTCCTGCTTGTTATTTATATGCCTCAGTTTGTTGGGGTGTTTGGTACCACTTCCGGTTCTGTTTCTCAGTGGTTTGTACGCAGGGCCTAATTCAATCTGTTTGATAGTGTTCCAGTTGGAATACCAAGCTTCCAGGAATTCCCTACTGTGTCTCTGTTTGGTTGGTGCGATTATGGATGTGTTGTCCCAGTCGAATTTGTGTCCCTTGTTGTCCATGTGTAGTGAGACAAGTGAGAATTAGTTGTGTCTCTTGATGGCTAGTTTGTGTTCACGTATCCGTATTATCAGTTTTCTTCCTAGGTAGTGTTTCGCACAGTCCTTGCATGGTATTTGTATATTACACTGGTTTTGCTGGTTTTGGGTATGGGATCCTTTACGTTCGTCAGTAGCTGCCATAGGGTGGTAGTTGGTTTGTGGGCTACACTGATACCTAAGTGTCTGAGTAGCCTTGTGCTCATCTCTGATATGTCCCTGATGTACAGCAGGGTGATTAGTGAGTCTGGTCGTGTTGTATCTTCCTGTTGTGGTCTGTCTCGGAGGTAACGACAGATTGTGCTTTTTGGCTATCCATTCCTTTTGAAGACTCCAGTTACATTGGAGTACAGAGTTTTTTGGTGCGCAATTTCCTGCTCGTATTTGTCGAGGCGGTTGTGGACATCAGTGATCAGAATCTTATCATTCTGCAACCGTTCTGTTCAGCTGTCCTCCGTGCCTGTGGATTGTTGATAGATGGTTTATATTTTAAACTTTGTGGTAGTACCGGCTTTCTGAGGCATTCGTGCATGGATTCAGATTGAAATGCCAGCTTTAACTGGTATAAAGAATGTTGTTTGGGGCATCTCAGGAGTTAAGGGCCCGGACCGAATGATGCTTTGGTTTTATCACAGAGTTTGGGAAATTCTAAGTTCTAATTTTGTGTGTGACAGTCCTCTGCAGTGGTAAACTTACAATCCTGCATGCTACTATGAGGGGGAGCTAGCACTGAACAGGCAGTAACACTTATGCTGGCAAAGTACAGCAGTTCATTCATCCTTTTGTGACATTGGGACCCAGTTCTCTTGAGCCATCTACAGGTGCTGATCTCTCAGTAAGCTTGGTCCAGGCTGCCTTTGTCAGTCTGAATGGCCTCGAATTGTCATCTCATGGAAACAATCCATCCTTTTTCTCCCAGGAGAACATGTAATGAGCTGTTGTTGAAGTGTAGAGCTTCTTTCTGTATGGTCTCTGAAATCTCTGGGTGGATAGGGGCTGTTATAATTTAGCAGAGACACCTGTGACCAAATGAAATTAGGAAACAGATGATGATTATCCTAACTAAGACATAATTTGGTAAGAACTTTAGTATTTATATAAATGGGGAACAAGGGTCCCTTGTGGTGCAGTGGCAATTTCCCTCCCTCTGGAACAGGAGGCGTGGGTTGAAGTCTAACCTACCCCAGTGGCATGTAATAACATCTCTGAGCAGATTGATTAGAAAACAGAAAATATCAATAAATGGGAACAGGTCATTTGTGGGCTTGGGCTTTTGTGATCTGCAAATTTAAATAAAACCTTGGTGAGTAAAAGTAAATGCTTACACTCTGTCAAATCAACCTTTAATCTCCAGTGTTTAACAGGAAAAAAAAACCAACAAAGTCTGAGTGATGCTCCTGACTTGCAGACAGTGAAATGTTGTCCGTTTCTGAGAGATGGGAACCCAGGAGGTCCTGGCAGCCTTTAGAACATCCTGCCTGTCTGCCACAGTACACATGTGCATGTGTATGCATTGAGCTGAGAAGAATATAATTGTGTGAGACCACCTGTCTCGCCCTCAAGCCCAACATACCTCCCACCTTCCTCCTGATGCCACACTTAAGTCTTCAAAAAATAAGATTCCGTCAAGAGTAGTGCTCATCACACTCTTACAGATATTAACCCTTTCAGACCCATATAAAACAAATCTTTTTGCATCTACACCCTGGTTACAGATGTCCATCTGAGTAGCCTCCCTGATTGGTTACGTCAGTCATAACCCTTCTCTTTATCTATAGCCATCTTTGCCTGAGCCATCTATTTCTCAACAAGAGGCTTCAGGCCTCCCTGATCCTTCACTTCTGATTCACCACCCTCAACCCCAACACATCCACACCCCTGGACCCAAAGGGATCTGCAACTCACCCGATCAATACAAACTATCCTCTAAGACTAACTATTCCTATCCTCCTTCCCTGAAAAACAGACTGGAACGTAGATTCCATGACCCCAGTGATTCTCTATGATTGAGCTTTCCCAATATTGCACTGTGCTCCAAAATGCTCCCCTCCTCAAAGTTGGCCCAAATTGACCTTGTCCTGTTGCCTTTACTAATTGATTCCCTTCTCTCTCCTTCTGCCTTTGCAGTCTTTCCCGATTTCACTCAGTTAAGTTAAAGGGGGAAGAGCTGTTTGCTAAATTTCTAACTTCAGAACATGAGTAGAATGACATATATCAACAATTGCTTATGTCATTATCTGGACTGAAGTTATAATTGCAATTCAAGTTTTCTGAACAATATTGAGACCTTCCATAACACATCAATGTTATTCCAGTAAACCTCGGAAAACAAGCAACTAAAGTTCAACAGTTGAATTAGATGATGTGGGACAAAATCAATAAGGCTTTGCTGACGTTTCCATCAGGACAAATTTATTGCTATATGGGGCAGGTTGACTTATTTTAACCTCCAAACCTTGTTCACATTATATTCATGCAACAAAATCTTATCAAGTTTCTTTTTAAAAGGTTCAATCTGAGTGAGACATTCTGCTATTCCCTTTCCAAATCTAGTTTATTAACAAGCATTATTGATAATGTAAGTGGATTTGTGACAGTACAGAGTATAGAATTACAGGAAAGAATGAACAAAGCTTACAATTGACTCCCAATTAATTCACAGGGCCTCATTTCTTTCTTAAATATGGCATAGGAATATCTGACCGAGATATGTTAGTATTGCAGGAGCCAAAATAATATTGTCCTGATAAAACAGGCATACGACAGCTGTATTAGGCGGTATCGTGGCTCAGTAGTTAGCGCTGCTGCCTCACAGCACCAGGGATCTGGGTTCAATTCCAGCCTCAGGTTACTGTCTGTATGGAATTTGCACATTCTCCCCGTGCCTGCGTGGGTTTCCTCCCACAATCCAAAGATGTGCAGGCTAGGTGGATTGCCTGTAATGTTCAGGGATGTGTAGATTAGGGGGATGGGTACAGTTGGGCTGGCTAGCTACATAAAGCTATTGTTAGGTTGCATTTGGAGTATTGTGTACAGTTTTGGTCACCACTCTACTGGAAGGATGTGGAAGCTTTGGAGAGAGTACAAAGGAGGTTCAGTAGGATGTTACGTGATCTCGAGGGCATTGGCTATGAGGAAAGGTTAAAAAGACTTGGATTGTTTTCACTGGAAAGAAGGCAGCTGAGAGGAGACCTAATAGAGGTCTACAAAATTGTGAGAGGCATAGATAGGGTGGATAGTCAGAGGCTTTTACTCAGGGTTGAAGTTTCAATAACAAGGGGGCACAGGATCGAGGTGAGAGGGGGAAGGTTTAAGGGAGGTGTGCGAGGGAAGTTGTTCACGCAGTGAGTAGTAGGAGCCTGGAACGCACTGCCAGAAGAGATGGTGGAAGTGGGCACATTGGCAAAATTTAAGAGGTACCTGGATCGTTACATGAATAGGGAGGGAACAGAGGGATATGGACCGAATGAGGGCAGAAGGTCTGTTTTTTAAGATTAGTTAGGTCATGATGAACGGCACAGGTTTGGAAAGCCTGTTCCTGTGCTGTACTTCTCTTTTGCTCTTTTTGTCCATACAGCCAGTCACCTGAGGCTGGAATTGAATCTGGGTCCCTGGAGCTGGGAGGGAGCAGCACTAACTGCTGTGACACTGTGTCACCCCCTGCTTTTGAAGTCAGTGCAACCATAGAGTTATACAGCACGGAGGCAGACCGTTCGGTCCAACTCATGCGTGCCGACCAAATGCCCTAAACTGATCTAATGCCATTTGCCAGCATTTGTCCCATATCCCTCTAAACCCTTCCTGATCATATACCCATGCAGAAGCCTTTTAATTATTGTAATTGTACCAGCCTCCACCAGTTCCTCTGGCAGCTCAATTCTGTACACCAACCTCTTCCTGAAAAATATACCCCTCAGGTCCCTTTTAAATCTTTCCCCTCAACCTCTATAAGGTCACCCCTCAGCTTCCATCACTGCAGGGAAAATAGCCCCACCCTATTCAGTCTCTCGCTATAGCTCAAACCTTTCAATCTTGGCAACGCCCTTGTAAATCTTTTCTGAACCCTGTCAAGTTTAACAATATCTTTCCTATAACAGGGAGACCAGAACTGAACATAGTATTCTAAAAGTGGTCTCAGCAATGGTTTCTGTTCAATTGTAATCCCAAGGACGTTGACATTCAGGCTTCAGTGATAGTTACACCATTAGGTGTTAGTTAGATTGTCTGATATGCAGTACATACCAAGTTAATTGTAGTGTTTTGTTGAGAAATGCCACCATCTTAAGTCAGTTTCTTTTTGTGCATAATTGTCTCCCCTTTCACAATTAAATACTACTGAAAAGGAAATGCCATAAGATGGCTTGGCTGCTTTTTGTGTCCTCAAGATATCAAAACAAACTATTCTACCACATAATGTTACAAATCTAAGTAGACAAAAGTGCTATGTTACCATCTCATTTATGCCAATATTTATTTCAGGCTGCTATAAAAAAAAGTGCATTTTATTAGGCTAAAGGATTAATGTCTGTTTGCTGCATGCTGCGTATCTTCAGCATAAATTCACTCAGAAAGGCTTCAGAAAAACAGTCTTAAGACTGCCCACAGGTGTTTGATTTATGTATCCTCAGCCCCTGTTACTGAAGCAAGGCAGCAATTGGCCATGATTTACAGTACATAGATGTTGGAATAGAATAGCTCGTCACAACTGGAAACCTATAATCAGGAAATAATGTAGGTCACTTTATAAATTTTAAGTAAGTGCATTCTTTTTGTGCTGTTCCGATTTGTTGGTGAAGGACATTTCTAATTTCTGAAAGAAGATAACAACTGCAGTGATATATTGCTTTTTCACATTTAATTTGTCATACAATCTGTGATTCCTGTAAATATTAGTCTGTGTCTCAAAGTGGAATTCTATTTGCAATAATATAAAAAGCTGGAGTCCTTTTCTACAAGAGCAGCAGTTTGAAAGCCTCCTTTAACTGTGTTGAGGTTGGTTGGCTCACCGAGCTGGTTTGTTGTTCTGCAGATGTTTCGTTACTGTTCTTGGTAACATCCTCAGTGCAGTCTCTGATGAAACGTCGGTGTGTTTTCCCGCCTGGCTTTTAAACTCTGGGGTCCGTTGCGATGGATTGCCTCACTTCCGGGTTTCCTCCGTAGTGGAATGTATATGGGGTCGAGTTCAATGTGTTTATTAATAGCATGCTTTGTGGAGTGCCATGTTTCCAGGAATTCTCGTGCTTGTCTCTGCCTAGCCTGTACCAGGATCTTGTCCCAGTCGAAGCCGTGGTTCTCCTTGTCCATGTGGATTGAGATGAGTGAGTATTGGTCGTGTCTTTTTGTAGCCAGTTGGTGTTCATGTACTCTTGTTGTTAGTTTCCTTCCTGTTTGTCTGATGTTGTGTTTCTCGCAGTCTCTGCAGGGGATCTTGTAGATGGCATTGGCCCTGTCCATGGCAGGGAGTGGGTCTTTAGTTCGGTTGAGCACTTGTTGTAGGGTTGATGTGAGCTTGTGTGCCACTCTGATTGCCTCCCAGAGATGCCTACAGGAACAGCATCAGAAAGATTCTACACACCCCGACACACTCATCGTACTACCCTACATCAGGAACACATCAGAACTCACCACAAGACTTCTACAACCGGTGGGCATCAGAGTGGCACACAAGCTCACATCAACCCTACAACAAGTGCTTACCTGAACTAAAGACCCACTCCCCGCCATGGACAGGACCAATGTCATCTACAAGATTCCCTACAGAGACTGCGAGAAACACTGCATCGCACAAACAGGAAGGAAACTAACAACAAGAGTACATGAACACCAACTGGCTACAAAAAGACACGACCAATACTCACTCATCTCAATCCACATGGACAAGGAGAACCACCACTTCGACTGGGACAACACCAAGATCCTGGGACAGGCTAGGCAGAGACAAGCACGAGAATTCCTGGAAGCATGGCACTCCACGAAGCAGGCTATTAATAAACACATTGAACTCGACCCCATATACATTCCACTACGGAGGAAACCCGGAAGTGAGGCAATCCATCGCAACGGACCCCAGAGTTTAAAAACCAAGCGGGAAAACACGCCGACGCTTCATCAGAGGCTGCACTGAGGATGTTACCAAGCACAGTAACGAAACATCTGCGGAACAACAAACCAGCTCGGTGAGCCAACCAACCTCAACACGCACAACCCGAGCTACAGATCTACTCCAATTCTTTTAACTGTACTGGCCATGATTCTTTTCCCATTCCTTTTCATTTGCAGTTTTCTTATTCAAAGTACTTGTTGTAATTTTCCATGAAGCTGCATCAAATCTAGTCACTGGCAAAAGCAAGGTCAGCCTCTTTGTTTGATTTGAGCTATACCAAACTCATCAAATTCAAAGGACAGAGTCACGAATATTTTGGTGTTTGAAAATGTAAAGAATACAGAAAGTTAAGAAAATACTTTTAGTGGTTAGCTAAACAAAATAATACTGTGGGCCTGCCAGACAGCATAGTGCATCTGACAATGTTTGCTGAGAGGAACTTGGATATTCCAGCAAGGAGATAACACAGTGGGGAACTGAAGGAACACAGCAGGCCAGGCAGCAACAGAGGAGAAGGAAAGTTGACGTTCGGGTTGGGACCCTTCTTCAGAAATGCCAACGATGGCCCAATTTTCTCATAGTCATGTTAAAATCAGTCCGATGTTACAGCAGGGATTCAGACCATATCTTTCCTTTGATATATTACCTAACAACAGGCAATGACACAGACTTTCTGATTAGGATTGGAAATTTCCAATCCAGATTGGACATAAAAGATAAGTGCTACCATTTAGATGAGTTCTCCCCATAAATTTCCTGGCCAGGAGCCTTCCCAGCTGAAACAATGTTGACAAATTTAGGAATTCAATAAGACAGGAGCAGAGAGAATCGGTTTGGACACCCAACTCCCTTTTCCAGTAGTAAATGACATATTCTGATTTCCTATTGTCATTTTGAATGCTACTAAGAGATGGTAAGTGTGAAGGTATAGTAGTAAATGGATACTGGGGGAATAGTCCGCCAGTAGGTGAGCTGGTAGAGTGGCAAGGGTGGAAGTTGGGTGAGGTGGTAAGGGTGTATGTGGCAGATGGGTGAGCAGTGAAACAGAAAGAGGTATGGTCTTAGATGGGTGAAGTGGGCTAGATTGACACATGGGTGAGGGAGCATACAGGCTGGTAGATGCATGAAAATATAGGTTGCCGCATGGATGAATTGATCTGTTGCCAGGTGGATGTGGCAGTAGGTGAAATGTCAAGTGAGTGGATGAGTGTTTAGGATAGGTCAAGAGCTTGGGTCAGGTCAGTGGGAAGGATATTTGGGGGCAGTTATGTTGTATCTGGTTGAGGGAGACGGAGTCTAGGCAGTGGAGGAGCTGTTTGGTCCGGGGTGTGATGGTCATCCGGGAACATCCCAGGTCTGACAGGGCTGTCATATTTGGGTGCTTAGCAGGGAATTGGGAGCTGTAGCAGGCCAGTAGGGTGTCAGTTCAGAGTAGGAGATGAGTTAGAGAAGTGTGGAGGTTGAGGTCAAGGTTTTGCATCTGGGGTTGGTCCAGTCGGATCAGATCATAGAATCATAAAATCATACAATACAGAAGAGGCCCTTTGACCCATCAAGTCTATACCACCAGAAATATACTACAATCTACACTGTCCCACCTTCCCACTCTAGGCCCATAACTTTGAATGCTATGACACTTCAAGAGCTCACCCAATTATTTTGGAAAGTTTGTGAGGTTTCCCACTTCAACAACCCTCCGAAGCAGTGCATTTCAGACTTCCAACACCCTCTGGGTAAAAGAGGTTTTCCCTAAATATCCCCTAAATCTTTTGCCTTTCACGTTAAAATTAGATCCCCTTGTTATTGACCCTTTATTCACCCTGTCCAAGTTCCTCACAATCTTATACCCCTCAATCAGATATCCCCGAGGCTTCTCTCCTCCAAAGAAAACAACTTGAGCTTATCCAGCCTCTATTCATGGTGGTTCTCCTTATCCAATTCGACTGGGACAACACCAAAATCCTGGGACAAGCTAAGCAGAGACAGGCACGGGAATTCCTCGAAATGTGGTACTCCACGAAGCAAGCCATTAACAAACACATAGAACTTGACCCCATATACATTCCACTACGAAGGAAAACTGGAAGTGAGGCAATCCAGCTCAATGGACTCCAGAGTTTAAAAACCAGACGGGAAAACACACCGACGCTTCATCGGAGGCTGCACTGAGGATGTTATCCAGCAGGTTAATGAAACGTCTTAGAACAAAAAACCAGTTCAGCGAGCCAACCAACTTCAACACCCACAACCCGAGCTACAAATCTACTGCAAAACCTTAGAAATAAATGTTTAGCTATCTAATGCAGATTTCATTATATTTAATAAAAGTTCACATTAATGAAAGCTTATTCAATATGTTTAAATCTTTTCAAGTATTTAATGACTTATGAAAACAAATATTTGTATTTATAGTCCAATATTAAGGGACAGCAAATCCTTTAATAACCTCTTTCAACTGTCAATCAAACCATGAACTTCTAACCCAGTCCACTCTGATAATGCTAGGTGTGGAAAATACTCATTAATAATACCATTATAATAGCAATTTGAGTTATGTTATCAAAAGGCTATTGAAGTATTTGGCACATGCTTATTTCAAATGTCACAGACATCGTCAAATAGTTTTATTTGCAATTTTTAAAGGACCATAAATTTAATAATTTGACAAATTGACAGTTCCACAGACCTTATGCACCCTCAGGAGAATTTATAACTAATCTAACCATTCATAACCTCACATGTTGGGGTAAACCATTTGCTCCAGCTAAAGTGGGACCTGTTCAAATTCAGCATATGCAACTCATTCAAAGAGACTCTAAATAGTTGAGGACCTAACACTGATCATAGTGGCAATCCACTAGTTGCAGCTTGCCAACTTGAACACATTTATGTCTACTCTCATCTTCCCATCAGCTATCCATGTCACAATGTTACCCCTTAGACCATTAGATTATCTTATGTAGTTACTTTGATGTGGTGACTTATTAATTGCCTTTTGGAAATCCAAATATACTACTTTCACAGATTCCCTTTTATACATGTGCTTGTACTTGCTCAAAAATGTTCAATTAATTAGTTAACATAATTTCCCTCTCAAAAATTCTATGTTGTCTCTTTTTGATGACAGCATCATTTTGTAAGTTTCCTGCCAAAGCTCCTTAATGCTGCATTCCAGCAATTTTCTTTTGTCAGATTTTAGGTTAAATGACCTATTTTTCTTGCTTTCTGTCCCTCTCTTTGCCTGAAAAATAGTAAAAGGCGCATAAGTAAACATCTAAGTTAATTCTGGTCTGAACTGAGGATGCTGGAAATCAGAAACAAAAACATAAATTGCTGGAAAAGCTCAGCAGATTTGATAGCATCTGTGGAGAAAAATCAAAGTTAATGTTTTCCTGAGGAAGGGTCACTCGACCTGAAATGTTAACTCTAATTTTTCTCCACAGATGCGACCAAATCTGCTGAGCTTTTCCAGCAATTTCTATTTTTGTTTCTGATTTCCAGCATTCACAGTTCTTTTGGTTTTTAAAGGTCAGTTTTCATCTTATGGCTATACCTTAGCACAAGGGTTAAGGGAAAGTGATTACAAGTGGAAATCTGGCTGACTTTTATTCTCTCCAATCCAGAGATACTAAGAAAACAGTAAACCTTTCATTGCAGTGCAGGATGAGGTTGGCTGACTCAGTTCAGACCACAATGAACTTAGAATGTTTACTTATGTGCCATTTACAATTATTCAGGCAAACAGAGGGACAAGAAAGCAAGAAAAATAGACGACTTAGCCCAGAATCTGTCAAAAGGAAATCACCGGAATGCAGTATGACCCTGAGGAAGGGTCGCTCGATGCAAAACATTAACTCTGATTTCTCTCCACAGACGCTACCAGGGCTGCTGAGCTTTTGCAATAATTTCTGTTTTTGTTGTTGAAGGCTGAATTTTAATAATCAAATTTTTATTTTCATATTTGCTTCCACACTTAGCCTGGGACATTTGTGTGGCAATTATTTATCTTATAGCAAGTTCTATGCTTGACAGCCATGCATGGTTTCCATACTATACATAGTTTTTACTTGTGAATAGTTATGTTAGACTGCCTGCATGCATTTGCTGAGTAAGAAAGTGTCCACATTTTTAATTTATGCAAATATAATTTAGTCTAATTTAGTTTGTAGTTGGCATTAAAGTGAAATCTGCAGTTTAAATTCTGTAGTTATGAGCTTTTAGCAGGTTTGTTTTTAAGGGGTCTGTTGAAAGACCAGCATAACCAAGAAATTAGATTCTCATTAACTGACTCAGAAAGGCCCTTTCTGTCTGTGCATCTATAAGTAGCGAGCTTAGTGTGGCTCAGCATTTAAGTGGGACTTACACGAGAGTGTTGGAGTTGAGCATCTTGAAGGACTCAGTGGAAGAAGTAGACGAGTGTTTGATTGCTTTTTGCCTGTACAAAGCAGCTGACTGGTGAAAATGGTTGGTGAATATGGATTTTCTCGGAAAATCTTCAGTTTGTGTTCAGGTCCCCAGTTTTTTAGTCTCTCTTTTCCTTACAAATAGTTTGTTAGGTATAAGATTAATATTGGTGCAATTAAAAGAAGCTACAATAAGATGTGAACAGCAGGGATAATACCCTGATTTAATTGATCATTTAAATAAAACTGATCGGTATATACCGCAGGGCAAGAGTTATAGCTGGGGGAAAGGCAATTATGAGGCGATGAGGCAAGATTTAGGATGCATAGGATGGAGAAGGAAACTGCAGGGGCTGGGCACAATTGAAATGTGGAGCTTGTTCAAGGAACAGCTACTGCGTGTCCTTGAGAAGTATGTACCTGTCAGGCAGGGAGGAAGTGGTCGAGCGAGGGAACCGTGGTTTACTAAAGAAGTTGAATCTCTTGTCAAGAGGAAGAAGGAGGCTTATGTAGAGATGAGGCGTGAAGGCTCAGTTAGGGCGCTTGAGAGTTACAAGTTAGCCAGGAAGGACCTAAAGAGAGAGCTAAGAAGAGCCAGGAGGGGACATGAGAAGTCTTTAGCAGGTAGGATCAAGGAAAACCCAAAAGCTTTCTATAGGTATGTCAGGAATAAAAGAATGACTAGAGTAAGATTGGGGCCGGTCAAGGACAGTAGTGGGAAGTTGTGCGTGGAGTCCGAAGAGATAGGAGAGGTGCTAAATGAATATTTTTCGTCAGTATTCACACAGGAAAAAGACAATGTAGTCGAGGAGAATACTGAGATACAGTCTATTAGACTAGACGGGATTGAGGTTCATAAGGAGGAGGTGTTAGCAATTCTGGAAGGTGTGAAAATAGATAAGTCCCCTGGGCCGGATGGGATTTATCCTAGGATTCTCTGGGAAGCTAGAGAGGAGATTGCAGAGCCTTTGGCTTTGATCTTTATGTCGTCATTGTCTTCAGGAATAGTGCCAGAAGACTGGAGACTAGCAAATGTTGTTCCCTTGTTCAAGAAGGGGAGTAGAGACAACCCTGGTAATTATAGAGCAGTGAGCCTTACTTCGGTTGTGGGTAAAGTGTTGGAAAGGATTATAAGAGATAGGATTTATAATCATCTAGAAAGGAATAATTTGATTAGGGATAGTCAACACGGTTTTGTGAAGGGTAGGTCGTGCCTCACAAACCTTATTGAGTTCTTCGAGAAGGTGACCAAACAGGTGGATGAGGGTAAAGCGGTTGATGTGGTGTATTTGGATTTCAGTAAAGCGTTTGATAAGGTTCCCCATGGTAGGCTATTGCAGAAAATACGGAGGCATGGGATTGAGGGTGATTTAGTGGTTTGGATCAGAAATTGGCTAGCTGTAAGAAGACAGAGGGTGGTGGTTGATGGGAAATGTTCATCCTGGAGTTCAGTTACTAGTGGTGTACCTCAAGGATCTGCTTTGGGGCCACTGCTGTTTGTCATTTTCATAAATGACCTGGATGAGGGCGTAGAAGGATGGGTTAGTAAATTTGCGGATGACACCAAAGTTGGTGGAGTTGTGGATAGTGCGGAAGGATGTTGCAGGTTACAGAGGGACATAGATAAGTTGCAGAGCTGGGCTGAGAGGTGGCAAATGGAGTTTAATGCGGAAAAGTGTGAGGTGATTCACTTTGGAAGGAATAACAGGAATACAGAGTACTGGGCTAATGGTAAGATTCTTGGTAGTGTGGATGAGCAGAAAGATCTCGGTGTCCATGTGCATAGATCACTGAAAGTTGCCACCCAGGTTGATAGCGTTGTTAAGAAGGCGTACAGTATGTTAGGTTTTATTGGTAAAGGGATTGAGTTTCGGAGCCATGAGGTCATGTTGCAGCTGTACAAAACTCTGGTGCGGCCGTACTTGGAGTATTGCGTACAGTTCTGGTCACCGCATTATAGGAAGGATGTGGAAACATTGGAAAGGGTGCAGAGGAGATTTACCAGGATGTTGCCTGGTATGGAGGGAAGGTCTTATGAGGAAAGGCTGAGGGTCTTGAGGCTGTTTTTGTTAGAGAGAAGAAGGTTAAGAGGTGACTTGACAGAGACATACAAGATGATCAGAGGATTAGATAGGGTGGACAGTGGGAGCCTTTTTCCTCGGATGGTGATGGCTAGCACGAGGGGACATAGCTTTAAATTGAGGGGTGATAGATATAGGACAGATGTCAGAGGTAGGTTCTTTACTCAGAGAGTAGTAAGGGCGTGGAATGCCCTGCCTGCAAAAATAGTAGACTCGTCCACTTTAAGGGCATTTAAATGATCATTGGATAAACATATGGATGATAATGGAATAGTTTAGTTTCGATGGGCTTCAGATTGGTTTCACAGGTCGGCGCAACATCGAGGGCCGAAGGGCCTGTACTGCGCTGTAATGTTCTATGTTCTATGTTCTATGATAGAATTGTTAATTAGGTGATGTGTTGCTGCTGTAGCATGTGGAAGCTGCCAGAGGCCAAGGTGGCCCAAGTTGGTACACATCTATGGCAAGTGTCTGTAGGTCAACAAACTTTGAATCTGAGTTCAGCAGCTGGAGTCTGAGTTGCAGATACTATGCCACATCAGGGACAGAGAAAGTTGCCTCGACGTTTTTCTCCAGGAGGCAGTTCACATCCTTTAGATTAGGTAATCCAAGCTTGGTCTGTGATCAAATGTAAAATTCTGATTAAAGGTGAGAATGGTATGGCACCGAAGGGACAGCTCTTGAGACCATCTAACCCCACAATAGGCTAACTGTTATAAGGGTGATGCAAGCTGTCTGGGCGAGAATAGGAGCTGCATGGAGGATGAAACTGCCATGACACCATGGTACAAGGAAAATCTTGACTTGGGGGAAGAAATAGGATTGTACTAGCAGGCAGTAAAATTAGTGGATAGACACTGGTCTCTGCAATTGTGAGCATAAGTCCTGAAGGCTGTGTCCTGAAGGATCAAGGACATCTCTGTAGGGCTGGAGAGGAACTTGGAGTGGGAAGTTCAGGATCTAGTCATTGTATATGTTGATACTAATAACATTGAGAGAACTGTAAAGAAAGCTCTTCTAAAAGATCACAATCAACTAGGAGCTAAACTAAAAGTCAGAAGCTCCAAGATAATAATCTCAGGATTACTTCCTGAGGCATTGGAAAAATGACATAAGGAAATAAATTCAAGAAGCGAAATGTGTGATTCAAAGATTGATGTGGGAAGAATAGGTTTCACTTCATGGGTCAGTGGTACCAACACAAGGGTACAAAGGAACTGTTCTGGTAGGATGAGTTTTATTTGAGCCGTGCTGGGACCAGTGTCCTGCCAAATCAATTAACTATGGCTGTAAAGAAGGTTTTAAAAGAATTGGAAGGGGGCTGGGCTTGAGAGTGCAGATACATAAGCGTACAGAACAAGACAATATAGCTGCTTCGCCAAGCAACTATCTACATCACAACACACAATACTCAGAGTGGGAGTGGAAGGGAGAGAGTGTAAAGCGTTTTAAAAAGCAGCAAATAGAGGCAAATTGTGATTTTAAAAAATGGTGAGAGGACAATATTAATAGCTTTTTATTTGAATGCAAGTAGCATTCAGAACAAAATAAATTAAAACCCTCAGGCTCACTTCTGCTCCTATGTCTCATATTCTTATGATCCCCTCGCAATCTGCTACACTGTTGAAGTAAAGCAGCTGAGATAGTTATCTATAATACATGCTGGTGAAAGGAGATGCTCAATCTCCAATGCAGGAGGATTGTGTGAGGCACCTTTCTTTTTGCCAATATCAGAAATCTTTAGAATAAGAGGCACCAATGAGGAACGACTAAGTGCAACGTATATTTTGGCTGGTTTCTGCAAATTGGTTTCATGGGAATATAACCTTTTTTCACATTTTAACAATAATCTATATTAGTAAACACCTTTAGTGTAACAAGAATTCCAAGGCTCTTTACAATATTGTTTTAAAACTAGTAGTAACACTGAACCACATTAGGAAATAATAGGACAGTTGACCAAAAGATTGGTCAAATTTATAGGAATGTCTTAAAGGAGTAACATAATGTAGAAAAATAGAAAAATGTCAGACGGGGATAAAGATCTTATGGTTCAGACAGTGAAGGCATAGCTGCCGAATGGTGGTATGAGTAATATCAAGAATGCTGAAGAGATCTGAATTAGCAAAACATTGATATATTTGAGGGCTGTATCATAGGATTGGATTACAAAGATACAGAAGGTGAGGTCATGGATAGATTTGATTGAGTGAGAATTTAAACAATCTAGGGCTTGAATTTTCATGAAGTTGGAGATGTTCTCCCCATATGGAAATATCAGGAATGGTTCATATACAGAAATTCCTAACTTAAACTGAACTTCCATCATTTTCAGGGGATGGGAAATGAGACCTGACTTTGAATTGCATTTCATTTGTCCTTGGCAGCAGCCATACATGACCTCAGATACAAATTAGGAGCAGAAATAGGCCATTCAGCTCCTTAAGCCTGCTCTGCCATTCATTAAGATTATGATCATGGCAGATATGTTTGTGTTTCATGTTTCAAATTCCATATTCCTATCAATCTCAATAACCCTTGATTTCCTTGCCTATGCAAAATCTATCCATCTTCACCATTACTTCCAAGATGGCAGCAGTAGGGTCGGCAGCATTTGGCTTCTAAGGGCGGAGCTCAGCCACTTGTGCCTCATGCAACGGGTTCTGCCACATCCACATAGCTTCATCGTTGCCTTTCCAGCTCGATAATGTTTCTCTTTGGTTTTGATTACCCAGGGGCCTCCTCCTGTCGGGGGCTGGGGCCCCATATATCTCCATCCATGCTTCATCTCGGGTGGCTGCATCGGAAGACAAGCCAGGATCCCATTATTCGACTCAGAACCAGGACCCGTCAGTCAAAGTTCGGTGTCATAGGAGGTGCGGGATCTGCAAGGCATGACTGTCTCCTGTTCAGAGATGGCAGCAATAGTGTCAGTGGAGGCAGAAAAGAAACACATTGCCAGGACCCTGGGGATGATGTCGAACAGTCTGGAAGAGCAGAAAGTGTGAAGCCTACAGCAAGAGAAATTTGAACTTTTGAAGCTGCTTCAGTTTTAGTACTATCAATTTAATATTAATTTATTGAGTATTTTACCATTTATACAACTTATTCAGTGATTTATTTTGTCATCCAAGATGGCACTGGAAAGTGGCAACATTATCCACTTTTCACTGTTCCTGGGTGCAAGTGACAATGTATTAAATAAATCTAATAAATAAATCCAAATCCTGAAAAGTATTCAATGACCAGCCTCCACTGTTTTCTGAGGCAGAGTGTTTCATAGCTGCATAACTCTCTGAGAAAAAAATCATTCTCATCAGTTCAATGCTAAAAGGGTAACCCCTAATGTTAAGACAGCGCCTCTTCGTTCTGCAGTCACCCACAAGTGGAAACATCTTTTCCACACACACTATGTTAAAACTTCAGAAGCTTATATACATTGTTAAAGTGATCCCCCAAGTGGAGTTATTTCAATGGATTTAATTCCCACCATGGCAGATGATGAAATTCAAGTTCAATAAAAATCTGGAATGAAAAGCTAGTTTCATGGTGACCATGGAACCATTGTTGATTGTCATAAAACCCCATTTGGTTCATTAATGTCCTTTAAGGAATGAAATCTGCCATCTTTACCTGGTTTGACCTACGTGTGACTCCAGATTCTTAATTGCCCTTTGGGCAATAAATGTTAAATAATGATGCCGATATCCCATGAACGTGTTCACACATTACTGTAGATGTGGTCACATCATTGCCCTGTAAAACTGATACATAACATCCTGACATTTACGTTCAATTTCTCTCATAATAAAGGGTAGTATTCCATTGCTCTTCTTAATTCCTTGCTGTAACTGCAGACTAAATTATCATGACATATGCACGAGAAATTTATCTCAGAATTCCAGAGCCATAATCAATTTAGGTAATATGCATTTTGGTTCATCCTATTAAAGAGACAATTTCACAATTTTCCACATTGCATTCTATTGGCCAGATTTCTGCCCACTTACACAACTTATTGATGTCAGTCTGCAACCTCATTATGTCCTCTTCACAACAAACTTTCTAACCTATCTGATGTCATATGCAAATTTAAGTACCATTCCTTTGCCCCACCATCTAAGTTATTAACATAAATTGGTCCTCATTTGCTACATTTTACCAATGGAGAAAAGATCTATTGATATATACTCTGTCAGCGAATCAATTTCCTATCCAGACTAGTATGTTACTTACTACTATGTTACTTTCAACACTGTATGCTTTTACTTTGTACTAGAATGTTTAATGTGGCACTGTGTCAAATATCTTCTGGAAATCCAAGTATAGTTCAACAATAGGCTCCCCCTTATCCACAGCATTTTGTCCTTCAAAGAATTGAAATGAATTGTCTAAACAAGATTTCCCATTTACTATATTATACCAAATCTTCCCAAGGACTCTGAATTTTTCTAAGTGCCAAACTGTAACCAACTTTATAATTGATTCGAAAATCTCACTCACACTGGATGGCCTCTGGTATCTGGCTTTCTGTCTTCCTCCATTCTTGAGTAAAGAGGTTATATTTGCTACTTTCCAGTCTGATAGAACCTTTTCAGAATCTCACAAATTTTGATATTTTAAACATTTTAAATTTTAATAGCTGCATATATATTATCTCAATAGATTTTTTAAGAGCTCTTTTAAGACCCTAGGATGAAGTCCATCAGAACCTCTCGAGATATGTCAGACCACAACTTATTTAGTTTGCTCAGAGTCACTTCCCTAATGATTGTAATTACAGCAAATTCCTTTCTTCCTTCCATGTCATGATGTATAGTTATCAATGGGATATTATCCTCTGTATTGAAGATGAAGCCAAATGTTTTTTTTCATTTCACCTGCCATTTCCATATTATGTATTATTAATTCTGTCTTCCCATACTCAAGAGGAAGAACACTCATTTTAGTTGTGCTTCCTTTTTTTAGATACTTGTAGAACCCTTACTGTTTGTTTTTAAATTTTCAGTTAATTTCTTTTCGTTCTTTTAATGATTCTCTGTCATTCTTTATATTCTGACCAATCATCTGACGGCCATTCGCGTTTGCACAGTTATATGCTTTTTCCTTCCATTTAGTGCTTTTCTTAATTTGTGTAGTTCGCCACAGATAGTAGGCCTTCCCCTTTGAGCTTTTCTTAATAGATTGAATATGATTATTCCAAGCATGCTGAAATATCTTCTTAAATGTCTGACTCTTCATTAATGCTTGCCTAGTATTCCAGTTCACTTTAGCTACATTAGCTTTCATACTCACATAGGTGCCATCATGAAGCTAAATTTTTTTTTTTACTGTACTTATATGGACAGTCCAATTGAGTTCCTGGTCAATGCTAAGCCGTAGATTTTGATAGTGAGGAATTCAGTGATGGTAACTAGTAACTATATTAGTTTTAAACTCACATTCCTCCCTTTGCACTTAGGACAGGACAAAGCAGTGCTGCCTATAGATTTGGGCTACACTCTGCAGGGGGCTCTAATATTAAGTGTTCATAATTAGAAATTAGAGCACAGTGCAGATGCACTGAGCCACATTCTATTACCAGATGTACCAGCTATGGTACCCTCTGTGGAAGAGTCAGTCATGGCAATGAATTTTCTGGACACACTACCAGTCACAGCTAACAGTATCAGACTTTGGACATAAAGATCTGTTACTTCCAAACTGAAACAATTGGTATTAATGGGCAAAACCAAAGGGCTATCACAGCTAGAATTAAAACCTTCTGGATCTGTAGAGACCAGTTCTTGGTAGAGGATGGCATATTGTTATCAGGAGCAAGAGCGATTGTCCCGAGCAAAGGTTGCTGTCAAAGACTGGCTAAAGTCTACCAGGGCCATCTAGGGTCTCCAAAATAAAGATGTTGTGTCTGGTCATCAGGCTTTGGTGGGATGGTGCCCAGAATATCAGCAAGGACAAAAAATAACAGCCAGCAGCTTCCCACATCCTTGGAAATAGCCGGATAAACCTTGGACTTGGTTGCCATATCAACTGTACATATCAACCCTTTCATGGGTTCAATGTTTTTTAGTCATTGTGGAAACCTGCTCAAAGCAGTTGAATAAGCATAAAGTCCATTCGTCAAACACTGGAGCGATAAGTAGAAAATTTGCGCACATCTTTTGTGATACATGGAGTTCTACTAGTATCGGTCACGGATAATGGGCCATCGTTTACTGGCAGGAACTTTAGTTGCTTCTTAGATGGAATGAGATTCAATATATTAGGACAGTTCCATGCCATCCATCATCTAATGGCCTGGCAGAAAGTGTGGTCCAAACTTTGAATGCAGGACTGAAGAAAGTGCCAATAGCCTCAATAGATATCAAGTTGTCACAGTTCTAGTTTAGAACCAGTCCCGCTTGCAACTACCTGAATGCACCAGCAAAGAGGCTAATGGGTAGAAAACTCTGCACAAGGCTAAGTCTGATCTTTTTGGACCTGGTGGGGAGGGTGAAGTGGCATCAGGAACTCTAATGTTGATCCTTAGACTCTGCCAAACGAAAGAGACAGTTTGATATAGGGGACAAAGTTTGATGCAAGAATCATGGCACTGGTGAGAGGCATGTTCAAGATAAGGAATTTTAAAGTTCGGCTAGATATAGCTGTCCTGAATAAACGTGGACCATTTGAAAGGTGCAAATTCACAGACTGTACTGGAGCAAAACATGACCTGCTGTTCAGACTTCAGAAATACTTCAGGGACCCACTGATTAGTCCTTTGAATCAGAGGACATTATGGAAGTAGCCACTTTGACACTTCTGCCTCTGGGGGAAGGGAGTGAAAGTTTACCCAGGTGCAAGAGCGGAGCTTCCATTTGTTACATGCTGGATTCTGAACTTGAAGAGCTTGAACCAGTATTCCCCACCCTACCTCCACAGGAGGCTCTCAAAGGAGTTGGTCAGCCTTGTGTCCGTGGATTCTCGAGGGAGACATGTAGTGATTGTAACAAGGTCAAAAAACCAGCTGGCCCTTTTGGAATATGAGTTCCCTGGTTGCTATTAATCTGGTCCAATTGGGGATACCTGGCTGGCCCAGGGGAGTGAATGTCAGGGATATAGAGCCCCTGGAATGCCTGACTCTGGGGGGCAGTGCTGTTGTCAAGGGCCACATGTTTGTAAATACAAGGTGATTGGTGATGGGATGCTGGCCTCTGAAGAGTTATTTCACATGGCAGACAGGAAATTAACACCCCTGTGTATAACCAGGGACCTGTGGGAGGCCATAATACCAGACAATGCCACCCTGGGCTGAGGTTGCCACTCGGATCAGTGGAGTCTGGAGGGCGGCACAGTGGTTCAGTGGTTTGCACTGCTGCCTCATAGCTCCAAGGACTCGCGTTCGATTCCACCCTCGGATGACCGTTTGTGTGGAGTTTGCACATTCTCCCCGTGTCTGCATGGGTTTCCTCCCACAGTCCAAAGATGTGCAGAGTAGGTGGATTGGCCGTACTAAATTGCCCATAGTGTTCAGAGATGTGTAGATTAGGTGGGTTGTAGGAGGATGGGCTTGGGTGCGATGCTCTGATGCTCGGTGTGGACTTGTTGGGCCGAAGGGACTGTTTCCACACTGTAGGGATTCTATTCTATGATCTTTCAAACTGAATGTAAATTTCAATTTTATTGCACTCACTGCTGGCGGAGATACCTTTACTCTGAAGTATTTACACAACACCAAGTCTAATAGAACCTCTCTCTAATAGCTTCTTCAAGCAGCAGATTCTGGAACTCATCTCGAAAACATTCTTTGAACACCACATCCAGATTACTGGATGAATAAACATTTTGTTAATTCATGTAATAGTGATAAGGTGAATGTCAGAAACCCAGTGGTGTTTAGATGTGGCTTGAGCATGTCTAGGGTTTTGAATTCATTTGGATAGCCCAGGTAGCCTTTTGGAGACAGAAGGTAATCCTTGGCCTTTGGGGAATGTCAGGTGTTCTTTGGGAAAAGTATTCTATCTTTTGAGAGAGATCAGGCGTCCTTGGCATTGTTATAACTAGATATAAAAGTCTCTAAAAGTGTTTAAACTCAGTGGGATTCTCAAAGCTGCAAAGGCCATCAAAGAACTGTTAAAGTTGTCAAAATACTGTTAATGCTGACAATAAATTTAGTTTTACGCATTTTTCAGTAAATGTCAAATGTTTAAGAAAGGTCTGTTTGGGTGACAATTGAGTAGGGTAGGAAGGCATGAGCTGATATGGGTTGGCATGGATGAGTCATGGGCACCATGTGAGTGTGTCAGAATAAAGGCAAGAGAGGTGGAATACGCTTCATTCTTTACTTTTTAAACTTTGAGTGTCAGATCACTAAGGTATGCCTCTTATCCACATAACGTTCATGCCTAGCAGCATTCTCAACTTTTCCACAATTGTCGGCCCAGAATTATAAACTAGCTTGCCATCTCTGAACTGAAAATTTGGTGCCCAGGAAGATAGTTTGAAATGTTGGGATATGTGGCCATGAATTCTCCCATTTGCTGCGCACCCAACTGGGAATGAAAATCCAGGCCCATGATTTTTAAGTTTGCTTAGCTCCAAGGTATTAAAGGTTTGAGAAAGTTACTAGAAGGGTTAGTTGTGTCTTTATCAATTCTAAATGACTTGTTACCCTACACTACATGTTGCCCAGCGAACCAACAAAGGTGGAGATTTGAGGTTTTTTATATTTATCTCTCCTTCAAGGATTAAAAAAAGAAAATCAATTATGCTATCTTTCAAGAAATGTGAAACTTAGGTCAGCAGAGGACTGGATTTGGATGTGTTCTGTCAATGACAGATTATCACCCCAAGAGATTTTGTTTAGATTATCTTGTGGATGAGAATGCAAAATGCCATTGACAATGGAACAGTTAGAGATACGGTTGAGGTTTGATGGGAAAAAGAGTTGAAATTGTCCAAGTGTATGCCACTGACCCATGGGAATCCCTTGTCCTGAAGCATCCAAAGCCAAAAAGAAGCAACTGTGAAGGTACCAACCATTTCTGACAGGCCCAGATAAGGCCAGGCACAGACCACAGAGGGACCATGTAAAATCCCTTTCCTCCTACTCAACCATCCCAACCTGCAGCAGGGTGTGTCGATCTAGCCTGAAATGTTTCATTACCTCAGGACCCACAACTGTGCAGTGGAAGAAAGTCAGCCTCCATTTCAATGGACTGCCTGAGAAGAGAAGGAAGAGAGGAAATGAAGGAATAAAGAAAACAAAACAAGGGATGAGAAGAATAAAGCAGGGAGAGAGATAGAGAAATGACAGCTGTTAATTTGTTAAAATTTGGACTGTATGCTGAATTCAGTCTGTCGTGGCCTGCTTTAAATCTTAATGTCGTTGAGTGGGTAAGAACAGTTGGATATGTGATAAAATGTTTTATTATCAACAAAGCCTTGCTGTTTTCTGGGATACAACATTATAACATCTCATGCATTATCCCCTACTAAATCTATATTTTATCCATGTAACATCTGCAAAAGAAACCCATGGGGGAATTTATGCAGATTAAATTCTGCTGACATGTTCTAATGTCATGAAGATAGATAATACAGAAGAGATGGTAACTTCTTTCTTTTTACCATAACATGGACTTGGAACATTCTAATGCTATTGTTAGGAATGAATTGTACAAGTATATTTTACTCTAAATGTTAGTAATTGAATGGGTCAATATACATCCATTTCAACAATTTCTTTGAGCTGTAGAACCAATTAGAGCAATGCATACAAACATCTGAGTTCGCTGCAGATGAAGGCCATTCAGCCCCTTGAGGCAGCTGCACCATTCAATAATAGTGGATCTTTTTGTGTTTTAAATACCACATTCCTATCTACCACCAAAAACTTTTAATTCCCTTGCCTAACGGGGCCTACCTACCTCCACCTTAAAAGTATTCAATGGCCTCACTTCCACTGCCTTCTGAGAAGGTGCACTCAGAAGTTGTGCAAGCTGTGTAACTTGTGCAACCCTTTGGGGGAAAGAAGTCTTCACATCTCCGTCTTAAGAACACAACACCTAATTTAAAAGCAGTGTCCCCTTGTTCTGGAATCATCCAAAGGAGGAAACACTCTTTCCCCAATTACCTTGTCAAGACTGCTGAGGATTTTATAGACTCATCCAAGTCATCGAGTCATAGAGTCATACAGCATGGAAACAGACCCATCGGTCCAACCAGTCCATGCCAACCATAATTCCAAACTAAACTAGTCCCACCTGCCTGTATTTGACCTATATCTTTCTAAACATTTCTTACTCATGTACTTATCCAAATGTCTTTGAAAAATTGTAACTGTACATCCACCACTTCCTCTGGAAGTTCATTCCACCCACAAACTGCTCTCTGTGTAAAAAAAATTGCCCTTCATGTCTTTTTTAAATCTTTCTCTTCTCACCTTAAAAATATGCCCGTTAATCTTGAAAGCCCCACCCGAGGGAAATCTATACCCTTCATGATTTTATAAATCTCTATAAGTTCGCCCCTCAAGCTCCCTCACTTTTCTGAATTCCAATGCAAACAAGTCCATTCCTTGTAACCTTTACTCATAAGACACCCTGCCAGGTATCAAATTAGTAAGTCACATTTGATTCGGATGTGCCTCTGACACATTTACATCCCTCCATAAATAAAAACTCCAAAATGACACACAGTGGTTGAGATGTGTTTTAGCAAATATTTAGTCTCCTTTGAAATCATGGGGTCATTTTCAGATACTGAATCCCACTTAGGCCTTTCAGTTGCTGTTTTCCAAAAAAAACACAATTCAGGACCTGCCTCTGGGCTCGTTAATTGTTTAAGAAGTGTGGGATGACATGACTTTTTTGTTCAATAGGACCTTGCCATGCTTCAGAAAACTTGCATCACTTGACTTTTTAAGAATGCACGACAGCAGAGGGAACTAGAAAGGTTTTCCGTATCCAGCCCAGGATCTCTTGCTGCTAACTGGAGGTCTGGCTGAGGAGCTGCACCGGGAGGAACTCCCACAAGGATGGTTGAAAAAGGAGAAGACCAATCTCTCCAAACAAGCAACCATGGATGTAAATGATCAAGGCCTGATCAGAAGGAGTTTGTTTCTGTCAACGTGGAGACACGGCACCCAGAATCCAGAACCTCAAAAGGGCAAAGTTGGTGAGTGGCATAACATTTTCCACCCAAGGGTTTTGAAGGAAGTAGGGGAGCACATTATAGATACCTTAACTATAATCTTTTAGAGTTCCCTTCGTACTGGACTCGTCCCTCTGGATTGGAAAATTGTACATGTCACTCAGCTTTTTAAGAAGGTCAAAAGAGGAAAAAGCAGTTAGCCTGACATCTGTGGTTGGGAAATTGTTGGAAGTCTAAAATCAAAGATGTGTTAACTGAACACTTTGAAAATGTTCACTTAATCAGGGAGAGCCAGCATGACAGGTAGGCCATGCCTGACAAAACTCATTGAATTCCTTTGAAAAGGTGACTGAGGTAGTAGACAGGTGAATATCTACAGATAATCTTTATATAAACTTGCAGAAGGCATTTGATAAAGTCCACATAAGAGACTGTTAAGTCAGGTAGAAGCCCATTGAATTGAGGGTAAATTACTGAAATGACTGGGAAAATGGTTCAGTGGCAGGTGACAGAAAGTGGGGATAATGGGTAGGTCCTCAAACTGGAGAGATGTGACCAGTGGTGTCCCACAAGGTTTTGTATTAGAGCCTCAATTATTCATATTTTTTATGAATGACATGGATAATGGCATAGAAAGTCAGAAATCTAAATTTGCTAATAACACAAATTTAGGTGACTTTGTAGACAGTGCGGATGGTAATTTAAAAAGGGATGTTGATAGACTAAGTGAATGGGCAAAACTGCAGCAGATGGAATTTAATGTAAGAAAATGTAAGGTTAACCATTTTAGACTAAAATAGAACAGATCATGATCATTTTTAGACAGTATGAAGTTAACTACAGGAGATGTCCCAAGAGACTTGGGAGTTCAGTTGCATAGATCTTTAAATGTCACAAACAAGTGCAGAAAATAATCAAGAAGACTTATAGAATGCAGGCCTGTACACCTAGAGGACTGGAGTATAAGGATACAGAAGTTATGCTGCAGTTATACCCTGGTTAGATACCACTTGGAGAACTGTGGGGCAGATCTGGACACTACACGTTAGGAAGGATATAGTGCCCTTGGAGGGAGTAGGTTTACAAGAACAATATGTGGGATTCAGGGGTTAAGTTATGAAGAGAAGTTACACAAATTAACCCTGTTTTCTCTAGAATTCAAAAGGTTAAGAGGTGATCTGATCAAACCCTTCAAAATATCAGCAGGAAAAGACTGAGTAGATAAATTGTTTCCACTGATTGGGGATCCTAGAGCTACGGGGTATAATCTGAGAGTTAGGCCAGACCATTGATGAGACATGTTAGGAAGCATACCTACACACAAAGCGTCATAAAGTCATATCGTCATATATCATGGAAACAGGCCCTTTTGTCCTCCTTATCCATACCGACCAAGTTTCTGAAACTAAACTATTCCCATTTGCCTGTGTTTAGCCCATATCCCTCTAACCCTTTCCTATTCATGTACCTGTCCAAATGTGTTTTAAATTTTATAACTGCACCTCCATCTACCACTTCCTCTGGCAGTTCATTTCACATACAAAAGTTGCCCCTCAGGTTCCTTTTAAATCCTTTTCCTCTCACCTTAAAATTATGCCCTCTACTTTTGAACTCCACAGCTCTAGGGAAAATACCTTTGCTATTCACCATATCTATGCACCACCCCATGATTTTATAAACCCTTATAAGATCACCCCTCAGCCTCCGATCCTCCAGGGAAAAATGTCGCAGTTTATCCAGCCTCTCCCATAACTCAAACCCACCAGTCCTGGTAACATCCTTGAAAATCTTTTCTGCACCCTCTCCAATTTAATAATATCCTTCCCATAGAAGTCTCTTCCACAAGTGGGCAGTTGGTGTTGGATCAGTTGTTAATTTTAAATCTGACATTCTGTAAAAACTAATCCTCTGTTTAAATGCCTATGTTGGGAATTTCATTTCTTGCCACCAGCATCTGAGACAGGTACATTTTTGTTAAGCACCATTATTAAAGGATATGGCCAACGGCAGGTATATGGAGGTAGGCCACAGATGAGACATGGTCTCATTGAATGGTGGAACAGGCTTATACCTATGTTCCTATATACTTTCAGCATTGGGGCTTCACACTCTAATTTGTTCAGAATTCCTCAGTGCAACACTACTTGCAGCTCCAATCATTCCTCTTTCTCCAGACACCTCAACTCCCCATCTGAACAACCAATACTCACACTGACCCTGAGCTATCACCTCCCACAGCCGTGATTCATAATAGCTCTCCACCAATGATGTCCTTCCCTCCTCTGCCCACAAAGACAGCTACTCACTTCTCTCCGCTTTCACTCCTTGCAGAAGACAGCACAGAACTTGATGATAGGATGACATGAGGGAAAAGGGGATGTGGTCTCCAGTGACAAATACTTTTCGGGGCTTTGGTAATACACCTGATCCACTGGGAAGGCAGTCTTGTTCCATGAAGATGCAGATGACAGCAATGACCTGCCATGAGAGCCTAAGCTTCAAATGCCATTCAGACATGTTGTAAAAGCTAATCCTCTGCTTAACTGCCTGTGTTGGCGGCTTCATTTCCTGCCACCAGCATCTGAATGGCCACGCCATCTGTGCTGGCAGGTGTTGTTTATGACACAAAAGTGATTAGTTATCAAAGAATCCCTACTGTGTGGAAACAGGCCATTTGGCCCACACCACCCCTCTGAAGAGCATCCCACCCTGACTCATTCCCCTACACCTGCATTTCCCCATATCTAACCAACCTAAACATCCCTGGACACTATGGGCAATCCATCTACCCTGCACATCTTTGGACTGTGGGAGGAAACCAGAGCACCCAAAGGAAACCCACACAGACAGTCACTCGAGGGTGGAATTGAACTCAGGTCCCTGGCACTGTGGGGCAGCAGTGCTAACCAATGAGCCACCATGCCACCCAGTTAAAGGTGCTCTGAGACTTAAGCTCATTGTTACAATCACCAAGTACATCCAATGTATCCATAACTTGAATTGGAACAAAAAAAACTTTCATACATATTAAATTTTCCACTGTGATGGATTTAGAAAAATGTGAAAGGCGATAATACTATGAACAACAGAAGGTTCATTTCTTAGGGAGTTTGGAAGCATGCGCTTTTGTGTATTTTCTAGCACCTTTCAGAGATTACATTACATTTACATTCCAAAGTTAATTTATTCTTGAAGGATTAGAGATTTTTTGAAAATGCCTAGTCATTTAATACTCAACCCTTGTGTTTGCCAGAATCCACACAATATATCAGCATTCATACAGACGCGGGTATCCTCATAATTCAAGGAAGAAAGATTTGGGATGTATCATGTTTGAGCAGAATCTCTCAATTTGTCCCCTGCCAACTCTTACATTCTAGCTTTTCTTTCTTGCTGTTCCAGCTTCCCCTTCCCTTCTCTTTCCTTTCCTTGCATCCTGTTTCCAGCTGTTCTTGCTCTGTCATAATCTTATTTGCTTCTCTTTCTCTCTGTCCAGTTGAACTCTGTAGGGATGGTGGGGATTGTAATGTAAGAATAAAGCAACCATCAAAACAGATCAAAAGTTGATAGAAAATAGAGAGATCAATAAAGCTAGTGAGAAAGAATGAACACTGAGGAGTCCTGGGGGATGCTATTTATTTTTTATCTTTATATGTTAGCCTGTGTAATGTTACACACAGTGAGTGACTGAAGATGAGGCTTGTATCTTTAAACTGAAATGTCAATATGTTGTGATGTCATGTAGCTCTTTTAGGGTACAAGTCTGTTTTGTCTGGAATATTCAACAACACAATTATAGAAGCAGGGCAGAGAGAGTTCAAGGTGGAGTCAGCAAACTCCTTGCCTATGGATGCACAGCCATTATTCCAAGCAGCATGCTTTGGAAATGGAACTTTTCCCGAGTTGCTTTTCAATGAGGTTCTATTGACCGGTTGTGAATGATGGTAGATAATTAAACAACTCACTCAATCAGGAGGCTCCACAAATATCCCCATCCTCAACCTTGGAGAACCCAGCATACCCGTACAAAAGATAAGGCCAATGCTTTCGCAGCAATCTTCAGCAAGAAGTGCCAAGCGCATGATCCATCTTGGCCTCTTCCAGTGGCCCCCAGCATTACAGATACCAGTCTTCAGCCAATTGGATTCATTCCACGTGAAATCAAGAAACAGTTGGTGACACTGGATACTGCAAAGACTACGGACACTGACAACATTCCGGTTCCAATAATACCGAAGACTTGTGTTCCAAAACTTGCAGCTCCCCTGGTCAAGCTGTTCCAGTACAATTACAACACTGGCATCTACCTGACAATGTGGAAAATTGCCCAGATATGTCCTGTGCATAAAAAGCAGAACAAATACAGCCAGCCAATTACCGCCCCATCAGTCTACTCTTGATCATCTGTAAAGTAATGAAAGGTTTCATCAACAGTGCAGTACAGGGTGTGGCTCAGTGGTTAGTACTGCTACCTCACAGTGCCAGGGACCCAGGTTTGATTCCAACCTCAGCTGACTTCTCCCCTTGTTTGCATGTATTTCTTCTGCGTTCTCTGGTTTCCTGCCACAGTTCAAAGATTTGCAGATCAGGTGGATTGGCCATGTGAAATTGCCCATAGTGTCCAGGGGCGTACAGGCTAGGTGGATTATCCATGGGATATGCAGAGGTACGGGGAGCGGGGGCATGAGTCTGGGTGTGATGCTCTTTGGAGAGTCAGTGTGGACTGGATGAGCTACTAGGAATTCTACGATCCTATGCTATCAAGCAGCACCTGCTCAGCAATAACCTGTTCTCTGATGCTCACTTTGAGTTCCACCAGGGCCACACAGCTCCTGATCCCATTACAGCCTTAGTTCAAACATGGATAAAAGAGTTGAATTCCAGAGGCGAGGTGAGAGTGACAGACCTTGGCTTCAAGCTGTATTCGACTGAGTGTGACATCAATGGCACTACCAAATCTGGAATCAATGGGTATTGAGGGTAATCTCTGTTGGCTGCAATCATACCTAGCACATGGGAAAAATGATTGGGGTTGTTTGAGGTCAGTCATCTCAGCTCTAGGATATCTCTGCAGGAGTTCCTCAGTGTTGTGCCCCAGTCCCAATCATCTTCAGCTGCTTCATCAATGACCTTCCATCCTTCATAGTATCACAAGTGGGGATGTTCGCTGATGATTGCATATTGTCAAGCACCGTTTGTGACTTCTCAGATACTGAAGCACTCCATGTTCAAATGCAACAAGATCTAGACAATACCAAGTTTGACTGACAAGTGGCAAGTAATATTGACACCACACAAATGTAAGGCTGTGACCATCATCAATAAGAGACAATTCAACTATTGTCCCTTGACATTCTTTGGTGTTACTGTCACTGAATCCCTCACTATCAACATCCTGGGAGTTACCATTGACCGGAAACTGAACTGGACTCACCACATAAACACAGTGGCTATGAGAGCAGGTCAGAGGCTAGGAATGCTGAAATGAGTAACTCACCTCCTGATTTCCCCAAAGGATGTCCATCATCTACATGGCATAAGTCAGGAGTGTGATGGACTGCTCCCCACTTGCCTGGATGAGTGCAGCCCCAACAACACTCAAGAAACTTGATACCATCCAGGACAAAGCAGTCCAGTTGATTGGTAATACATCCACAAGCATCCACTCCCTCCACCACCGACACTCAGTAGCAGCAGTGTGTACTGCCTACAACATGCAATGCATAAATGCACCAAAGACGCTCAGACAGCACCTTCTAAACCCACAACTACTTCCATTTAGAAGGACATAGGCAGCAGATATGTGGGAACACCCACCAAATTCAAGTTTCCTTCCAAGCCTTTCACCATCCTGACTTGGAAATATATTGCTGTTCTTTCACAGTCGCTGGGTCAAAATCCTGGAATTCCCTCCCTAATGGCACTGTTGATCAACCCACAGCAGATGGATTGCAGCGGTTCAAGAAGGCAGCTCACCACCACCTTCTCAAGGGCAACTAGGGATAAGCAATACATGCTGGCCAGCCAGCAATGCCCAGATCCCACAAATGAATTTAAAATACCTCCTGTTATTCAGTGCCTAGACACTGTAAACTCAAGTTACTTTTGATTTGAATGGTTAAATTCCTGAATTTCAATTTTGCAGATTCACCAGTGAAAAATTTGTGCATGTCAGATGTGTTCCTCTTTTCCCACATCATTAACTCCGCGCAGAATCTTATGGGGAGTGACAACCTGCTGGAGAGCCTGTGAGAAGCCCTTGTCACTCTTTCCAAGAGACCCTGCCACATCAGGCATGCAACAGACCAAAGGCACACCATCTCCTGGGATTAAGAACCCCCAGGATAGTTTACTTCTGGTTGAGAGTTACTAGACAATCAGAGGCTGTCAACTCTTTGTCTTCAGCTATGTCACCAAGGTAACAGGAACACAGCAAGGCTAATGTCAGTGAATATCAAGGCGAGATGGTTAGGCTTTCTCTTGTTGGAGGGAGAAGTCTGTCTTTGTGATGAAGGTTAGCTGGGTGTTTATGCATTCAAACAACATTTCAGATTATCTTTCCACATGGATCATTTTGACAACTCCCCATGTCTAGTTATAGCAAAGATTCTGAGTTAGTGTGAAAGAGGTCCAGGAAGTATCTGGGACAAAATTGCAGAAGAGTATATAGATTGTTTATAAATAAGTGTTTTTTTTTAAGAAACAGTTCAATAGACTAATAAAGTATTTTAATCAACCATACTTACATCCTTGCAACCATACTTACATACTTACGACCTTTGGTCGTTACTATGTCTAATAATATCTGTATTTTTACATACGGATGCATTCCAAAGCTTTTGATTGAGTCTGAATTTAGTATAATGTCCAAGATTATATTTTCAGTATACCAAGGCTTAATAAAGGCAACAAAAACAGAAGTTGCTGGAAAAGCTCAGCAGGTCTGGCAGCATCTGTGCAGAACTGGTTCTCTAGTTCTGAGGAAGGGTCACCGGCCCCAGAACGTTAACTCTGAATTTTTCTTCACAGATGCTGCCAGACCTGCTGAGCTTTTCCAGCAACTTCTGTTTTTGTGCCTGATTTATATCATCCACTGTTCTTTCGATTTTTACTTAATAAATGCAACCGGATCCTCTGAGAAATGAAACACATTAAACATACACTTAAATTGGCTCACAAATCATTGCCTTTAAAATCTGTTATTAAAAATGCTAGAAATAAAGACAGATTTTTGACTTGATAGTGATGCTGTGATTGCTCTGTCTCACCCAAACTTTGCAAATCCTTTCATCCAGGGATGCACCGTCCCTGATGGATCCTACCCATTAATGAAGTCAAGATATTCCTGCAAGAAGACAAGTTGATTCCCTTTCATCTCACTGGACATTCTAACTGTTTCTAAATCCTTTTAATACCTGTGACCAGGAATTAGACCTTTTTCCTAACCCTGGTGCTTAAACTGACCTGCCATTTTCACTGAGAGGGATAGCTTAAATGTTCCATTCTTTGCAAAGTTCTTTGGAAGTTTTCAGAAATAACAGCAAAACAGCATTACTGGATTTTGTCCATGTCTTTGAATATTCCACAGCATTAGTGATGACACTGTTGTGGCATTTCAAGACTTGATTATTCTAAACCTCTCCATTCTAACCTGTCAGAAGTAAAATATGCAAGACCTAACTGGAGCTATTTAAAATTACTTTTCTGACATTAGGGAGCTGATTGAACATAGCAAATCTAAAAGATTATTTTGGTTAATGGCCAAAAATGGCATACTAATTCAAGGCATAAGGGAGGGTAATAGCAAAGATTGAGTAGTTTATTTTAATGAAGCAATACGTTAAACATACACATACATTTTTGGCAACAAAACAACACTGCTTGCAGAGAATCTTGAAGGTGTTCCATAATCAATCATTTTCAGAAAAGTAAGCGGTTTCTAAATTGTTAGAAATGCTACAAACTGAAACAAGTTTAGTACTGATTTTGATGGGATCATGAAGCTATCATTGAATGTGGTTAAAAACCCAAATAATGTTCCTTGAGTCCTGGAGGAGGGTTCTGACCCAAAATGTTCACTTTCCTGCTCCTTGGGTGCTGTCTGACCTGCTGTGGTTTTCCAGCTCCACATTTTTTGACTAATGTTCCTTTCAGAAGGAAATCTGGCATCCTTACCTAGTCTGTGTGCATGTAAACTCCAGATCCACAATAACGTGCTTGACTCTTAACTGCCTTCTGAAATCAACTAGCAAGCCACTCATTTCATGTCCAGTTAAGGATAGGCAAAAAATGGTATGCTTTCTAGCTCTAGTTACATAACTATAGCGGCGATTACATCACAGAGAGCATGGCAGCGGCCATGGTCCAGAGTGGTGTCAGCTGGGGGTCTGATGTGTGGAAGTGGCTGTGGGCCTGAGCCCAACATGGTTAGAGCGAGCCTGCAGTGTTGATGAGGGAACCCACCCCCCCACCCCTAGCATCTGCAGAAAGCTTGAGATTTCCTGGAGAGTGGGCCAAAGCTGAGGAGACCAAGCCTTTGCAGAGAGTGCATTTATGAAATACTGTTGAACTTTTATCTTTATACCCTTTTTTTAACCACTTAATACAAAGAAGGACTGTAATGTTAACTTTTAACTTCATTTCTTTATTTTTCAACTTACACTAAGAACAATGCTTTACTTTTAACTTTGTTACTACTTGTACCTAAGTTTTGTACCTAAGATCGCGCCATGTGCAGCGACATTGTACACTTTTCACTGTACTCCTGCACTTGAGTACACATGACAATAAAGCTTAACTCTAAACCTAAATCTATACCCCATGAGAAAATGAAGAAAACACTTGGACAGAAAACGTTTGTCTTTTGTATGACCAAACCACAAACTGCAATAACCAACTTCCCAGTCTGAAAGCTGTGAAGATCCTTTCAGTTTTGAGGCATCATCCTGAATTAAGTTTTTGGTAGGTAAGCCTAGGTGCCAATACCTAGGGTATTCGCCTTGTGTTGCAGCTTACCAACTAAAAACACAGCAGCTGGAATTCAAGATAAGTCATAAGGGAGGTTGCGCATCTTGTGCAGGTTTCAGGTTAACCATGGCACAAGTTATTCTGTGGGACTAGAAACAGAAAAGACTGGAAATACTCAGCAAACCTGTCAGCAAGAGAAACTGAAATAATGGCCCAGATCCTCAGTTGCACCTTCCAAACCCACAATCACTTCTATTAAGAAAGATGGAGGAGCAGATACATGGGAACACCTTGACACCAAGTTCCCCTCCTGGCTTCTCCTCATCCCAACATGGAACTATGTCATGGTTCTTTCAATGTCATTGGGTCAGCATCCTGGGACTCCGTCCCTAACAGAATTGTGGGTCACAAAGCGCATGGTCTGCATGAACAAATAGTCTACATCCAGCATGTGGTTCAAGAAGGCAGCTGAGCATCACCTTCTCAAGGGTAACTAGGGATGGACAATCTGATCGAGTCAGTGAGACCCACGTTCCGTGAGTGAACAAAAAATCTTCTGGTCAGCAATGATGCTGAGGCTAAACGACTAAAATTAAAACCTTTCCTTTTTCTGCTGGCATTCTTTTGGTCTTCTGATCCATGCTGCAGGATTCATTCACAAGGAATACTGGCAAAGCACAGAGCTATCCAAGGTCAAGGTCCCTTAGGGGGCATCATATTTATTCTTTGATGTCCAGCAGCTCTTTAATCTTCCAGTGAGTGTTTTCTGAAAACTCTTAATTTAAAAAAAAATTAATCTTTTACTTCATTTTATGAGTTTTACATTGGTAAATGTGGTAACGTTTGGAATTAAATTTGGGAAATATTTGCAAAGAAATAAATGGTAAAAGTGCATTTTAAGTGTATTGTATGTGTCACTTAGTAAAAGTAAGTTTTTGTGTGTTCGACAGTTTATTGTATATTTTAAGTATCTGGTTTACTCAGAGCAAAGCATAGGTTATCTTTACATAGCCTTACCAGATCTTAGGGCTGCTCTTTCAATAGAGAGAGAGAGAGAGAGAGATGATTAGTGGTGGTTAAACTTGAGGGTCACCATGCCTCAGTTGAGGGGAGAGTTTGAGAAGAAGAGTCCCTCACTGGTACCTCAGTTGGTGTAGAAATTGAACCCACGCTGTTGGTATCACCCTGCATCGCAAACCAGCTGTCCAGTGCTTTAAAATATCTTAGCAATCACAGGATTTCTGCCTGTTCACAGCTCTGCTTTCTCAAGTCTTTGTGGAAGCTTCTGTTTATTTATTTTCACTGTCAGAGGCTAAACTAAGGCTTAACCAGACAAGCACAGTGAACATAAAGCAGTCAACAATCTAACGTAATCAAATACGGATCAATTAAACAATTTAACACAATGAGTATCATTTATATTGTTGCAGAAGATGGCAGCTCAACAGATTAATGAGAAGAAAAGGTGTCATCTTTTTAATCATGAAGAACTTAACATCCCGCTCTGTGAGGAGACACCATCACATCATCAGTTACACAATGTCAAGAGAGTCGAGCAAATTCAGTACCACAGCTTGTGGTACTGAATAAGACATGCAAGCAGTATCAGTGAACAGCAGTATGCTATGTTCACCAGACCAATTCCATAAGCTATTCAATGGCGTGCATTGTTCAATCAGGTTGTTGAAGAAGGGGTAGATTCATTTGTTGGCCTCTCTCACTTTGGGTAAGGCAGCTGTGAAGCTAATGCCACAGGGAAAGCAGAAGAATGTGTGTCTGATCAATCCAAAGCACTGGCCAATGGGAGAACCTGTATCCTTACAAGCCTTCACTAACACATCAACCTCATCAGACCCAGCTGAGAATTTAGAGGAACAGGTCAATGGTCCTTCAAATGAGTGAGTTATACACTACATGCGGAATGTGGCAGACACTTACACATTTTTAATTTGATTCAAAAGGAATTAGTGGAACTTAACATGGATCTCTGGCACAGAACTCCCTTTATTCACATCCTCCACGAGGCAGACTGTCTTCAATTTTATTGCTGCATTTCACCCAGCCAGTGCTATTACCTGTGTCAGTAGTGGCAGTAATTTATACAAGAGAAGATACCATTGCAAATCCTAAAAGCAGTAGCTAAACCTGCAGTAGTTACAGCTTCTGCCCAGTACTGAAAGCTTGTCATGCCTCTGGCACAGGAGAGATCAGGTCACAATATGAGGAAAAGACAGAAGGAACGTCCTTCCCTGTCTGGCTACTTCACCCTACCCTGCCTTCTGGCAACCATTTCAAAGATAGGGGGTGATCTTCTTGTGTGTCTTTTTTTATTTGTGCTGAGTTATTTGCTGTGAGTTAGATCGACAACTGTATTTATCTGTAACAAGAGACAACAAGGTGCAGAGCTGGATGAACACAGCAGGCCAAGCAGCATCATAGGAGCAGAGAGGCTGACGTTTCGGGCCTAGACCCTTCATCTGTTTGAGTTCAATTCAGCTCTGTTGCTCCTGTTAACAGATTAGCTGCCATGATTTCAAACTGTTCAAAACAATTCTATTAACACAAAAAAATCAACAGTTAAAGAACAGATTAGTTGATTTAAGATTTATTGTCAAATGTATTCAAGTACAAAAGTACGGGAGTACAGTGAAAATGTACAATGTTGCCACATATGGCGCCATCTTAGGTACAAAAGTACCTGGGTACAAAACTTAGGTACAAGTAGTTACATAGAGAAGCAAAGTTAAAAGGAAAGCATGCGTGCTGTTCTTAGTATAAGTATAAAAATTAAGAAATAAACACTGTTTTAAAATAGAGTAAATCAATACATTGTTGTAATAAATATTTTAAAGCAGCTCTCTCAAATTATTTTTGATAAGTATTTGATGATTAAAGACACTTGTTTCGCCTTGGAATAAAACATTTTTGTTGTCTGATTTAAGATGGAAGGGAAAGAGATTTCACTTTTGTCAAAGTTCAAATGCATCAGCCACCAAGAAATCTCTTGACACTCTGGCAACGAGAGCAGCGGCTTGCAAATATGCTTAATAAGTCACGTCTGCATTGTGATTTACATTTTGCTGCTCCATTTCATCCAATTCTGGTGCTGTCTTGTCCTTGAAATGATGGCTCAGCTCTTCCTGAAGGACGTAGTGGTGTGATGCCACTGCAATCTTCAAAACTTTAATAGGGCAGCATGGAACAGTGTCACCTTGCTGTCTAAGCATCACCAGTATGATTTCAGCCCCCAGTTGTCCTTTGCACGATCTGGCATGTTGCCATGTGTAGAGTTGTATCTTCCTTGTGCTGCACTGGGGTCCTGGCATGGTGTTACTAGCCATGTTTTCAGTGACTAAACCTCATTGTCTAACAACCCTACTCATCTTTGAAGTAAAGCATTCATGATCTGGTGCAAAAGTGAGTTCCTGAGGGTGAAAGCACCATAAATTGTTAAATATTGTTACAGTCAAGCATTTTGTTATATTGAGCCTCCGTGTTTGGGAACTGTAGATAAGATTGTCCAGTAATGCCTGTGCACGGTTGAGCGTGCAATAGTTCTATGTAGCTCAATACTACACAACATCCGCGATTGGCATTTACATTCAGGATCTGCAGAACGCCATTAGAAATAAATTATTACATTCCATGGAACAGAAAGCGGTTAAGCTCAAAACACCAAACATTTTCAAGAAGGAGTTATACATAGTTCTGAGGGTTAATGGGATCAAAGGATATAAAGAGAAAGTTGGAGCAGGGTGTTAACTTTGGCAATCAGCCATGATCATGTTTAATTGTGGAACAAGTTTGAAGGACTGAATGGCCTACTCCTTCTCCTAAATTGCGTCGGTAATTCAAAATCCATCAGACCCTGCAATAAAACACACAAATTTTATCTAATAAAGTTAGAGGCAGCTTCAGGGCATCCAGCACATGTCTCCAAAGACAGGGTCAGTTCAACTAAAGCCTTCAACTAAATGACAGACCAGTGTACCTCTGTCAATTGGAGGATTAGATTTCTAGTGAACTAGTCAGCATGTGCACATATTGTGTCTTCCTGGAGGTCCCAACGTTTAACCGCTCACCTCCGCTGTTCTTATCCAGAGATCTGAGCCAATATTTCACGTCAATGATCTTTCAGTTTTATTCTCCTCTCCACAGAAACTGCTCAGCTTGCTGAGAATCTCTGGCATTTTCTGTTCTTATTTCAGATTTCCAGCTTCTACAGTAAATTTCTTTATATTTTTGTGAGCATGAGACATGCCCTTTCTGATGAACATGAAGGTCCCTTCAATGTTATCCAGGCTTCTACAATTTGTAGTCCAATCCCCTGCCTTGTTAGTCCCTTTCCAAGTGTATTCATGCACAACCCCCTCACTGTTTCATACATTCCCACATCCTCGTTAGCCCCCAAGACGCTTTACTTGCTACTCCCCTCACCTCTTCACTCACTGCACTTGTCACCCACTTGATGTTTCAATCTCTAACCCTTCTTGCCACTCCCTCACCAGTCCCCTCACTGCCCTGGCCCATACCTGCCCACTCACCCCTTCCTGCTTCACCTGCTGGCAGCACATTTGCCAATTAATCCATGTTCCCCTTCACCCCTCACTTTCTGTCCCCATTATTGCACCTCAAGTCTCCCCCCACCACCCTGCTTCTGCCCACATACCACCACTCTTGCCTCATCTAACCTGTCACCACTCACTGCTCAGCAAACCCCTAACACTCACTCACTGCCCCCCCTCGCCAATCCCCTCACACTCTCTGCCACCCCTCACCAATCCCCTCACACTCACTACCACCATTCACCAATCCTCTCAACAGCTCACCGTCTTCCCCTCACTAATCCCCTTATAGCTCACTATCCCCTCTCACCAATCTCCTCACTCACTGACCCCCAGCCTCATTAATCTCCTTACTCCACTGTCTGCCCCCCCCTTACCAATCCCCTCACAGCTCGCTCACTGCCCCTCCTCATCGATCCCCTCACACCTGCTCACTTCCCTCCTCACCAATCCCCTCCCAGCTCACTCACTGACCCTCCACCAGTCCCCTCACAGCTCACTCACTGCCACCCCTCATCAATCCTCTCGCACTCATGGCCCCTCACCAATTCCCTCACACTTCGCATACTGCCCCCCATCACCAATCCCCTCACACTTAACTTACTGAACCCTTACCAATGCCCTCACACTTCACTTACTGACCCCTCGCCAATGCCCTCACACTTTGCGTACTGCCCCCCTCACTAGTCCTCTCACTGCTCACTCACTGACCCCTCAGCAATCCCCTCACACTTCATTCACAACTGCCTCCCCACCAATTCATTCACTGCTCCCCCCATCATTTCCCTCACCACTTCACACTGCTATCCTTGTGTATAGGATGGGCCAATGAGCTAAAAGTCAATGATGATATTTGACAGCTGCATGAGAAAATAGATTGTATAGGATGGGAAATAGGCTGGGAAAGTTAATGATGATACTCGACGAGCTGCATAACCTTGGATGAGTCCTGTGAACATTCCTTTATGGGCTAAAGACAGCAACTGCAGCTTGTTCTTCTGTAGCTGTGTTTTCTGTACCAGCTAACAGTTTTGTCTTCTGTAGTGGATTTTTCTGTGTCTGGCTGTTTGTAACGCTGTGTAAGAGAGAGAGTTTCATTCCAAGTCACTGGATTTCATCTCAGACCCAGATCATGAACAGTACTAGGAACAATTTCAGCCTCCAGTTGGTCCCCAACGTGCAGAAGGGCATGAGGTTTATTGTTTCTTTCCTGTCTTTTTTCTTTTTTTTATTTACTTAATAAATGGTCCTTTCTTTTTCGTCTATTTAAGCAAATTGCTGTTGTTGAGTCTTCTCTGAACTACATTTAACTGAATCTGAAAAGAAACGCTTGGATGCACATTGATCCAAGAAATATTACCAACCTCCACAGCACTTCACCCACTGCACCCTTCGTCAATTTCAATGCTGCCTCACTTGAGAACCCCTGAATGGCCCCTTAACAACATAAGAACATAAGAACTAGGAGCAGGAGTAGGCCATCTGGCCCCTCGAACCTACCCCGCCATTTAATAAGATCATGGCTGATCTTTTTGAGACTCATCTCCACTTACCCGCCCACTCACCATAACCCTTAATTCCTTTACTGTTCAAAAATTTATCTAGCCTTGCCTTAAAAACATTCAGTGAGGTAGCTTCAACCGCTTCACTGGGCAGGGAATTCCACAGATTCACAACCCTTTGGGTGAAGAAGTTCCTCCTGACCGCAGTCCTACATCTGCTTCCCTTTATTTGAGGTGATGCCCTCTAGTCCTAGTTTCACCTGTTAGCGGAAACAACCTCCCTGCCTCCACTTTATCTATTCCCTTCATAATCTTATATGTTTCTATAAGATCTCCCCTCATTCTTCTGAATTCCAATGAGTATAATCCCAGTCTACACAGTCTCTCCTCATAATCCAACCCTCTCAACTCTGGAATCAACCGAGTGAATCTCCTCTGCACCCCCTCCAGTGCTAGTATATCTCTTCTCAAGTTAGGCGACCAAAACTGCACACAGTACTCCAGGTGTGGCCTCACCAGGACCCTATACAGCTGCAGCATAGCCTCCCTGTTTTTAAACTCCATCCCTTGAGCCATGACAGACAAAATTCCATTTGCCTTTTTAATTACCTGCTGCACCTGCAATCCCACCTTCAGCAATTCATGCACAAGGACACCCAAGTCCCTCTGCACAGCAGCGTGCTGCAATTTTTTACCATTTAAAACATAGTCCATTTTGCTGATATTCCTACCAAAATGGATGACCTCACACTTATCAACATTGTACTCCCTTCACTGCCCATTTGCTGCCCTTACATGGCTCCATGTTCTAAACAAAATGTTCTTCCGGCATCACAATTATTTCAAGCTTAGTGATCTTTGATGCAACCTACAGCATTGTTGGCCATGGTGTCACAGGCACTGAGACTGAATGCACAGTTGCAGCAGAAATTGCAGTCTTTACCATTATCTGATTAATTAGCACTTGACTGAAAGGCAACCAGTAGATGACCAGTATTCATCGGGTCAGAGTGTTCAATTGTAGGTGTAAGCAATTCTGTTTCAGCACTGACTGTTCTTTTACCAAGTAAAAGGCAACATTGAACAGTTTGAATGTTTTGTTTTGCTTTCCCAGCTTTTGTAATGAATTGAAAGCCAGGATTATATGTATGCCTTCATGTCTTTCAAAGTTGTGAACTTGCACTCCCTCTCCCATCTCAGGGTATTCTGTAATAAGCATTGGCCTTGGAAGAGGAGGCAAAGTAGCAGAAAGACAGCTAGATCATGCTGCATTGAAGCTGACACTTGTTGGCTTCCTGCCACCAAAACAAACTAACTTACCAAGGCAACAAGGAGGAGTGAAAGATGTATATCAGGAAGAAGTAGAAGAGGGGGCAGAGGAAAATCTTTGGCATGCAGCCCAAACCACATGAAGCAGCCTCATTAAGAGTGCTATCTATTGTGTTTTTTTCTGCAGGACTTGAAGCAACACTTTATCTTTCACTGCCCACCTCTTGTCTTCTGCAGTCCCTTTGGAAGCAACAGTTCTAGACATTGATATCATTTGCAATTATCCATTCCATAACATACAACTGACCATCATAGCAGCAGTTTGCAAGTGAAACAATTGTCTCACAATTGTCTTTGCAAAGCATAATAGGGTAGAGCAAGAGGATCAGAAGTGAAAAAGAGCCACAAACAAGGATAGAGAGACTAGCAAAAGACCACAGAGAATCAATTAACAAAATAACTGAACATTAATTAAAGATAAAAAAGCAAAACAAATAGTTCTAGGATAGCTTATTGAGTAGGCTCATTATTGTTTACAATTGTGCCCCCAGAATGGGAGATTTGGAGAATGTTTTCCCTCTTTATACTTTAGGCTAAAGACACTGGTGTGGATTTATTTCACCAGATTATGGATACAATCAAGCTTCAAGTACTATTTTGAACAAAAAAGATAGAATGCCATTTCGAATAATTACGAGTAATGGTGTCTGTTTTCCTATCGATTGGAAAAACCCAACACCTTATATTAATTAAATTACAGACAGAAGCTGCTGTTGCTTCTGCAGATTAAATAGACACTTAAATTGCATAGCCTCTAAAAATGCATGCAGAGTTGCAAGCATGATTGACCTGCATTTGTTGATTGCAATGTGGGGAACTTGCTCACTCTTTACTGCTTGTTCATTTGAAAGATTTCTTCGTTCAACCAGTGTTAGCCACATTGTTCAATGGCGGAACACATCAACGGAAGACTCCGTGCTTGTGTTCTCACACCTACCCTGTTACAAACCAAACTGTTCTCAGTGAAGTAGGGGTTGGTACAGTGTGATTGGAGTAGGTACTGGGTTTCATCAATGATAAATATTTGACCTGAAAGAGAGTAAGAAATGTCAAAACAAAAGAGAGGACAGTTTATCTGGCACTGGAGTCTTAGTGAAGGAAGGAGAAAGGAAGAGAGTTATCCTATAGCCACAGAGGGGAAGGAAATCATAGAATCATAAAATCCCCACAGTGCAGATAGAGGCCACTCAGCCTACTGAGTCTGCACTGACCCTCTGAAGAGCCTCCCAACCAAACCACTCCCCACCTTAATCCTGAAATCCCATATTAACAATGGCTAATCCACCTAGCCTATACAGCCGTGGATACTATAGGGCGATTTCACATGGCTAATCGACCTAAGCTGCACATCTTTGGACTTTGGATCTTCTAGGCATGTGGTCAGGACACATGGGAGCAGATAGTCATGGGAGGTCAATGCAAGGAGTTAAACCATGCATTGTTTACGGTTTAATGAATCTCAATGAGAGGAAACTGAGAGCACAGTACATTCTGGTAGCTATTGAAGGACACAGGACTTTTAGCAAAGACAGGAGGCTAGAAAAGGGGTGGTTCCATCAATAAATTATAATATTAGCACAACAAATAGCGATGATAAAAGTTGAGGAAACCAGGCTGTGTAAATGGCATGAGTAAAGATAAGAATCAGTAGAGACAAGAAGTCACTTGTGGGAGTGGGTACAGATCCCATTACAGTAACCACACAGTAGGGTAGAGCATAAAGGAAGAGAAAAAAAAATGAGAGCTTGTCAAAAAGGTATGGCAGTAAACATGGGAGATTTTAATCTACACATAGGCTGGTAAAATCAGATGGGAAAGTGAACCAAACTGGAGAGTTAATGGAATTTTATTTTGATAGTTTCTTGAAACAGCAAGTTCTGGAGCCAACCAGAGATTAGGCTATATTATTCTTGGTACTGTATAATGATATAGAGTAATTAATGGTCTCATGGTAAAAATGCTCTCATGAACATCAACCATACTATGATTGAATTTACATTCAGTTTGCTGGAGAGATGAATGGATCCAAGGTTAAATTTTTATCGTGTAAAGAATTCAATTATGAGAGCATGAAAGAAAATCAGGATAAAGTGAATTGGCAAAATAGATTAAATGATATGTCACTAAAGATTCAGTGACAGACATTTAAGGGGATATTTCATAATGCACTGAACAGACATATTTCACACAGTAAGAAAAATTCCAAAGAACGGATTCGCCATCCATGGTTAACTGGAACGTTTAAAGAAAGTATTTAACTGAGAAAAAAATATAATTGTGCAAAGGCAGGAGACAGAATGGACAGAATACAAAAAATCAAAGACCAAAAAATGAATAATGAAGGAAAAATTAGAGTATGAGAGAAAACTAAACAGATATATAAAAACAAATAGTAAGAGTTTTGATAAAGATTTAAAAAAGGAAAAGAGTTAACAACGTGAAGATTGCAACTATAGAAATTGAGTCTCAAAAATTGATAATGGAGAAAAGGAGATGGCAGATGAAATGAATAGATATGTTGCATTGTTCTTCACCATAAAGGATAAAGGTAACATCACAAAAGCAGGGATAACTCAGGAAATGGAAGGGAGAGAGGACCACAGGAACACCAGGGAAATGGTAAGTTGTTGAACCTATGGGTTGACGAGCCCAATCTTGATCGGCTTCTTCTAAGGGTCTTAAAAGAGATGACTGATTAAATTGTTAATGTGTTGGTTTTAACTTTCAAAAGAAAACCTTGATTTGCAGAAGTTGCATTACATTAGAAGTCAGCAAATGTATCTTCTTTATTCAAAACAGAAGGGACATAGAAGGTAGGAAATTAAAGACAGTTACTGCAACATTTAAGACTCTTCCCTCTGTCTTGCAGAATATGGCAGTGTACACAATGTGTTGGAAGTAACTTGCTATAGCCAAGTGGTCAAACCTAGACAGGTAATGGTGGAATACCAAGAAGAGGGTGATGATGCAGGCAGAGCACCCTCACCTGATTTCACACGTATAGCCACCAGCTCAGACACTGACACTGCACTTATATATTTATAGATGACAACCTTGAGGCAGGCCTACAAAAGTAGACAGATGAAGAGGTGCACAACAAGGTGTATAACAAATAGGGCAGCCTGCTGGAAAGTTGTCAACAATAGACTCACCATATAAAAACAGTGGTTTCATGAGTAGATCAAAGGCTAGGAATCCTGCAGTGAGTTTTTTTTTATTCGTTAACAGGATGAGGCATCGCTGGCTAGGCAGCATTTATTGCCCATCCTTAATTGCCCAGAGGTCAGTTCAGAGTCAACTACATTGCTGTGGGTTTGGAGTCACATGTAGGCCAGACCAGGTAAGGATAGCAATTTCCTTCCCTAAAGAACATCAGTGAACCAGAAAGGTTTCTATGACAATCGGCAATGGATTCTTGCTCATCACTATCTACATTGCACAAGACTGGAGTGTGATGAAATACTCTCCAATTACCTGGATGAGTGCAACTCCAACAACACTTGGAGATGCTTGACAGTGTCCAAGACAAAGCAGCAGGCTTTACTGACAACACACCCACAAATCCTCATTTCCTTCACCACCGATGTTCAGTAATCAGTGTAGATGCACTGTGGTAATTCATCAAAGCTCTTTGGACCTTACCTTGACTCAAAGTTTTTTCTTTGCTCCTTCTTGCTCTCCATTTTGTCCTCATTATGCAGTTTCCAACTTAAACAGAGACACTGAAAATCAGGAGTTGAGCTCTCAGTACTGATCTCTACCAGGCTGCATCACAAAAATATAAGCATAACTATAATATTAAAGGTAACAATAAATAAAACTTTTTTTTAAAAAAAACTATGAATACAGATGCATGTTGTAAACAAACTATACCTCCTGTAGGAGATGATAGTTGCATTCACATTGAGTGTTATATATTCATGCTGCCATTGAGCTGAGTGATCAGTGTTGACTTTCCATTGATGGATTTTGTGGGGAGATGATTTTCCATGCTTAACACTCTGTGGTAATCACTCCCCAGGGTGCTGTGACTTTACGGCAAGCAGTTTTTCACCCTTTCAACTCAATACTCAACCCCAGTGTCATTATGACAATGGAGCACTGAAATATATGGAGAACTAAAGTAGGGGTTTAATTCTTCCCAATTAAAAGCTTCCCAGTTGCGGCATGTTAGCTTTGACTGGTAAAAATTTAGGCCAATTGTTTTATCTTTATCTCTGTCCTGGGAAATTTTGGGTTTGGCATGATAAGGAAAACACTGGCTCAATTAATATATTCACTTGATGCAATCACTCCTGGCCTTTTGTTAAATTCACTGATAGGATGTGGGGATTACCAGTTGCAGCAGCATTTATTGCCAAACCTTAATTTCCCTTGATCTGAGTGGCTTGCTGGGCCATTTCTGTGAGCATTTTAAGGGTCAACAACATTGCTGTGCGTCTGGAGTCACATGTAGGCTAGACCAAGTAAAGATGGAACTTTTCTTTACTAAAGTGCCTTAGTAAACCAGATGGGTTTTTATAACAATCAGCAATGGTTACATCGGTGACATTATGACAATTTTTTATTCCAGATATTTATTGAACTCAAAGCTCACCATCTGTCATGGTGGGATTGAAACCCATTACATAACATCACAGCAATTCCCAAGGAGATGATTATAACAAAGCTCTGGTGGAGTCATGACCTCTAGAAAATTTAGAGGATGGAGAAAAAGTGGTGACTGTTGACATATGCCTTTGTGATTGCAGGACTACCAGGACTCAGTGGCTTTTAATTGAAATATCAATTATAACATCCTTTGGGCTCATGTTCTCCAATGTTGTTCAGCATTAATTTTCAAAGTCAATAACGTGAAGAAATGTAGAAATTCATCTGTGAGGTTTGAATATACAATGCAAATCACTATTCAAAAGCAAATCCTCAGTGCTGTGGTATTGAGAATGATCTGGTATTTTCGTTCAATTCCGTAGCTCTAAGACATTCAGAGGCTTTCCAGATATGCTCTGGATAAAGAGATTATTCATGGTTCAGTGCCTTTGGTTTTTTTTGGTGTGCTGATGGCTATGTCACTTTTACTGGAGTTAGCACAGCCTCATTTAGATCTAGCTACAGCATACATTACGAATTCTAAGTTTTAGTGGATTAAAACATTACCAAGAAAAATTATTTGTCAGCAGAATAAGAACAGCATTAACCATAAACCTGAAATTAATAAGAAGGAAAAGCAGGTGATGGATACCATACTCTTATCTGCATATCCCTGCAGGACTCATGTCAAACAAACTTTGAGAAAGGTTTAATTAATTCACATTTGGACTGCAGCAGTAAGAAGGCGTCTCACCACCACCTTCCCAAGGGCAACTAGGAACTGGTAACAAATGCTCTCCTTGCTACTGACATCCACCTATCGTGAAATAATAACAAGTAATGATTTCTTTCAGATTGCATTGATAAGAGCAATGATCAAAAACAGTGAAGTAACTGAAGAGAGAGAACACCTGTAACTGGAATTTCTGAAGCAGCAAAGGTGTAATCTTATTATGTCTGTGAACTAATTTTGAAACTGAAACTATGAAAATTATGAAAAGAAATATGCATTTTATGAAAATGTCCTTCTCAATACATTTTATTAAATCAATTTAATTTAGCAAACTTATTATTGCTATTTCTCTTGAATTTCGAATTACATTGAATACAAAAGTTAATACACAATTGAAGAAATTAACAGAGACAGCGAGAAGGTTCTGAGTGATCTAGCAAAGCTAAAAGCAGATAAATCGCCAGGAAAGGGTGAAATATATCCCAGAGTATTGCATGAGGTAAAGGAGAAAACAGCTGAAGGACTTGCAAACATTTTCAATTCCTCTCTGGCCACAGGAGAGGTGGACTGAAGGAGTCAGTGTGGTGCCATGCTTCAAGAAGGGAGCAAGGATAAACCAGTAATCTACAGGCCAATTAGTCTAACATCAGTGATGAGGACACTATTAGAAGCAATTCTGAGGGAGAGAATTAATCTGGATTTGGAGAGGTGGGGATTCATCCAGATGAGTCAGCTCAGTTTTTTTTAAGGGGAGGTGATGCCTGACAAATTTGATTAATTTTTTTGAAGAGTGATCAAGTGTGTAAATGAGAGTAATGTTTTTGATGTTGCTAATTTGGATTTCAGCAAGGCTTTTGATCAGGTCATCCATGGGAGACTGAAAGCAAAGGTCAGAGCCCATATCATCCAAGAAAATTTGGCAAATTTGATCCACGATTGATTGAGTGGCAGGAAGCAGAGAATGATAGCTGAGGGGTGGTTTTCCGACTGGAAGTCTGCGTCCAGTGGGATCACATGGGTCAGTGTTGGTGCCCTTAGTGTTTGTGGTTTAGATAGTGATGTAGACTTGTAGGAGGGGTGATCAGTAGGTTCAGGCTATACAAAAATTTGTAGGGTGTATAATAGTAAGGAGAACAGCCTTAGACTACAAGAGGATATAGATGGCTGATCAATGACAAATGGAATTCAATTTGGACAAATGTGAGGTGATGCACTTGAGCAGGACAAACAAGGCAAGGGCATACATGATGAATGGTAGGAGCCTGACAAGCAATGAGGATCAGAGAGACCTTGGTGTCTATGTAAAACAATTGTTTACATATCAGGACACATGGATAAAATGGTTAAGTGGGCATACTTGTATACTTGAATTTATTAGCTGAGGCATAGAATTTAAGAGCAGGAAGATTATGCTGACACTGTATAAAACATTTGTCAGACCACAGCTAGTGTATTATGTGCAGTTCTGAAATGTCCATTATTAGAGAGGGGTGTGATTGCATGGAGAGGGCACAGTGGAGTTGTACCAGGATATTGCCTAGGCTGGAGAATTTCACTTACCAAGGGAGATTGGACAGCCCGGAGTTGTTTTCCTTACAGCAGAGAAGATTGAGAGGGGATATGATTGAGATGTATAAAATTATGGGGGACATTGATAGGGTAGACTGGAAGAAAAGTTTCCTCTTGGCGGTGGGATCAATGACAATGGGCACAGATTTAAGCTAAGGGCAGAAGATTTAGAGAAGATGTGAGGAAAAACTTTGTCTCCCAGAGGATGCTGGGAATCCAGAGCTCTCTGCTTGCAAGGGTGGTAAACGCAGTTACCTTCAACATTTAAGCAGTATTTAGGTGTGCACAGCCTGGCCTACATGTGATTCCAGACCCATAGCAATGTGGTTGACTCTCAACTGCTCTCGGGCAATTAGGGATGGGTAATAAATGCTAGTCTAGCTAACGATGCCCTCATCCCATGAATAAATGAAAGAAAACTTGCGATGCCAAGGCATACCAGCTATTTCCAAAGTGACAGCAGAAGTATTTCAAACTGTGTAGTTTACAATTGTTATGGAACAGACCAGCACTCTCACGCTTCACACCTCCACCAAAATACAGTCAGGAGATAGCCTAGACCCTAACTGTTCCAATATAGGCAGCATCCCATAAACACACCTTTGGCAAGGCAATTTAGGAAAACAAAAACAGAAATTGCTGGAAGGGCTCAGCAGGTCTGGCAGCTTCGGTGGAGAGAAATCAGAGTTAACTTTTCAGGTTCAGTGACCCTTCCACAGACCTTCCTCAGAATTTAGCAAAACAGTTCGGGTTCTCACATATTGCCTCTCTCCAGTCCAGTAGAAACACTGAAAGAAACAATCTGCCTCTTTTTATTCTTAAGAGGAAGCTTTTTGTCTAAGATTCCAACAACAGAGAACTCAAAAAAGCTGCTAGCTCAGCAGCAACAGAAACCTTATTAACTGAAAACAAAACTATAAAACTTCTTGGTTCTGTGTGAGCCCTGACCCAGCCCAATCATGCTTCTTTAATTTATTTTTAAAATGACCCAGGGATACCTCCAAGCTATTTGCAAACTGCCTGTCTGAAGCAGACCTCCTGGCAGCAGTCTGGCCATATCTCTCTGCAAGAGAAACAGTACAGAACACATCTCTCTTAATGGCAGAGTAGTGTCGCACAATCAACATAGATTGCAACTGTGAAGTGATTCTTTTGCCAAGCATTGCTGATTTGGATGAAGAGACTGTATGTATTCCAGCTAATTTTGCTGACGATACAAAGATAGGTGGTAATACAAATTGTGAGGAGAACAGAAGGAGTCTGCAAAGGAATATAGAGCAGTTAAGGCGGTGGGAAGAAAGTTATCAAATGGAGTAGAATGTGGAAAAATGCAGGAAGAACAGAAATTGAAATATTATGTATACAAAGAGCATTATTATCTAATTAAAGACTGTTAATCTATGAAGAGAAATCCAAAAATAATGTTTTAAACAGCTGAAATATGCCAAAAGATGTTACTGTTTTAAACAAAACACAGACTTTATTGTAAATTAAAGATTTAAAACAAAACATAGAACATAGAACATAGAACATTACAGCGTAGTACAGGCCCTTCGGCCCTCGATGTTGCGCCGACCTGTGAAACCAATCTGAAGCCCATCTAACCAGAACTGTACACAATACTCCAAGTGCGGCCACACCAGAGTTTTGTACAGCTGCAACATGACCTCATGGCTCCGAAACTCAATTCCTCTAACATTAAAACCTAACACACCGTATGCCTTCTTAACAACCCTATCAACCTGGGTAGCAACTTTCAGTGATCTATGCACATGGATACCGAGATCTCTCTGCTCATCCACACTACCAAGAATCTTACCATTAGCCCAGTACTCTGTATTCCTGTTACTCCTTCCAAAGTGAATCACCTCACACTTTTCTGCATTAAACTCCATTTGCCACCTCTCAGCCCAGCTCTGCAGCTTATCTATGTCCCTCTATAACCTGCAACATCCTTCCGCACTATCCACAACTCCACCGACTTTAGTGTCATCCTCAAATTTACTAACCCATCCTTCTACACCCTCATCCAGGTCATTTATAAAAATGACAAACAGCAGTGGCCCCAAAACAGATCCTTGAGGTACACCACTACTAACTGAACTCCAGAATAAACATTTCCCATCAACCACCACCTTCTGTCTTCTTACAGTTAGCCAATTTCCGATCCAAACCACTAAATCACCCTCAATCCCATGCCTCCGTATTTTCTGCAATAGCCTTCCATGGGGAACCTTATCAAACGCTTTACTGAAATCCATATACACCACATCAACCGCTTTACCCTCATCCACCTGTTTGGTCACCTTCTCAAAGAACTCAATAAGGTTTGTGAGGCACGACCTACCCTTCACAAAACTGTGTTGACTATCCCTAATCAAATTATTCCTTTCTAGATGATTATAAATCCTATCTCTTATAATCCTTTCCAACACTTTACCCACAACTGAAGTAAGGCTCACTGGTCTATAATTACCAGGGTTATCTCTACTCCCCTTCTTGAACAAGGGGACAACATTTGCTATCCTCCAGTCTTCTGGCACTATTCCTGTAGACAATGACGACATAAAGATCAAAGCCAAAGGCTCTGCAATCTCCTCTCTAGCTTCCCAGAGAATCCTAGGATAAATCCCATCCGGCCCAGCGGACTTATCTATTTTCACACTTTCCAGAATTGCTAACACCTCTTCCTTATGAACCTCAATCCCATCTAGTCTAATAGCCTGTATCTCAGTATTCTCCTCGACAGCATTGTCTTTTTCCTGTGTGAATACTGACGAAAAATATTCATTTAGCACCTCTCCTACCTCTTTGGACTCCACGCACAACTTCCCACTACTGTCCTTGACTGGCCCTAATCTTACTCTAGTCATTCTTTTATTCCTGACAAGTTAACAAACACTATTAACTTCTTAATATGGTTCATACCTGTGTCTCTTATCGAGTCAGGTTCACTTCTTACTTCCTCTGAAAATTCCCTTAAGACATATAAATCTTAAAATTATTTATTTCTATAGGGACCACCCATCACTGTGCTAAAGTTCTCTGGAGAACTTTAATTTTCCTCAGCTCCAGATTTGCTCAAAGGGAAAAGTTCCATTTACCATCTATTGACTATAGATATTTCTTGTCACGTTTACTTATCCAAGTTGGTAGGTTTCTTTGCTGCAAGACTCTGCAAGGACACTTGCATTATTGCACAGATCACAGATGCTCGATACCTCTAAAACATATAGGTGGCATCTAGCTCCCTATCTACCCTGTCTATGACAAACAGAACATTGGACACCTCAAACAGCTACCATCACCCTCCTCCACTCCAAACCATGACTATAACCACAGCCTTTCCTGCTAAGGGAATAACCACCCTATTCTACTGAATCTCTCTTCATAACTGAATCCCTCCAGCCAGGTAATATCCAGGAGAATCTCGCTGCACCCTCTTTAATGCAGTCATATCCCTCCTATAGTGTGATGACCAGAACTGCACACAGAGCTCCAGCTGTGTCCTAACTAATATTATATACAGCTTCATCATAACCTCCTTGCTGTTATATTCCATGTCTTGAGTAACAAAGTGTTTTATTTATTTAGAAATTCACAGTTTTCTAGTGCCATTTTACAACCCACTCCCGAGCTGCTCAAGATCCTGCTGCAATTTCTGATAACGTTCCTCACTGTCCACAATACCGCCTATTCACAGTTTTCACAGCACTAAAGTTCTGCAGTCACATTATGCTCATGTACCATAGTGATGAGCACAGCATTTGAAAAATGATAAGTTTTAAAAACATACATAAATAATGTTCCTTCACTTTCAATCCTCCCAAGCCCATAAACACTCCTGAAGTGCTGTGACTGGCTAATGTGCGAATCAGCTGGATCGGATTACCATCAATGGAGTCAAACTCAATGAGGGTAGAAGTGGGCTGGATTCAGAATACTTTTAAATCCAGTAGTAAATTATTTACACATGCTGCAACAAATGCCAATTCTACAAAAGGCATTGGAATTTTAAAAAAATGAAAATGCACATTGAACTATTAGTTAATGATTTAACATCTCATATATGTCCTGCCATTAAAGAATGCTCTCCTCGAATACTCAATCAATGCTCACAAACATATACCTTCCAAAAAAAAGGTCACTTTCACACATCACCTTCCTAATATATGTCAGAAATGAAAACACTGTACCAGGATGTGAAAGAACCAGGTGAAATGCTCATAAATCTGTAGCCAGTATAGATGTCATCTGCTCACCTACAACGAATTGAACTTAAAATCAATTTACCAGAAAAATAAAACATTATTGAAACCCTCTCCCATTCCTTCCTATACGCAGGCCATCTCTGAGTCATACAGTCATAGTGTCATAGAGTCCTACAACACGGAGACAGACCCTTCGGCCCAAACGGGTCCATCCGACCTAACTGTCCATCCAAGCTAACCCTGCTTCCCTGCACTTAGCCCATATCCTTCTAAAACTTTCCTGTCGACGTATTCATCCAAATGCCTTTTAAATGTTGTTAATGTACCCACCTCAAACACTTCCGCTGGCAGCTCATTCCATATGTATGCCACCCTCTGTGTAAAAAAGTTCCCCCTCAGGCTCCCATGTATTCTTTCCCCTCTTATCTTAAACTAATGCCCTCTACTCCTTGATTCACCAATACTGAGAGAAAGACTGAGTGCATTCACCCTATCCATGCCTCTCATAATCTTATACACTTCTATAAGCTTCTGCCTCAGGTTCCTATGGTCTAAAGAAAAAAGTCCTAGATTGTCCAACCTCTCCCCATAACTCAGTCCCTTGAGTCCTGGCAACATCTTTGTAAATTTTTTCTGCACTCTTGCCAGTTTAATAACATCCTTCCTATAGCAAGGTGACCAAAACTGAACACAATACTCCAAGTGCGGCCTCACCAATGTCCTGCACAACTGCAACATAACTTCCCAACTTCTATACTCAATGGCCTGACTGATGAAGACCAATATGCCAAAAGCCTTCTTCACTGCCCTGTCTATCTGTGACTCCACTTTCAGAGAACCATGCACCTGCACTCCAAGGTGCCTCTGTTCCATTACACTCCTTAAGGCTCTACCATTCACCTACCATGATTTGATTTTCCAAAATGCAACACCTCACATTATCTATATTAAACTCCATTTGCCATTTTACAACCCACTCCCGAGCTGCTCAAGATCCTGCTGCAATTTCTGATAACGTTCCTCACTGTCCACAATACCGCCTATTTTAGTATTGTCTGCAAACTTATTAATTATGCCTTGTACATTCTCATCCAAATCATTGATATAGATAACAAACAGCAATGGGCCCAGCACCAACTCCTGAGGCACACCACTAGTCACAGGCGTCTGCAGCCCCATTGTGTTACACTGTCAAATTCTGGATACTTAAGTAGGAGAGCTGAACACCAAAGTAAATTGGAAATGGAAAATTCCATCTTTTGGCTACATTATAAATATACAAATGCTAAAATATGGACAGGTGCAAGAAATAGGTATACAGCTCAATGTAGAAACTATGCTTTAATCCCTGTTCTATCTGTACCCAGTTAATTATGCTGATTCTCAATCCAGTTGATTCCATGGTTTGCCTTGTAAAGGATCTAAGAGATTCGCTTCCATCTGACAAAATAGACTTGCTGCTTCCCGGGAGGCAACGGATAAATGTGCAACTGTCTCTACCCTGAAGACTCTCGCTTTGATAGATTAGTCGTTTGAAGTTCAGGCATTGCAAGGCTAAAAGCACTTTGTAAACTATAAACACCCTGTAGGAAGAGTTAGTTCTAATCCCAATTTGGTAAATCACAATCACACATGGCCCAAAGCTGTTGTGACACCAAGTGCTCCCACTATAATATATTGTTTCCTTTTATTATGTCGTATAAACTGGCACTGATCCTGATTTTATCTGTATCAAGGTATTAATGAACTTCCGTTGATCTATGACCTTTGACTTCTTCCTTTTGAAAAAGATTACTGTACAGTTTAGTCTTTTGTGGTTATCCATTGCAGAGGCTTGTGCATACTGAAAATGCACAAAAATTGATTTTTCTGATTGCAATGAGGTCTCTGAACCTCCTTCAGATGGAGGACCTATATGAGAAGAACTGTAGACAACATCTGTGAGAGAAAAGTCACTTGGATTTGAGAGAGGTTTGCAAGGTTCTGGAGGAAGGCAATGGCCTAATAGTATTATCATTAGGCTATTATTCCAGAGATCCAGGTAATGTTTTGTGGATCTAGTTTCAAATCCCACAATGGTAAATGGTGGAATTTAAATTCAATTAAAAAAAAACTGGGATTAAAAGTCCAATGATGACCATGAAACTGTAACTGATTTTTGGAAACACCCATCTTGTTCACTAATGTCCTTTAAGGCAGGAAACTACTTTCCTTACTTGCTCTGGGCTACATGTGACTCCAAACTCATAGCAATGTGGTTGACTCTCAATTGCCCTTAGTGATATGTGAATGAATTAAAAAAAGGCAAATATACCATATGCCTTCTTAACCACCTTATCTACCTACTCTGCTGCATTCAAGTGTTTATGGATCTAGGTAGCGCACAAAGAAAACCAGATCTCCAGCAAGCGTGGATCAAAGCAAAAAGTCTGTGGTGACCATCCAAGGTCCATGCCACTATGTGTAATAACAATGAGATAGAAAAAAATAGTCTGGAGAAAAGGCTGGCAATATCATTGAAATAAATCTAACCTAAACAATTTGCAACAGTATTGCACTGAAGAGATAAACACTTAATCCAGCTAACAGATATTACTGGGAAAGGCAGTAGACAGAATGGAATTAACGTGAGGCTGAGCAGCTCAGAAGTTTTCAATGCTGCAAGGGAAATTTAAATCTTTAAGTCAACAAGCAACATGTGGAAGAAAGCTGTGATTTCTATATTTACACTACCTGCAATGTTTAGCCACATGGAAGGACTAAATCAAGCTCGAAACTGGCAATTTGGAGAAAAAAGGAGTTGGTGGATTGGTAATAAGAAGATTGAGACACAGGGACAGAAGTAGGCTATTGGGCCCATTGAGTCTGTTCCACCATTCATGAGATCATGGCTGATCTAATAATACTCAATTCCACTTGCCTGATCTGTGAATTCCTTACTGATTAAAAATGTGTCAATCTCAGGCCTGAGCATACTTAACGTCACATCTTCAACAGCTTTCTGTGGTAAGGAATTTCACAGTTTCATTACCCTGAGAGAAGAAGTTCTCCTCATCTCTATTTGAAATAGGTGGCCCTCTTACCCGTTGTCCATAGAAAGGAGAAAAGAAACCTATCCAAATTGACTGTCAAGAACTCCCTAAGAATCTTTAATGTTTCAATAAGGTTTCCCTCTTGTTTTTCTGAACTCCCATGTGTGCAAGTGCAGCCTATTTCACCTCTCCTGATTAGAAAATCCCTCGATATTTGGAATCAATAAGACCATAAGAAGTAGGAACAGCAGTAGGCCATTCAACTCCTGGAGCCTGCACCACGATTCAATAGGATCATTTCTTACATCCACTTTCCTGCCTTCTCCTGTAATCCTTGATTTCCCTGTTGATCAAAAATCTACTTACTTCAGCCTTAAATATACACAAGCACTCTGACCCACTGCTCTCTGTGACAAACAGTTTCAAAGGCTGACAACCCTCTGAGAGAAGAAATTCCTTCTCATTTCAACTTGAATTGTTGCCTTTTTATTCTGAGACCACACCTCATTCCTAGACTCTCCCATGAGGGAAGACAACCTCTCGGCATTTACTCTGTCAATCTCCTGAATAATCCAATATGCTTCATTAAGATCAGCTCTCATTCTTCTAAATTCCAATGAGTAGACACCTAACCTGTTTAGTCTTTGCTCATAAGACAATCCCTCGTACTGGTGATCATCCTAGTGAATCTTCTCTGAACTGTTCTCAATGAAATGACATCTTTCATTAGATAAGGGGACTCTTCACAGTGTGGACTGACCAGCACCTTGTATGGTTGCAGTAAGACTTCCCTGCTCTTACATTCCAACCCATTGAAGTAAGGGCCAACAACCCATTAGCCTTTCTGATTACCTGCCGCACCTGTCTCTGAGCTTTGTGTTTCATGCAGAAGAACCCCCAAGTCTTTTTTTTGCACTTTTCTACAGTTTTTGTCAATTTCAAGGAACTTATCTGCCTTTAGCTCGGTTAGTTTGTCTAATATTATTTCTCTAGTAATCTCTACTTCTGTAAACTTTTCTATTTCTCTAGGCTATCTAGGAATAAACCTAATTAACCTTGTCTGGACTGCCTCCAATACCAATATATCTTTACTTAGGTAAAGGTAGCAAAATTGTTCATAGTATTCATGATGTGGTCTGACTGGTGCTTTGAATAGCTTTAGCAAAAGCTCTACATTTATATTCCCATTCCTTTGAAATCTCACTGGATTAGTCACCCAAAGGCCCAGGTTAATGCTGTGGAGAAATGGATCTGAATCCCACTGCAACAGATGGTGAACTCTGAATTTAATTAATAAAATCTGAACTAAAACCATGACTGTGAAACCAGTTGCAATTATTATAGAAAGCATCCAGTTCACTAACGCCTTTCAGGGATGGCAATCTGCCATCCTTACCTTGTCCAGCTCATGTGACTTTAGACCTACAGCAATGACTCCTATAAAAACCGAAAGAACTGCGGATGCTGTAAATCAGGAACAAAAACAAAGTTGCTGGAAAAGCTCAGCAGGTCTGACAGCATCTGTGAAGGAAAAGACAGAGTTAACGTTTTGGGTCCAGTGACCCTTCATCAGAACAGTGTGAGCAATGACTCCTATCTGCCCTCTGGAATGGCCTAGCAAATTGCTCAGTTGTTTCAACTGCTACCAATTCCACCAAAGGGAGTGAAACTAGGTGTACAACCCCAATTCAACCTAGTTGGCAAGTTTAGCCTTGGTGACTCTGCAAAGTCCTCCTTCATAATATTTGGGGGCTTGTGTCATAACTGGGTGAGCCTATTCCTCAGATTAGTCAAGCAAAGGCTTCACACAATCATTCCCGTGTAATCATTCTGGACAGGCACCAGTATCATTATCATCATCTATGACCTGCCCCACTGGCAGGATAGCTGAGGACGTAGCACAATTATATATAACCAGGAAGGAGTTACCCTTGGAGCCATCAACATTGGTTTGGACCACATAAACTCTCATGGAATCAGGTCAAACACAAAGCAAGTAAACTCCCTGGGGATGACCAGATTACCACTCTTTCGCTCATGAATCCATACTCCTACTCAATTGGAAGAAGCCCTGCGGGTGGAAAGGAAGCAGAATGTACTTTAGGTCAGTAACTTCAACATCTATTACCAAGACTGGTTCACAAGCACCACTATTAACTAAACTAGTCAAATCTTGAAGAACATAACTACCTGAAAATGTTTGCAAAAACAGAAGTTACTGGAAAATCTCAGCTGGTCTGGCAGCATCTGTGAAGAAAAAAATCAGAGTTAACTTTTTGGGTCCGGTGACCCTTCAACAGAACTGATGGTAGCTGGGAAAATGTCAGTTTATATGGCCATATAGACGTTGATTTATACGGTCATATAAACCGATGTTTTCCCAGCTACCATCAGTTCTGTGGAAAGGTCACCAGACCCAAAATGTTAACTCTGATTTTTTCTTCACGGATACTGCCAGACCAGCTGAGCTTTTCCTGCAACTTCTGTTTTTGTTGCTGATTTACAGCATCTGCAGTTCTTTTGGTTTTTATTAAGAGATCTCATATCCAACAAATCAGATCCCCAATCTACAGTCTTTCCCCATCCAATTGCAAAAGATGGAGGATAATTAACAGGATCAGGAGGCTTAATAAATGTTACCATCCTCAACAATGGGCTGGCCCACTTCTTCAGCACAAAAGATAAAGCTGAAGCATTTGCAGCAATTTTCACATAGAAGTACTGAGTAAATGATTTGACTCAGATTCCTCCTGAAGTCTCCAGTCTTATAGACGCTAATCTGCAATTGATTGAATTCATGAAATAAGAAATGGTCGATGGCATTAGATATTACAATGTCTGGGCCCTGAGAACGTTGATGTAACAGCACCAAAGACTTGTGCTCCAGAATTAGCCACACCCAAGCTGTTCCAGTACAACTACAACACTGGCATGTACCTGGCACTGTAAATTGCTCAGGTATGAGTATTTTGTAATCAATCTGTTCCAGTATCTTACAACATACCTCCAGGGCAGTGAAACTTGAACCTTTCCATTTGTCTGATGGGTGTCGCTCCAAGAAGCTTGACAACATCCAGGACAAAGCACCCCATTCGCCACTTTCAATAATCAGCTTCAAGGTGAACCACTATTTTTTTTTATGAATGACCTTTACAAATTGGTTGAAGAATGTTAATCATAGAATCATAGAACTTACATTACAGAAGGAGGCTATTTGACTCATCATGTCAATACCAGCTCCTGTAAGAGTTACCCAGCCCTATCTCCATAGCCCTCTAAGTTAATATTTCAAATATATATCTAGCTCTTTTTTGAAACCTCCTATGGAATCTGCCTCCACCATTCTCCCAGGCAGTGCATTCCAAATACTAACAACTCTCTGAGTAAATAAGTTTCTCCTCATCTCATTCCTAGCACTTTTACTGACAATCTTGAAATTGTGACCTCTAGTTACTGACATAACAACTAGTGAAAACAGAAAATCCTTCTTCATTCTATCAAAATTGTTCATAATTCTGAACACCTTAATAAGGCCACCTTTTAATATTAATCTTAATATGGAAACATAAAAGCAGAATTAATATGAGACTGATGAACACAATCAGACCCATTGCATTCTAAGGAAGACCTTACCTTCAGAAAAGCTGAAACAAAACAGGTCTGTAATCAGAATGGAGTAATACTGAGAAATGAAGCAAATTCTCAGCTAAGGAAACTGCCAGTGACTGTTCAGGCCTTAACCACAGGAATATAAAAGGGGCACTGCATAAGAAGGTACAGTTTGGCAAGGTAAATGCATGATGCCAAATAAACTTTGCCACCACTGTGGCACCAAAAAGACCCACAGGTGTGAACACTGTCCCACAAACATTGTAGAATGCTTTCTTTGGAGGAAAGTTGGCCATTTTGGGAAGACGGAAATTCAAATGTCACAGATTCCAATGCAAATATCTTCCCACTTAAGATATTATTGAAGTTGATGAGTCTCCACTAGAAGAGGAACAAAAGTATTTCCTTGCTGAGATCAGTGGCCCCAATCATGCATTGTCGAATGTAGATATATAGTCAATTAACATGTTCCAATGTAATACTAAACACTGCAGTCACTGTAATGGTTTAATCAGACAACAAACTAGGTCTCAAAATACTTGGGGGTGGAGGGCAAATTCAAAATTTATGCGTTCGTAAAATTTAAAACAAAGGGTGACTTTTAACAAGGCCATTTGGATTAGGAAACAAAATGATTAATGATCTTCATTCCTCCACCCAGGAGATATTGTTTAAATTGTTTACCATTTGATATACTTTTTCAAAGAACCATGTTGAACATGGTATAAGAGCTTATCATATGGAAAACATCTTCAGCCCAGGGAAGGCAATGGCCTGTGGTATTATTGCTGGACTATTAATCCAGAGACACAGATAATGGTCTGGAGGGCCTGGGTTTAAGTCCCACCACAGCAGATGGTGGAATTTCAATTTGATGAAATATCTACAATTAAGAATCTAATGATGACCATGAACCTATTGTCAGGAAAAACCCATCTGGTTCACTGGTGTCCTTTAGGGAAGGAAACTGACATTCTTACCTGATCTGGCCTTCTTGTGATTCCAGACCTACAGCAATGTGCTTGACTCTAAACAATTAGGAATGGGTGATAAATGCTGCCTACTTAGTAATGCCTGCATCCTGTGAATGATTTTTTAAAAAATCTGTTGAAGAACATGACCTGAGGGTTAAAGCAATTTTAAACTGTTTACAAGCTGCCCTGACACTTCATGAAATGTATGAATTCTCAAAAATGTCAATTCATTTTGTAAGGCACGTTGTTTTAGAAATAATTTTCTAATGGCAGATACAAAAGAAACAAGAGTTGTTGGTGAATTGCTGATCTCTAAATTCCATGATGGAACTTCAACAGTTCTTTGGAATGATTAATCAGCTGGCAAAATTTCCAGCTAACCTCATGCAAAGTCACTGCACCATTAAACAGCTATGAAAGGAATCCCAAGGATGGTGGTGCTGGACGACAGCAAGGTGAGGGAATAGGGTGAAAGGATGGAGTGGCAGGTAAGTGACTGAGCGCTTAGGGTATGTTGAATGGGCTGTGTGTTTTGGGTTAGGGCAATGTATGCTTTCATTTTTCCTGCCACCACACGTAGTTGACATGCAGGGTAATTCCCTCCCTTCCAGGTTACCAGTTTCAAAATCTCCCCGCCCCCAGCCTCATCCCATGTCCAACCCTCCCTCTCATCCCCGCCTCCTTGACCTGACACAGCCTATCCATCTTCTCTCCCACCTATCAGCTCCTCTCACTTCACTAACCAATCTCCACCACTCCCTACCTGCACTCACCTATCACCATTCCACCTACCTTCCCCAGCCCCATCTCTCCTCTCTCCATTTATTTCTGGGCTTCGTTTCCCCTTACTCATAACAATGTTATTTTTGTTTGGTTTTCCTTTCTTATTTCACTTTATTTTGATTTATTTACTTCTAAGCCTTTTTTCTAGTGTTTTTTCCTGAAATCCAATTCGTTTCCACTTCTTTATTATTCACATGGTTACTAGTTTGAAGCTATTCACTTCCCAACAACAACTTCTCACCAACCAAAAAACTTACAGAGTTCCTGTGACATTTATGTTTATCACGTTCCTCTTTTCAAACTTGCTGCTCCTCCCCTCTCAGCCCTGTGTTCAGAACAAGGACCAGTGCTGTGTCCACCGTTTTTTGTCATTTATGTAAATGATTTGGATGTGAACATAGGAGGTATGGTTAGTAAATTTGCAGATGACACCAAAATTGGTGGTGTAGTGGACAGTGAAAAAGGTTGTCTCAGAGGACAAAGAGACTTTGCTCAGTTGGGCCAATGGGTCAAGGAGTGGCAGATGGAGTTTAATTTAGATAATTATGAGGTGCTGCATTTTGGAAAGGTAAATCAGTGCAGGACTTATACACTTAATGGTAAGATCCTGAGGAGTGTTGCTGAGCAAAGAGACCTTGGAGTGCAGGTTCATAGTTCCTTGAAAGTGGAGTCACATTTAGGTAAGATTGTGAAGTAGGCGTTTGGTATGCTTGCCTTTATTGGTCAGTGCATTGAGTATAGGAGTTGGGAGGTCACGTCCTGGCTATATAGGGCATTGGCTGACAACTCTTAGAATACCACGTTCAATTCTGGTCCCCCTGCTGTAGGAAGGACGTTGTGAAACTTAAAAGGGCTCAGAAAATATTTACAAAAATGTTGCCAGGGCTGGAGGGTTTGAGCTATGGGGAGAGGCTGAATAGACTGGGGCTATTTTCACTGAAGCGTTGGAGGCTGAGGGGTGACCTTATAGAGGTTTATAAAATCATGAGGGGCATTGATAGGATAAATAGGCAAGGTCTTTTCCCCAGGGTGGTGAAGTCTAGAAAGCATAGGTTTAAGGTGAGAGGGGAAAGATTTAAAAGGGGCCTAAGGGGCAACATTTTCTCACAGAGGGTGGTGTGTGTATGGAATGAGCTGCCAGAGGAAGTGGCGAAGACTGGTACAATTACACTATTTAAAAGGCATCTGGATAGGTTCATGAATAGGAAGGGTTTAGAGGGTAATGGGTCAAATGCTGGTAAAAGGGACTAAACTAATTTAGGATATCTGGTTGTCATGGATCAGTTGGACCGAAGGATCTGTTTCCATGCTGTACAGTTCTATGACTCCATGACTCTGACACACCACTCTCTATATTGTATTTAAAATTGCTGCCTGCTGTCTTGGTGCTGTGTTCAGAATGAGGACTCAGAATTGTCTTTGTTTTAATTCTTTCATGGGATGTAGGTATTGCTGACAAGGAGACTATTTGTTGTCCACTCCTATTAGATCTTGAACTGGGTTGTACAGCCGAGGATCAAGAGTCACAGGTAGCCCAGACCAGGTGAGGGCAGCAGATTTCCTTCCTGGAAGGGCATTCGTGAACTAGATGGGTTTTTACAACAATCAATGATGGTTTCACTGTCACCATAACCAGGATTGACATCTAATTCAAGACATGTGTCAAACCAGACATTGAGCCAGGAATTCAAAAAGAAGCAAAATCTACAAACCTCAAATGAAGACTGTTCAAGTCAAGACGTCAAGAGTTCTGAGAAGGATTACTGATCTTCCAAGTCTGACAAAAACACAATCAGTAAGAGTTATGAGGTCTCCTGAAAGATCGAACCTCGAATGAAGGGGTTTTCTCATGAGAAACGATTGGACAAGTTGAGCCTATGTTCATTGGAGTTTAGAAAAAGGGCAGGCAATATTTATTGAAACATATGAGATCCTGAGAATAATTAATGGCATTGATGCTTTCTTTTGACTAGAAGGAGGTGACAATTTTTTTAAAAAAGCGATCACACATTCCAGATGACAAGAATATTTTTTTTTTCTCACAGAGCATCCTGCATTTTTAGAGATCTCTTCCTCACAGAATGATGGAAGCTGACTCATTGAATACTTTGAAGGAATGGATAGTAAAGGTTTATGACTAATAAATGAGTCAAAGATTATTGGTGGTAGGTAGAAACGTGAGTTTAAGCCACAATCAAATCAGCCATGCCCTCATTAATTAATAGAGAAACCTAGAAGGGCTGAATGGCCTACTGTCACTTTTAATTTTGTATTTTTACAGGAAAGATTCCATCAAACTGGAGACGAGCAACTATAATCTCTCTATTCAAGAAGGTGAAGCAGAAAACAAAATATAATCTACTTTGCTCGGCAGAAGAATCAACCATTAAAGTGGTAATAGTTGATAACTTAGACAAACTCGAGATAATTAGGAAGAGGCAGCATTGTTTCATGAAAGACAAAATTTTTAATCAATTTATTGGACTTTTTTGAAGGAGTAACATGTGATATGGATAAAGGGGAGCCAGCAGCTGTTCTTGATTTGGATTTCGAGAAGGCATTTTAAATATGCCACACAAAATGTTATTGTGGAAAATTAAGTGGAATACAGAGTAATATATTAGCATGGATAGATGCTCGCTGTCGGAGAAAAGATTATGCATAAATGTATCTTCATCTGATTAGCAGGACGTGATAAGTGGTTCTGTACAGGGGCCTCGATATTTTACTTTTAGCTCAATAACGTGGATGAGCAGAGAGAAGACATGATCAATAAATTAACAGACAACACAAGTGTAGGTAGGAAAATATGTTAGGAAGAAGACATTAGGAGTTTGCAAATGAATGAGCTTATGGCGCAGATTGAAATTGGTGGGTAGAATATTGTGGGTATCACAATAAAGTGGCTGGAAGAGGATCAGGGCTGGGAACTAAATATCAAAGCACCCATGTTAAATCGATAGCAAGAATTGATATAGAGTCAGAAGTTGTAGAATCTGTGTGGGTAGAGTAGAGGCACCACAAAAGAACAAGGACCTTGATGGGAATAATGTACAGACCTCCTAATGTAGTCAGGATGTAGGGTAAAAAAACAAATCAGGAGATAGAAAAGGCATGTAAGAAAGGCACTGTTTCAATAATTGTGGCGGATTTCAATTTACAGGTGGATTGGCAAAATCAGGTTGATAGCGGATCCCAGGAAAAGAATGTCTGCAAAATGTTGAGGCAGTCAATTAGTCAGAGTCTTATAGCATGGAAACAGACCTTTTGGTCCCATTTGTCTGCATTTGGTCCATATCCCTCTAAACCTTTCCTATTTGCGTACCTGTCCAAATGTCTTTTAAATGTAGAAATTGTACCAGTCTCTACCATAGGATGATCGAAGCACAGCTCCAAGGACAAGCTTTCCGCCTTCATTTGGGGGCCCTCTTGAAAATTAACGTTACTGAGACCCAAGATTCCATCGAGCCTACTCATCCTGTATGTCTGCAATGCTCTAAATCAATACACATGTTTCTAACATAAACATTTGGATTGTCAAAACATTAAACAAATACACCAACTAGGCTACACATTGAGCACTGGGTCATTTAAATGATCAAAACAAGATCAAAGACAGAGAGAATGCAAACAGGGTAGAAGGGTGAAAATCGGGAGGATGCCAGAGAGTGGGCTCAAGAGAGTGGGAAAGAAGAGAGAGAGAGAGGGAGACAGACATCAGGTGAGGGATCAGACTAAATGGACAGCTGAATTGTCTATGCCTGTTGTATCAGACAACAGAAGTAGGTGCTAGGGTCGGGTGGTGGAGGATGGGGGGACAGGTGTTAAGGGCTAAATGCCATTTGAATAATCATTGCTCTTATTGCTGAAACTACAAGATATGCTCACAGATGTCCAACCAACAACAAGCTTTTCAAAAGTCATGACCTTCAGTTTCAGGTAGAAATTTATAGACACTCCGTTTTCATCAACATGTCATACATTATCCTTTCATGGAATATAGTTGTTTTGGAGCAGCTTGTGGTAGAGCCCACTAGGGAGCAGGCAATTCTGAATTGGATGATGTATGAAGAGACAGACTTGATTAGCTAGCTGAAGGTGAAAGAGCTCCTAGGGGGCAGTGGCCATAATATGACAGCATTCACCCTGCAATCTGAGAAGGAGAAGTTTGAATCAGCTATAATGGTATTTTAATTGATTAAAGGTAACTACAAAGACATGAGGGAGGAGCTAGTCAAAGTTGATTGGAAAGGAAGCCTAGCAGAAAAGATGGTTGAGCAGCAGTTGTAGGGGTTTCTGGGGCACAGCAGAAATTCATCCCAAAAAGAAGAAATATACTAAGGGGAGGACAAGGCAACCATGGTTGACAAGGGAAGTCAGGGACAGCATAAAATGAAAAGAAGAAGCATACAATGTGGTAAAGATTAGTGGGAAGTCTTTAAAAACCAGCACAGGACAACTATAAAAGCAATAACGCATGAGAAAATAAAATATGAGTGTAAGCTAGATAACAATAAAGAAGAAGATTGCAAGAGTTTTTTTTAGATATCTAAAAGGAAGGAGAGAGGCAAGAGTGGTCATTGGACTCATGGAAAATAAGGCTGGAGAAGTTATAATAGTGAAGAAGGAAATGGCAGAAGAACTGAATAAGTACTTTGCAACAATTTTCATGGTGAAAGGCAAGAGTAGCATGGCCAAAATTCAAGAACGTCAGGAGTAGAGATAAGTGTAGCGAGCATCACTAAGGAAGAAGGTGCTGAGGAAGTTGAAATCAGCTGCACCAGATGGACTACACCCCAGGGATCTGAAGGAGATAGTTGAGGATCTTTCAGGGATCCTCAACTGGAAACAGGGAGGTTCCCAGAGGACTGGAAAATGTAGCACCTCTGTCAATAAAAGGAGGAAGGCAGAAGACAGGAAATCATGGACTGGTTATACTGACTTCAGTCATTGGTAAGATTTTAAGAGTCCATTATGAAGGATGAGATTGCAGAATACTTGGAAGTGCATGGTAAAATAGGGTTGAGTCAGCACGGCTTTGTCAAGGGGACGCCGTGCCTGACAAATCTATTAGAATTTTTTGAGAAGGTAACGAGCAAGTTAGACAAAGGAGAGCCAGTGGACAAAGAGTCATAGAGTCATACAGTACGAAGACAGACCTTTGGGTCGACATATCCATGCCAACCAAGCTTCCCAAACTAAACTAGCCGCATTTGCCTTCATTTCTAAACCTTTCTTATTCATGTAACTGTCCAAATGCCTTTTAGATGTTGTAACTGTACCTGCAACTACCACTTCCTCTGGCAGTTCATTCCATATATGAACCATCCTCTGTGTGGAAAAGTTGCCCCTTTTAAATCTTTCTCCTCTCACCTTAAATTTATGCCCTTTAATTTTTCACTACCCAACCCTCGAGAAAAAACCTCTGATATTCACCTTATCTATGCCGCTCATGATCTTATAAACCTCTATAAGGTCATGCCTCAACCTCCTACATTCCAGTGGAAAACATCTCAGCTTATTCAGTCTTTTCTTATAACTCAAACCCTCTAGTCCTGGTAACATCCTTGTAAGTCTTTTCTGCACCCTCTCCAATTTAATAATATCCTTCATATAGTAAGGCAATCAGAATTGTGCACAGAACTCCAGAAGAGGCCTCACCAACATCCTGTACAACCACAATATGACGTCCCAACTGCTAATTTCGATGGTCTGAGTAATGAGGGTAAGTATTCCAAATGCCTTCTTCACCACTCTCTCTACCTGTGATGCAAATTCAATGAGCTATGCACCTGAACTGTAAAGTCTTTCTGTTCAGCAACACTACCCAGAACCCTATGATTTACTGTGTAATTCCTGCCCTTGTTCATCTTCTCAAAATGCAACACCTCACATTTATCTAAATTAATCTCCATCTTTCGCTCCTCAACCCATTGGTCCAATTGATCAAGATTCATTTGTAATGTTAGATAACTTTCTTCACTGTCCACTATACCACCAATTTGGTGTCATCTGCAAACTTACGAACCATGTTTCCTGTATTCCCATGCAAATCATTTATATAAATGACAAACAACAATGGACCCAGCACCAGTCCCTGCGAAACACCGCTAGTCACAGTCCTCCAGTCCAAAAAACAACTCTCTACCACCACTCTCTGTCTCTAATGTCAAGCCAATTTTGTATCCAATTGGCAAGCTCTGAATCCCATGTGATATAACTTTACTAACCAGTCTAACGTACAGAACCTTGTCAAAGGCCTTACTAAAATCCATGCAGACAACGTCTACTGCTGTGCCCTCATCTATTTTCTTGATCACATTTTCAAAAAACTCAATCAAGATTGTGAGACACGATTTTCCATGCACAAAACCATGCTGGCTATCCCTAATCTGTCCTTGCCCCTCCAAATCTATGTTAATCCTATCTCTCAGAATCCCTTCCAACAAATTACCTAATTTCCAGAAGGCCTTTGACAAAGTGCTGCCCAGGAGGCTACTAAATAAGATAAGAGTCCATGATGTTAGGAGCAAGGTACTGGTATGGAAAGAGGATTGACTGACTGGCAGAAGGCAGAGAGAGGGGTCAGAAGGGTCTTCTTCAGAATGGCAGCTGGTGACTAGTGGAATTCCATAGGAGTCCGTGATGGGAACACAACTATTCATATTACACATTAATGATCTGAATGAAGAGACTGAAGGTTTTGTTCCCAAGTTTGCAGATGACACAAAGATAGGTGGATGGACAGGTAGTTTTGAGGAAGCGGGAAGTTTGCACTTGGAGAAGTTAGGAGAATGAGCAAAGAAATGCCAGATAGAATACAAAGCATTGCAATTGTAACAAGCTTTCTCTTAATGTTTGCAAAAATAAAGAACTGATCGTTGACTTCAGAAAGAAAGGAAGAGAGCAACGCCCCCATCTACATCAACAGAGCTCAGGTTGAGACTGTTAGGAGTGTCAAGTTCCCAGGAGAGGCAATAACCGACAACCTGTCCTAGACTTCCCATGTAGATGCAACGGTCAAGAAGGCACAACAACACCTTTTCTTCCTCAGATAGCTCAGGAAATTTAGAATGTCCATAAGGACCCCCATCAACATTTACAGATGCACCATTGAAAGCATACTGTCCAGGTCCATAACGGCCTGGTATGGCAACTGCTCTGCCCAGGACCGTAAGAAACTACAGAAAGTTGTGTGCACAGCCCAGACCATCACAGAAGCCAACCTTCTTTCCACAGACTCTATTTGCATGGCCCAGTGCCGTGGAAAGGCTGCCAATATCATCAAAGACCCATCGCACCCAACTTTCCTACAACCTCTTCCCTCAGGCACAAGATACAGAAACTTGAACAAGCACCAGCAGGTTCAAGAAGAGCTTCTTCCCTGCCATTATTAGTCAGATGAATGGACTCTCAAACTTCAAATAATGCTGATCTTGCTAATGCTGATCTTGCATAGTGCACATCCTGCGCGATGTTACCTGTGTACATCTGTCCAAGTTTTTTTCACCCAATGATCTGCATGTCCTTGCTTATAATGATCTGCCTATACTTTTTGTAAACAAGGCTTTTCACTGTACTCTGGTACACATGACAATAAATTGAATCAATCAATAAATCAATCAATCAATCAACGTGAGAAAGTGTGAGGTTATGGACTTTGGAAGGAAAAATTAAGACATGGACTATTTTCTAAATGGGGAAAAGCTTTGGAAAGCTGAAGCACAAAGGCACTTAGGAGTTCTAGTTGAGGATTCTCTTACGGTTAACATGCAGGTTCATTTGGCGGCTAGGAAGGCAAATGAAGTGTTAGCATTCATTTCAAAGGACGAGAATATAAGGGCAAAGCTATACTGCTGTGTAGAGCTCTGCTCAGACAGCCTTTGGAGTAATGTGAGCACTTTTGGGCCCTGTATCTAAGGAAGGATGTGCTGGCTCAGAGGGGTTTCCACGAATGTTTCCAAGAATGATCCCGGGAATGAAAGCTTGTCATATGCCGAGAGGTTGAGGAATCTGTTTATAATAATGAAAGGGGAGCTCATTGAAACTTACAGAATACTGAGGTAACTCAATAGAGAGGACATGGAGAAGATGCTTACACGGCAGGAGAGAGTAGGACCGGAGGTCAGAGCCTCAGAGCGAAGGGACAACCTTTTAGAACTGAGATGAGGAGAAATTTCTTCAGCCGAAGAGAACTGGATCTGTACAAGTCATTGCTACAGACGACTGTGGCGATCAAGTCATTCAATGTGTTTAAGACAGAAATAGGTAAAAACTAAAAGAACTGCACATGCTGCAAATCAAAGACACAAATAGAAATTGCTGGAAAAGCTCAGCAGGTCTGGCAGCATCTGTGGAGAGAAATCAGATTTAATGTTTCAAGTTGAGTGACACTTCCTCAGAACTCAGATGAGATAGATAGGTACTTGATTAGCAAGAGTTACAGGGAGAAGGCAAGAGAATGGGTAGATAAACATATCAGCCATATAAAATGGTGCAGAGGACTAGATGAGCTGAATGGTCTATTTCTGCTCCTGTATTTTATGGCTTCTGGGTGATGTAGATAGTTTGAGTGAGTGTCAGAAAGAATAAAAAAGCAAAACAATAATTAAATGGACAACGACAACTGGATTCAAACGTGTTGGAGGAACTAGGCATAAAGTCCATAGTCACAATAAGGTAGTTCACAAGTACTACACATAATCAAGAAGGCTGAGATGTTATCCTTTATTACAGGAGAATTTAAACATAAAAGAATGATGTCATGCTTCATTTATGTAGGGCATTGGTGAGATCACATCTCAAAAACAATGCAGTTTTAGCCTCTTTATTTAAGAAGCATGGAATTTCTACAGTGTGGAAGCAGGCCATTTGACCCATCGAGTCCACACTGACACCCTCAAAGAGAATCCCACCTAGACCCAAACCCTCCATGTAGTGCTGCATTTCCCTTAGCCAATCCACCTAACCACACATCCTTGGATTGTGGGAGGAAGCTGGAGCACCCAGATGAAACCCACGCAGACATGGAGAGAACATGCAAACTCCGCATAGACAGTCGCCTGAGGTCAGATTTAAAACCGGCTCCCTGGCACTGTGAGTCAGCAGTGCTAACCATTGAGCCACCAAAAGATGTGCATTGGACATGGTTCAGAGGAGGTTTACTGGATTGATACCTGGAATGAATGAGTTGTATGGTGAGAATAAGTCAACAAGGAGGGGTTGTTTCCACTAGAGTTTAGCAGATTGAGGGGTGATATGATTGAAGTGTGCAGGTGTGACTTATCTCGATAAGATGATTTTGATAGAAAGGGTGTTTCCTCTTGTGAGTGAGTTCAGAACTAGAAGGCGCTGGTTTAAAATTTGGGGTCATGTTTTACGGAGAGATATGAGAAGAATTTTTTTTCTCTCAGTGGGTTGCGCAACTTTGGAACTCATTACCTCAGAAGGCAGTGGAGCTGGATCAACGAATATTTTTAATGCAGAGATCAATATATTCTTGCTAAGCAAGTGAATCAAAGGTTATTGAAGGTGAAGGGTCATACAGAATTTGAAACACAAACAGATCATCCATGAATCTTATTGAATAGCAAAATAGTTTTGAGTGGCCAAGTAATTGACTTCTATTCCAATTTCATATATTATATGTTCTTCACAAAATAGAATCACCCTCTTGATGTTAGATCTGTAAATTCTCATCAGTGAGTAGAACTGTCTCCCATGTCATGCCACTGATGTTGTAGCATAAAAAAAAGCCTTTCAGAATATCCAACAGGCAATTGCAGTCCTACTCAGTCCCAGTACCTATATATTGTGTTCTGGAAGTTTGAAAAGTGATGTTAATCAGCTGACTGCACATTAATGGGGTCAGAGGAGTTATTGGCAAGGTACTTAATGGAAAAGCTTAATACTTCCAATTAATACAATACAATGTTAATACAATTAATACTTCCAGATACACCAAGGCAACAACCCAGTAGCTCACCGGTTTATGTTTGTGAAAGGCAATAACTCTTGGAATATTTTAATAACACTTGGAAAATTGACCTTGCTGTCAAGATCAGCATTAATTGTACATCACTAGTTACCCTTCAGGAGGTCATTGTGAGCTCTTTCTTAATTGTTACAGTCCATCTGGTGCTGGTAAATCCATAGCACTGTTAGCTTGGGAGTTCGAGGATATTGGCACAGCCAGAGTGAAGGAAAAACACTATAGCCAAACTTTCCAATAGCTAGATGGTCATTTCTGCAGCATAGATAGGAATTTTGCATTGGAACGCTGCAGAATCCCTGATATAGAAGATTCCATAGAAATTACATGGTAATTTTGAAGATTCTGATGTGCAATTGCTGCATGTCTGGAACCCTCCCAAAATATTCATTTAGGTTGGACAATTTAGACGGTTATGTTGCTGTTGAGAATTATTAAGAAATGCTAGGGTCATTGTGAAACTGGAGGAGTCCCAGGATGGACATGTCACCCAGAGAGTGGGAGGGGGAGTTAAAATGGTTGGTGACCAGAAGGTGTTGTCTTTTGTTGTGTTACAGAGAGCAGATGCCTACAAAATGCTTGGTCTCACCGATGTAGAGAAGGCCACATCAGGAGCAGTGGATACAGTAGACCAAGTTGACAGATGTTATTACCCTAGTTTAAATACTAAATAATTATTAAAAGGCCCCCCAAAATGCCACATGTCTTATCAATTACACCAAACCCCAGGCCCTATCCTGACACCCCACTCTTTAACTGGGACCTAATACCCTTTCTTCATGACCGGTTTCAAAACACCGCATTATGTCGTGGACAGAGATAGCAAGAACTGCAGATGATGGAGTCAGAGATAACACAGTGCTGGAGGAACACAGCAGGCAGTATCAGAGGAGGGGGAAAGTTGACTATTCTTCAGAAATGGGGAGGGGGAAAGGATCTGGGAAATAAATAGAGAGAGGAGTGGTGGGCTGGCAACGTAGGTGGGATGTTGATAGGTCGCTGCAGGTAGGCAGTGGTGGGGATTGGTCAGTGAGGTGGGGGATGCGGATTGGTGGGAGAGAAGTTGGAGGTTGTGTCAGGTCAAGGAGGCGGGGATGAGAGAGAGGGTTGGACATGGGATGAGGCCGGGGTTGGGGAGATTTTAAAACTTGTGAAATCCACGTTTAGGCCATCGGTGGAATATGAGGTGCTGCTCCTCCAGTTTGCGGGTGGGGTCATTGTGAAACTGGAGGAGTCCCAGGATGGACATGTCACCCAGAGAGTGGGAGGGGGAGTTAAAATGGTTGGTGACCAGAAGGTGTTGTCTTTTGTTGTGTTACAGAGAGCAGATGCCTACAAAATGCTTGGTCTCACCGATGTAGAGAAGGCCACATCAGGAGCAGTGGATACAGTAGACCAAGTTGACAGATGTGCAGGTGAGTTGCTGTCTGATGTGGAAAGTTTTTTTTGTCTTGAATGGAGGTGAGGGGGAAGGTGTAGGGGCAGGTGTAGCACTTCCTGCGGTTGCAGCAAAAGGTGCTAAGTGTGTTGGGGCTAGTGGGGAGTGTGGAGTGGACAAGGAAGTCGTTGAGAGAGCAGACCCTATGAAAGGCAGATAGGGGTGGTGAGGGAGATATCTCTTTGGTTGTGGAGTCAGATTTTAGGTGGCGGAAATGGTGGAGAATGATATGTTGGATGCAGGTGTTGGTGGGGTGCCTTTATTTTTGTTGGGGGATGGTATGTGAGGGCAGAAGTGTGGGAAATGCAAGAGATGTGTTTGTGGCCAAAGAGGATACAAAGATGTCTGTCAATGCTCCAGCAACTTGTTCTCTTGCCTCCCTCAATATTCTGGGATAGATTCCATCAGCGTTCCAGGACTTACCTACTTTAAAATTTTTAAGATGCATTTTATCTATTCCTTTTTAACAGCAACTTGGCTTAGAAATTCAACACTCCCTTCTCTGAGATCATTCTTCACTAATTCCTACTCTTTGGTTAATACCAACACAAAGTATTTGTTTAGGACCTCACCTATCTCTTCTGGCTCTACACCTGGATTCCCTCCCTTGTCCTTGTGTAGGCTGACACTTTCCCCCGTTGCCCTCTTAGAACATAGAACAGTACAGCACAGTGCAGCACAATACAGCACAGTACAGACCCTTCAGCTCATGCTGTTGTGCCGACCTATTATCCTACTAAGATTAATCTACCCTGCATACCCTACATTTTACTATCCTCCATGTGTCTATCCAAGAATCGCTTAAAAGTCTCCAAGTTTTTAAAGTAGATTTGTGGCTCAGGTTGTGGATGTTGTGGTTGGTTGGCTCGCCAAGCTGGTTTGTTATTGTTCCGCTGTTGTTTCATTACCCTGCTGGGTAACATCATCAATGTAGCCTCTGATGAAGTGCCGTTGTGTTTTCCCGCCTGTTATTTGAACTCTGGAGTCCGTTGAACTAGATTACCTCACTTCCAGTTTTCCTTCGCAGTGGATTGTATATGGGGTTGAGCTCTATGTGTATGTTGATGGCTTTCTTCATGGAGTACCAGGCTTCTAGGAATTCCCGTGCTTGTCTCTGCTTCGCTTGTACCAGGATCTTGGTGTTGTTCCAGTAGAATGGTGGTTCTCCTTATCCTTGTAGGTAGAGATGAGTGAGTATTAGTCATGCCTTTTTGTAGCCAATTGATGTTTGTGTACCTTTGTTGTTAATTTCCTTCCTGTTTGTCTGATGTAGTGTTTGTCACAGTCTCTGCAGGGAATCTTGTATATGACATTGATCCTGTCCATAGTGGGTAGTGGGTCTTAGGTTCAGGTGAGCAGTTGTTGTAGGGTTGATGTGGGTTTGTGTGTTACTCTGATGCCCAGTGGTCGTAGGAGTCTTGTGGTCAGTTCAGATGTGTTCCTGATGTAAGGTAGCGTGATGAAGATGCCTATTATCAAGACAAAAAGGAAGGAGCACTGTTAAAGAGAACACAAGGAATACTCAAGATAAGAGACAGAGACAGAAATTGGAGAACAGCAAGGGAATGACAAATTACCCTTAAAAATTTTGTTGACGGCTCTTCATCTGTACAGGATGGGGAATGGAGAACTGGCTGTGGGATCTATATGAAAGATGAGCAAGGACGGGAAATGGATAGCATAGCTCTCAAGCTGCCAAACACCATGAGTGCTCAAGCAGCTGAATTGGCAGCAGCGGCATATACAGTGAGCCACCCAGATAAACTCAGCCCAGGATCTATCATCTGTTCAGATGGTATGTATGCGCGCAACAGTCTGACAGAATACCTACTCTTGCAGGAGGCTAGAGGATTGATGTCAGCAGATGAGAAGGCCCTACCTCCACCCCATTGCTGAGATATATCTTTGAAAAGGCAAAGGAAAGAATATGGAGTGATGAAAGTAAAAGCTCATTGGAAATTATCACCAGAGGGAAATAGAGCGGCAAATGAATCAGCCAAACAAGGAGCAATAGCTAAAGAAAAATGGCAGCTCTCGTTCGAGGAAATTGGAGGGCAGAAAGAGAAAGATGGGGTCCCAATTGATTTAGCAGGAGAACAAAGAAAGGATAAAGAATTACAAAAAGTATTAGAAGGGAAAGAGTCAGAGGAATATAAAATAAAAAAGGTATACGCATAAAAGAGGATGTGGTACTGTGTGAAGGAAAATTTGTAGTACCAGAGGGAGAAAGGAATCAGATGATTTATTAGTACCATTATATATGGACACTAAGAGTTGGAAAACTGCTTTGAGAGATTGAGGGAAATATGTTGGTGCCACAAATGAAAGGGGATATTATGTGAAAAATTGTCTGGTATGTGCCCAAAATAACCTTGACAAAACTGTGAAGAAGAGAGCCCTTAGACACACATGGCCAGTAGACGGGCCCTGGACCAATCTACAAATTGACTTTGTAGGTCCCCTAACTCCATCTATGGGAGGATATGAGTATGTCCTCGTGATAGTAGATACCTTCATTAATTGGGTCGAGGCATATTCCACTCGATCCAATGCTGCTAAAATCACAGCAAACGGCCTGTTAGAAAAGGTTTGTACTCATTGGGGTTTACCAAGGATCATTGAATTAGAACAAGGGATGTATCTTACGTCCAGGTGATGCAGAATGTCATGAAACTATTTGAGATAAAATGAAGGTTTCCACATATCCTGTATTCCCCAATTAAATGGGATAGTTGAAAGGATGAATCAAACTTTGAAGAGTATGCTGGCCAAAAGGGTGCAAAGGCACAAGGCTACTTAGCTGATCATGCTTCCTACGTCCTTATGATAATAAGAAGCACTGTAGCTTCCTCTACAGGATTTACTCCTTATAGGTTAATGACAGTTCTGGAGATGCATGGTCCGGAGCTACTTCTAGGGTCAGACTTATCTGAGCCAGAAGTCGATGGAATAATGAAAGATAATGGGTACAACAGCTGGTTGAGAGTGTAAAAGAAGTGAAATATGTGGACACAAATAATATGTGAAGGAAAGAATAACAAAGTAAGGCCCACTTTGACTCCAAGGCAAAGCCAATGGAGCCAGAAGTGGGGCAACTGGTAATGATACCTGTACATCAAAAAACATCTTCCTGGCCTGTGCATTTTCAGGACCATATAAGGTGATACACAAGTAAGTCCTTCAGTATACCAGGTGCTAACAGCCCTTAACAAGAGTGGCTAGAATCATATTAACCAGCTAAAACCATTCACGGGTCGACAGGATAATTATCATCATTTACACATAATGTTGGGAGAATGTGATGCCCCAGGGCTAGGAAACTTAGAGTGGGACTGACTTTTGAAAGCAGACTAGAGGATTGCAGGACCAGAGCAACCTGAGCAAAATGTAGATCCGGCAGGTATACCATTATCTCCCTGCCCTTTAGAGGTTAGACAGATTCTTCAAGCTCACCAATGGAATTGAAAATGAAGGAAAAAGAAAAAGGGGAACACAATGGATGAAACATCCACCCTCCAACTGCAATGGATGAGGGGAAGGGATGGAAGGCTGGAGCCAGCCCTTGATGTACATGAATTGGCCGAGGCAGCAAGGAGATTAATGCTTTCAATACAATAAAAGGTATAGAATAAACTGTAAATAAGAGCAGAAACTATGTCTGTTTCACAGGAAACTAGGAAAAAGTGTTAATATAGAGAAAGAAGCAAACATGGTAGAATTGTGATTAGTGTAACCATGTGATCTTGAGATGGGTATCTGACAGACTTGCATTATAGAGGGAAGGGGAAGGCAATGATCGAATCCAAGCATAAAACCTTAAGTATTTGAATGAATGCCACAATAACAGTTGTGTTTTGGGCTGAGATGTGGGTCTTTTTATCAAGTTTTGGGATCCACCCCTCCCGTCAGACAAACAGCTCTGCTGAGCGAAAAGATGGTGTCATTTCTTACATGGTCTGAGCAAAGAGTAAGCCTTAAGGATTGGGTCCGGAGGCCTTTGGTATTTGATGGCTCAGTTGAATGGATTAGAGTGGAGTGTCATCCCAAGCCTACCACAATACCAAATGTACTCAGGGAGGATGTGGACAATTTAGAGAGGTGCCATTGGGCGGAATCCTTCATATTGTACAGAGATGGCCCACCAACTACCACCTTCATGATCCCTGGACCTACCTTAGAGCCACGGTGTATTAAATCTCAGAGAGATACATGGGGAATGGGGTTAATTTTAGAAGAAACAGAAGTGATATTTACTGTAGTACAGGATAAAGGCAAATACAGGTAGTGTTTAACCTGATGGTGTCATCCTGGTGCGAGAGCACAACTGGCAGCTCTTTGATCACCTACTCCAGAGGCAGTTTAGTCGCAGTGAATTTACATCAGAAACGAAGAAGGAGCAAGAGAGAGTTGGTAGAGTTTAGATGGAACAGGCTGTGCACTACTATTAACACCCTTGAGAATAGTAGAATTAAAAGCGCAGTTAAGTTCCCTCCAGGAAAATATGACGATAATAGTAGGCCAGGAATACCAGGATCAGAAAAAGATGGAACAGCAGGCAGCACAGGTGGCCCTAAGCACCATCAAAATATTGAGACCCCTTCAGACCCCTGCTCTGCCAAGACCATCAGAAACTAGAGGGAGTTGTAAACACAACCCAGTCCATCACGCAATTGAACCTTCCATTCATTGACTCCATCTAAACTTCTCATAGATGCCTCAGAAAGGCAGCCAATATCACCATAGACTCCTGCCACCCTGGTTATAATCTCTTCTAACCTCTTCTATCAGGCAGAAGTTACAAAAGCTCAAACACACATATCAACAGGTTCAAGAACAGCTTCTTCCCCATTGTTATTCGACTTCTGAATGGACCACTCAAATTTCTAATCTAATGTTGATCTTGTGCTTTGTTCACCTTCCTTGCAAACATAACTTGGTATTCCTTGCTCTGTTCAATCACCCAATGATCTTTGTATGTTATGTTTTGCTTATACTGCACACAAAACAAAAATTTTCACTGGTCTTAGGTATATGTGACAATAATAAGTCAAATCAATTCAAATTAAATCAATTCAGGTCTGCTGAGAGTTAGAATTGCAGGAAATCATTAACTGCTGTCTCTACCAAATAAGAACAAAACATTCAGGATTGGTCAAGTGCACAGATTATTGCAAATAAGGCATAGACTTGGCATAGAGACCTATGTATAAAGCAATCCAGGAGATCCCAGACTTTTCAGCAGAACTCTGGAAAATAACTACTACCACTCCTATGCCAGGAGGTGTGGTGAAGGCACTGAGATGAGTTCCAGCGTGGCCAGCTGACAACTCTCCAGAGTAATAATGTTTGAGGTTAGTTACAGAACCCAGGGTAGTAAAAGATGGTGATTGAGATATCTCTAGTAGTTAACACTGTGTGTTATTCATTTAAGTTCCTAATAAATTCATTAAGTTTTATGGAGCTCTAAGGGCCTCCAGTGCATCTTTGTCTATGTATATACTGTTATCTCATAGAGACCTAGGACAACATTTGTCTCTGTCCAATGAAGTTGTGTGACAATATTTTCAATTATTTTTCAGGTTTCCATTTGTAGTATTTTGCTTTTGTACTTGTGTTACTGTAAAGGTGGACCATATGGTCTCTCATTTTTGGTTAGTTCAGTTGGCTGGATGGCTTGTTTATGACACAGTGATGCCAACACTGTGGATCCAATTCCTGCACTGGCTGAGGTTACTATGAAGGACTCTCCTTCTCAACTTCTTTCCTCACCTGAGGTGTGGTTACACTCAGGTTGTACTACCACCAGACATCTCTTTCTCTGAGGAAAGAACGGGCTTTTCGTCTGGTAAGATTATGATGACCTTACCTTTCTCCTGTGAAATAACTGCACAGAGGCTAATATCCCACCACCAAGTCTCCCTTCACTTACATGAGCACACTACAAAGACTCTGACCAGCATCATGGTCCAGGCCAGATCCCCTCAAAATATTTTAAGAAGGTAACGAAGACCCTAACTTTTTCTTATTTCAAAGGCAAATGTAAAGTGTCTGTTCAAGATGCAATGTGACTGGTCGATATTAAGCAAAACCCAATTTATTTAAACCTAAAGTTAAAGTACAACCAAAGAAAGAGGAATTTAGAATAACAATTCTAATGGAAAATTTAACAGAATAATGGATATAGTAACTACTAATAATTAACTGTTCCAGTATAGTAACATCCCATAAACACACCCCTTGGCAAACAGGCAAATTCAGACACAGATTCTCACATGCAGTTCTCCAATCCAGGAGGAAAAGGAAACATCAAGAGAAATTCAGAGAGAGCAGCAGTCATGAGATATTTACTGATGACTCCAACTCTTTTTAGATCCTGATAGCTTCTGATGCTACTCAGAAATCATGATCTGTGAGAGCTGGCCACACCCATTCAGGCCGCATTAAAAAAAAAACCAAGGTCCCCCAAACTGTTTACTGAAGTGGTCTACTATAGCCAGCCCAATACTTTTGCCTTATAACCACTCTTCAGAAAAAAAAGGGACAAAATAACCTTTTAAAGTGACAATATCGTCACACCAGCTATTTCAGTGCCAGTCGCTAGAGTTCGGAGACTCTCTGACACTCCTGTTAATATCTGTCAGTCTGAGCTCTCTGATTGACCCAGGTTAACAACCCCAATCAGGAAACTCATGCTCAACAAGATCCACGTGGCCAACCTTGTTCAAATATCTACACCTTGCTATTCAATAAGATCATGACTGAGCTCCCACCTCACCTGCACTTCACTGTCCATTCCATGTATCTCTGTATTCCTGAGCATCATATTTTCCCTCACTAAGAAATTAGCTCCAGATTGAAAATGTCTCTTTAATGTACCTCAGCACACAAAGAAACACTGAATAATATGCCAGCTGGCACTATGAAGCATGCGTTATAATACCAAGAAAACTGATCAGCTTTACAACATTGTAATATAAAAACATGAGAACACAGTGCATAATTTATAAATACCGAACCTGTAAAGAGAAACTGTAAATACTGTTCAGAATAAATCACTGAGCTGTGCACTATGGTTTGACAAAAAAGCAATACAACAGGTCTTGTAAACAGTATTATTGTTTCAATCCATGAGTTATTTATTATAAGCTTTTATAGATTTGAACTAGTCTGTATCATCTCGTAAAATAAAATTTCTCAATTCTAGATACCCGGCACAAAAATGGCCAGCCCACTGAATTAATGTTCGACAAATAATGCTAGCATGTAGAAAAGCGTGCCTGAATGAAACACAGATCATCACTGATTTGAACACAGCGGAGCTCATGTTGCGATCCTGATATTGAGGTATCAGGACTGAAGTGAGGCATCCAAAGAGCAGTGGTAGCTTTTGAAACAATACTAAACAATCATGTCATGTAACAACTATCCCAGCATACCTTACATAATGCTTTGTTTGCACAGCAGCATTGTGAAGCTTCACCTTTTCCTTTGAATAGGTAACATGCACTTTAGATAAAGGGGGAGCCCATGGATTTACTGCACTTGGATTTTCAGAAGGCATTTGACAAGGTACCACATAAATGGTTATTGTGCAATGAAATAAGGGGTAACATATTAGCATGGATAAGAGTTTGATGAGCTGGCTGGCAAAAAACACATAGTGCGCATGAATGTACTTGTTTTTCTGATTGGCAAGATAGGACAAATGGTTTCCTGCAGGCCTTGTGTTGGTGCCTCAATGTCTTACAATTTACTCCAATGATTTAGATGTGGGGAGCAAAGGCATGGTAGTTGACTTTGCAGAAGACACAAAGGTAGGAAAATATGTGCAAACCAGACATAAGAAAGTTGTAAATGGAGATTGATGCATTGATATATTGGAAAAAGGAATCTGACAAATGGAATATAATGTGGGAAAATGTAAAATTGCTCACTTTGGCAGGAAAGTTATTTTAAAAAGATGGAAAATTCCTTAAATGGAGAATAACTGTAGAATTTCAAAATGCATATAGATATGGGTGTTTGAGAACATGAGTCACAAAATGTTAGTGTGGAACTGCAGTCAAGAATTAACAAGGCTAACAGCATACCATCCCTTATTATCAGAAGGACTGAACATTAAAATAAGGATATTATGCTTCATTTATGCAAGGCAATGGTGAGACCTCATCTTAAATACTGTATGCAGCTTTGGTCTCCTTATTTAAGGGAGGATCTGCACGCATTAGAGCCAGTTCAGAAATGGTTTCTTTGATACCTGGAATGAGTGGGTTTTCTTGTGAGGAAAAATTGAACAGATCAGGCTTGTTCCCAACAGAATTTAGAAGAGAGATGTTGCTTTATTTTGATTTAATTTATTATTATCGCATATACTTAAGTACAGTGAAAAGTTTTGATTTTGTGCAGTACAGGCAGATTATAACATACAAAGTGCATTAGGGTAGTAGAACTGAGCAAAGCATATACTGTTACAGCTGCAGAGAAGATGCACAGAGCATGAGATCAATATTTTAATTTAAAATCTGAGAGGTCCATCCAGAAGTCTAATAACAGCGAGGAAGAAGCTGTTCTTGAATCTGTTGGCACGTATGTTTAAGCTTTTGTATTTTCTGCCTGACGGAAGAGATGGAAGTGATTATAACAGGGGTGAGAGGGGTCTTTGATTATATTAGCTGCCTTCCTCAGGCAGTGAGAAGTATAGATGGAGTCAATGATGGAAGGTTGGCTTAAGGTGACTTCATTAAAGTGTTTAAGCTCCCGAATAGTCTTCACAACAGAAACTATCTTATAAACATATGCAACATTAAGATTACTCCAAAAAAGTTCTGCAAATTACAAAGGAGTGAAACCAACATTCAAAACTATAACTGTAATGTTAGTGCTGTGGTTTAGTGCCCTGGAATTGGAGATGCTTGCCCTCCTCTGGGACTGCCCAAAGAGCATAGATGCCACATTAGCACTGGATGCAGAAGGGAGAAGAATAAGGGACTGTTACAGTTCCTCCAGGGAGGAATAGTGCTTGGAGAAAGGGGCTTAGATGACCAAACCAGTTTGCTGAGATGCTGATGTCAGAATATGTGCAGCTGTAGTGTGACAAAGAACTGATAACTTAAGAATCAATAGGTACATTTTGAAATCCCCATCTGTTTCTTCGCATTTGACATATTTTTAGCAATGTTATTAATAAAATAAATCAGCAGCTGTCACCAGGGCAACATTGATTCAGGTCAGTCCCTTCAATGGAACATATTTAATTCACTTTAGCATCATAAAAACAGTAGTAACACGCAGAGGATATATCCTGACTTTGTGCAATATTTTAAGAGTGGGAATGAATCCGTGGTCTATTTTATACCTCTCCTCCTTGGTAGTCATCAGAAATATATATCGGGAGGTGTGTAAAACAGGCTGTTAACTCACTCACTAACCATTTCTGAACAAGGGTCCTGAACCGAAATGTCAACTTTCCCACTCCTCTGATGCTGCCTGGCCTCCAGCTCCATACTGTGTTATATCTATTAACTCACTTTCACCAGTTTTATATTTTTGCATAAAGCTGTTTGGTAAATTGTAAATGGCTTCAAAGTCCTAGTAATTGTGTTAAGGGCTGATGTGGATATAGAATGTAACAAAAAACTTGAGCTATTGTAACACCTCTCCTTTAAGTAAAACACAGTTTAGTCTTTTGCTGATAAAATACTGGCTGGCTTGGTGTTAATTCTTGAGTCAGAGACATAAGCAACAAATAGATTCTCTTCCACGAAACCTGTCTGTTTCCGGGGCCTACTTCTGCCCCTATGTCTTATGATGCTATGAAAGATTTTTATACCCAAATAGTATTTAGAATGGCTGAGCTGTATGTTGATTGTTAAGATGTCACCACCCACAGGAGTGAGGGTTCTACACCATCTTGCCCACCCACCCCAGGGCTTCTTACCTCTACGTGGTGGCCATGCTACCGGGTCCAAGGAACTGAGTGAAGTATTGTTTGCCATGGATTGAAGAAAGATGCCAGTTACAAAAACCAAGTCGATGGAAGAACTAGGTCAGGGTTCTTCGTTCAAGAAGGCAGATGAAGTGTGAAATAACTCCACAAAGGCCAATATCACGTCACCAAGTCACCCTTATTTACACATGCATAATACATGACACTGACCCAGCTAGTTCAGACCCAGCTACTAGAGTGAGCAGAATGCCTGATACTCCTGTTTATATCTGTCAGCTTGAGCCCTAACAGCCCCAATCAGGGAACTCATAAGCAATGAGATCCTCCTGGCTGACATCATTCCAATCACGACAAAAGTCAACTGGGGATGAACAGTAAATGCTGGCACAGCCGGCACACCAATGTCCCTTGAGTGAATTACTGAGGCTCATGATACAATTTGTCTTCCAAAAGGGTTAATGAAGAAAAAAGTATTAATTGCAGTTATACTTGAAGATTACAAACCAGTATAATTATATAGAACCTCAATTCTGAGGAAGGGTCACCAGACCCGAAACATTAACTTTGATTTCTCTGCACAGATGCTCCCAGGCCTGCAGAGCTTTTCCAGCAATTTCTGTATTTGTTTCTGATTTACAGCATCCACAGTTCTTTTGTTTATAATTATATAGGGTTGGATTAAAGAGTGACTTGTTAAATAAGACCACAAAATATGGGAACAGAATTAGGTCATTTAGCCCATTGAGTTCCTCCACCATTCAATCATAGCTGATATGTTTCTCAATCCCATTCTTCTGCTTTTTCCCCAAAACCCTTGATCACTCATTAATCAAGTTCCTATCTATCTCTGCCTTAAATACTCAATGCCTTGGCCTCCATAGCCTTTTGCGGCACTGAGTTCCACAGATTTATTACCCTCTGGCTGAAGAAATTCCTCTTCATCTCAGTTCTGAAGTATGATATGGAGATGCCGGTGTCGGACTGGGATGGACAAGGTCAGAAATCACACGACGCCAGGTTATAGTCCAACAGGTTTATTTAAAATCACAAGCTTTCAGAACGTAGCTCCTTCATCAGGTGAAGTGGAGCTGACTTCTGACTCAGTTCTAAAGGGTTATTCCTTCAAGCTGAGTCTGTGTTCTTGGATCCTTGTCTTCTCTACTGGTGAAAACATTTTCTCCACATCCACTATATCCAGATCTCTCAGTAATCTGTAAGATAACCACTTATCCTTCTAAACAATATTGTATACAAACCCATAGTCCTCAACTGTTCCTCATATGACTAGACCTTCATCACTGGAATCATTCTTGTAAGCATCCACTTGACTCCCTCCAAGGCCATCCTTAGATACAGGGCCCAAAACTGCTCACAATGTTCCAAATGCAGTCTGACCAGATCCTATACAGCCTCAGCAATATATCCCTGCGGCTAGTATTCTAGTCCTTTCAAAATGAATGCTAACATTATATTTGCCTTCCTAACCACCAGTGCGTGTTAGTCTTAAGAGAATCCTAAAATAGGACTCCCAAGTCCCTTTATGCTTTAGCTTTCCAAAGCCTTTTCCCATTTAGGAAATAATCTATATCTTTATTCTTCCTACCAACTCGGTAACCTCAGACCTTCCCACGTTGTATTCTATCTGTCTCTTCTTTGCCCACTCTCCTGGTCTGTCGAAGTCCTTCTGCAGCTTCCCTGCTTCCTCACCACAACCTGTCTCTCCACCTATCTTTGCGTCATTTGCAAACTTAGTAAGAATTCCTTCGATTTCTTTGTCCAGATTGTTAATGTACATGAGAAGTTTTAGTGGGAGTAGTAAAACAAATTACCATAAAAAGAATTTAGTTTGCATTTGGAAAGGATCTGGCAGTTTCAAGAATACTGGGCTCACTAAGGGTGGTGGATCAATCAGTGGACATTAAAAAAAACTGGAGTGCTGCCGGAGGAACATCGTGGATTGTTTCCTGACTACGTTGTGACAAAACATCAGGCTCACAGAATTAGCAAAGAAGCACAAAAAGGGAGATGATTTGGAAATTCGGTTTTTGAAAGCAATTTTTGAAAATCTAAAAATAAGATGAAGGTAAAGGGAATGAAGCTGATATGTTTAGTCCATCTTCTTTAATAGAAATGCAATAGATGGATTCTGAATTGTAAAAGTCAAACAACCGACTCAGAAATTGAATCAAAAACAATTTCTGAGTGTTATTACTTGAAAGACTATATAGGAATGAAGAAATGGAGAGTATCTCAAATAGCAGCATTGCATGCTTATGTTTCACTGACAGACCACCATGTTGAATAGAAAAAAAATCTGTCAAGATTTCAGAAGGGGGATCTGATTTGTCCAGTCGTAACATCAATTGGGATCATAACATCAATTTCGCACACATTCTATTTAGCATTCATGAATCTCTGCTCCCTCCTCTTGTTGGCAAAGAGTGTCCAGAAATCAGCAGCACGGTGGCTCAGTGGTTAACGCTGCTGCCTCACAGTGCCAGGGACCTGGGTTCAATTCCACCCTCAGGCGACTGTCTGTGTGGAGTTTGCACATTCTACCCATGTCTGCATGGGTTTCCTCCAGGTGCTCTGGTTTCCTTTCACAGTCCAAAGATGTGCAGGTTAGTTGGATTGGCAATGTTAAATTGCCCATAGTGTCCAGGGATGTGCAGGATAGGTGGACCATCCATGGGTAATGCACAGTTACAGAGATGGAGTGGGTCTGGGTGGGAAGTTCTTCAGAGGGTTGGTGTAGACTTAATGGGCTGAATGGCCTGTGTCCACACTGTTGGGATTCTATGATTCTAATTTCAGACAAAGACAGAGGACCTGAGATAGGGAGGAAATATCCTTCCAGTGATAACTAGCATGATGACCACTGGCAATAATTGCCTAACTGGTCAACTGAAAAAGATGTGTTGTTTCAGGTGACTTAGGTATCAGCAACCTCCCTCTCCATCCCTGACTCCTTGACTTAACACAACATGCCCATCTTCTTCCCATCCTTCCCATAAACCAATCCCATTACCCCTACCTGCATCCATCTATCACCACCCCACCTACCTTTCCCCAGCCTCACCCATCCTCTCTCTCTTCTCCTTGATCTGACACAACCTGTCCATCTTCTCTCCCACCTATACGGCCCACCCTTCCCACTGATTAATCCCCACCACCAGCTACCTGCATCCACCAATCATGATACCACCTACCTTTACTCAGCTCCACCCTTCCTCCCTCTATTTATTCCCCAGCTCCCTTCCCACTCCCAGTTCTGAAGAAGGGTCCCGAGCCAAAACGCTGACTTTCCTACTCCTCTGATGCTGCCTGATGGGCTGTGTTCCTCCAGCTCCTTACTGTGTTGTCTCTGACTCCAGCATCTGCAGTTCCTGCTATCTCCAACTGCCATTAACATCTGAGCCTCCTGAGGTAATAGACTTCATCCATGAGAAGAGAGCAAATCCTCTGCCTGCAGACCCTGTGTTAGTCATCCATTCTTACTTCCTTTGAGATCCATACCCTCTGACCCATGATGAATGATGTCCCTGAGCAAAAAGGCTCCAGCAACTGTTGGGGTTACTCCTACTGCTACTATTGCTGATGCCGCTCCTTACGGTTCACCTCATAATTCCAAGATAAAGCTGAAGATGTTGATTCCATGCCTGGTGAACGGTGAAAGAAGGGGAGTGCGGTTAAAGATTGAGGGCAACTGAGATTTGTGAATGGACTTCCAAGTAGTTGGAGTCACTTGTCTGACAGTGAAAGCATAGCCCATGAAGAAATGTTGTGACAACCAAACTCTCAAGTAGGCATGTCTCCAGCAATTCAGTTTCACTGTTACAATTCAATTAAAATTTTATACACATTTAAAATTAATTAAGGATGTATTGCTTGTTTATTAAAAATCACAACGAATAATTAACAATGAAAAGAAAAATTACGTCCTCACAAAAATCTGACTAAAATTAGATGTCAAAAACTATATCAGTGCATTTAAATAACAAATAAGGCTATGAAGCCATAAAAATCACTTAAATTGAACTGTTGCTTTTTAAAATTTTCCAAGAAACCTAAATTTGAAATCGCCTTTCTAATATCATAATTCCACCTACCTAGTTCTCCTTATCAGATACGATAAAGAATGTTACTCCCAAAAGGAACAATAAACATGTTTATATAAGACTGGCTGCTACGGAATAAATCAAGTATAGAAAAAAAGAGAATGAAAGGGTGGTAGACAGAGAGAAGACAAGAAAAGGAGATATAAAGAAAAGGGATTAAAGCTGAAAGTAAAAATGACGATGTTGGGTTTCTAATCTAGGGCCACGTTTCAAGATTTGAATCCCATCACATAGAACGAACCCATTGCCCCTTCATAGTTATGCCTATTATGTCAAGTTCCTGCCTCCTTTGTATTACAGTTACAATTGTATGATTTTGCCTAGAAAGGATTAGAATGCTTTCATCTGCAAATTCATCAATGCTAAGGCTATTGTTTAGACAATAACCAGAAAGTATTTTCCTTACTGTCAATTTCCTAGCAATTTCTTCAGCTGGAAAATCTTACAGGTACATTCTTCCCAGTAAATACTCAGATTGGAGGTCCACGCAGATCAGTTCTGAAATATTCAATCACTTTACACATCAATAGATGGACAATTTTCTCACTTCAGAAATTCAGGTTTGAAAATGTCTTGCAGCCAAAAGCATTGAATGAAGGTGCATTGCTGTAGGTCTGCTGCAGCGGTAATAATTGCAATATGTCTTCTGGGTGCTGTGGTAAAGAATAGCTGCAGTGATGCTCGCTAAGAGAAAGAACTTAATTGAGTCTAAGTCAGAAATTATCGGCAGGCTGATCTCAGATTTTCCAAGCTACTGGGTTTCATGCAAACTGGACAATCCACCCTCAACTGCTACCACCTGGCAACTTGGGAACATAAGATGGAAAATGTGCTGAGATCAATTTCACTTCATTAGCACTGCATTTACTCATTACCATTTGCAGCAGATGAAAGCATTTCATCTTGGACATTGTTTCCGCCAGTGGCTACACTATTGCCAATATCATTTTCAGTTGCCTTCATCCTATATTCTGTAATGCCCTACTCAATCCTTTCACTTCTACTTCTGACATCTTTTTAAGAAGTAGCGGACCCACTGATTGTCTGGCCCCACCTGAGCTTCAAAGTACTTTGTAAATTGAGAGCATCTGACATCAGTTGATCAATGATACTCAGTGTGACACTATTGTAGATCAACACCATTTCTTGCCTGGTATGTTTGCGAAAGCTTTAGAGATTAACTCACTTCTGTCATATTCCTATGGCTGCTAAGAACACTGAAGCTGCGAAATTTAGAAGGCAGTTATTATGTTAGGAGTTACAGAGGAGTTTTATTCACAAAAGATTGCTTTCTAGATGTACTTAATAAACATATCTCTGGGTAAGCACCAGAATTGAATACTACACCCTGCGTTCCTATCTAAGAAGTTTATCTTTAGGTTTAGGCAATAGATTTGTTCCCATGTTTGTCTAGTTGCAAGAGCTGTCACGTGCTATGCAGCCTGTGCTGCCTTTCAGCTTCTGTGTCTCTGTACTAAATACAAACAAACATTGGCAATCTTCTCATTCTGTAAACCATACAGCATTAGATGGGCTGCTGTTATTTCAGCTCCTGTTGGTAGTGAGGCAGACAGCAACTAAAGTATGTTAGCAAAGATCAGTAGAGACAATAGAGAACCACTAATAACAGAAACAGAATTAAATTAGCCTCTACCAACTAATCCCAGTGCAGAAAGAGATTTGCAAAACAGATTTCAACTGAGATTTGGAGCCAAAAGAGAATTCTTGCTTCTTCCCACAACAGAATAACCTCAGTATTATCCATTACATTTTGCATCTTTAGTACAACCCCAGAAGAGAAATGCATCAGGTGGAGGAAAGGCATATGGAGTGGTAATATCACTCAGTAATCCTAATGCTACCAGGGCATTGGTTCAAATCTCATGAGGAAAACTGATAGAATTTAAATTCCATTCACAAATGTGGAGTATAAAATTGCTTTCAGTATGGTGACCATGACACTGGTTATCAATGTTGTGAAAACACAGATGTTTCCCTTTCAAAACATCCTTGCCCACTTTAAAGAAGTTGTCCTCCTCCCTCTGCATAACCCTACTCTTACCCAGTCTTGTCTGTGTTTGACATGAAAGCAATTAAAGATGGGCACCAAATGCTGGCCTCACCATAAGTGGTGATGGCTACATCCCATGAAAGAACGTATTCTTATCTTTCTAGCTCGTTTTCCTTGTTATCCACACTGCTTCTACAATGAGAAGCGAAAAGGTCCGCAGTTGAGTTTAGGGGCTTCGTAATCACATTTACTTAATATAAGCAGTCAACAATTCGTACCTTATTTTCTGATAGGTTGAGTTTGTTAGAAAACACCAGTTTAGATATGATCCATTAGTTAATTAGATAAAGGAAGGATACAACTGGGGGAGGAGATGTCCTAATGGTATCGTCACTAGACTGTTAACCCAGAGACACAGACCCAGATAATACCCTGGAGACCCAGGTTCGAATCCCGCCACGGCATTTGGTGGAACTTGAATTCAATAAATATCTGGAATTAAGAGTCTAGTGATGACTTTGAATCCAGTGTCGATTGTCAGGAAAAAACCTATTTGGTTCATTAATGTCCTTTAGGGAAGGAAGTTGCCATCCTTACCTGGTCTGGCCTACATGTGACTCCACAGCAATGTGGTTGACTGTGAACTGTCCTCTGGGCAATTAGGGATGGGCAATAAATACTGCCTGGCCAGCAATGCCCTCATCCCATGAATGAATTAAAAATAAATACAACCGTGACATTTGAGGACAGTTCACTGACACCAGGAGACAAATAGGCTGCCAGCGTGGAATGCTTCAGTCTTCTTAAAGTGTTGGGCAGTATTTTGCTCTCTTGCTGAGGTGTCAGCAAACACTTAACCTGTGTCATCCACAACTTCTCCTCATCTGTCTTCCATCTGCCTGAGGAGGTCTTGTCAATTAAGACTGCCTTTAGACACCGTCTGATAAGAACTGCTGCCTACAAGGTCTGCTTGGTAAGAATTTCCCTCTACCTTAAGCCCCAATGGTTACATCATATTTGTAGGGGAGAGTATTTTCTGTGTCAATTATCTGAACCCTTTTGGTCGATGGCCATGGGACATCTACTCATGACATTGGACGATAGTTATCCCCTTGCCCACCTCCACTAGAATGTTATTTTTCAGTCCTTGGAAGACCAAAAATGTCTTATTTTTGGCAACTGTACATTTACAATAGGATGCATTTGGTGAGAGTAGTTCAAAGTGCATCATTTCACTTATGTTTCTTGTAACCCTTTCATTTCCCTAGAATTTTGGCAAGTTAATTACATATAATAGATATATGATGATACTATGGCTTTAAGAGGTGCATTTTGCCTGAGTTTCTTTTGAAGAGAGATTTTAAGACAGAGGCGTGAAGCTGTCAATGAAATTCCATAAAGTAAACAGCTTAAGAGTTGGAACAATAAAAGCAGCCTGAATGGGAGAAGCAAGTTCCTAGTGAACCACAATTTTTAGTTTTAGTTTCTCAGTGGCAGCAGTTGCTGGGGTCTTGAAGCTGAGTTCGGAAGGTACCGTACATCTCTCCCTGTAACTCTTTCTCTCAGAATTTTCTCTTGATTTTTTTTTTCCACCTGGAGAATTGCCTGTGAGACAATCTATTTTATTGAATTTGCCTTTGCCAAGGGTGTGTTTATGGTATGTTGTAACAGTTAATTAGTAGTAGTTAATAATCTGTTATTCTGCTAAGTTTTCCAATAGAGATAAGTTATTTCAATTTCTTCTTTCTTTTATAGTCTACAAATAAATTATGGTTTGTTTCAAGACTTGCGGTTTGACCATGCAAATTGCATTTGGAATGCCATGCCTGGCACTTGCCTTTAATATAAGAAACAGTTAAGGTCTAGGCTATCTTCTTAATATATTTTGAGGGGATTTGGTCTGGTCCACAACAGCTGTTAAATGAAATGTCATGTTACACAGTAAACAGTAGGAAAATTCAGTTTTTAGGGGACCCCAACATCCAACATCAGTGTCAACTTTATTGTATACCTCAGCATCCAGAACCTTTTTAGGGTAATTAATTTGAATCATTTGTTCTCATGGGATGTGGGCATCACTGACAAGGCCAGCATTAATTGCCTGACCCTAATTGTTCTTGTAGCTTTTGAACAGCATGTTTGCATTTTTGTGTTTTACTCCTCAACACGATGCCCATGTTGGATTTGTACGTACAATGGGTTCAAGTTACTTGAAAATCTCAAGCAGTCAATCTGATAACCTGCAGTTACAGAACAACTTATGTCCACATCCAGACATGCTACTGTTTGGAGGACGCTTGGCTGATGACCATGCAGTATCATTCTGGTCCTTGACATATTAGCATAGTCAGCTCTTAAAGCATTACTGAAACATTGAGTGGATTGCCTGACCATTCTCAACCACAGTGAGTTTAGAGTCACATGTAGCCAGACCAAGTAAGGACTGCAGATTTCCTTCCATAAAGAACATTAGTAAAGTAGATGGGTTTCTACAGCAATCAATGGTCAACTTCCCAGAGATAAGCTTTCAATTCCATGTTTCTTTTGATTGAATTTAAAGTCCTCCAGCTGCCAAGTTATCCCAACTTGCTAAAAGTCCAGGTCTGTGTATCCTGCAGAGTGATATCTTCATGTTGAAAGTACTCTTCTCCAATAGGTTTAACAGGTATTGAAGGCAACTGACCAAGACTGGACAACCACACTGGAACAAGCCATCACCAGACAACAACAAAAGACCAGAACAAAGAAAAACTATCCAAACTCACCCACAACACTGACAAAGACAACACAGAAACATGGATCAAGAACATCTCAGACTGACCACTTACAGACTCTGAGAAGACTGTGCTAGTACAAGGACTGAATTATAACTACAGAGATGCCAAAAGGACTGACTTCCTGGCTGCACTGGAATCAACACTAAAGAACAACTGACTCATGGAGGAAATACAACTGACCATCAGACAGACGATAGTCCCAATACTGAGCAGGAAAGGTAAGTGGAACACATTTAACACAGAACAGAAGAAAGCCCTAGAAAGACTCAAGAAAGACAGAAACATCATAATCTTAGGGTGGACAAAAGACACATGACAATAATCCTTAATAGAGCCCAATATATCGAAAAAGCTAACGCAGTACTAGCAGATACTGACACCTCCCAACAGATGGCGACAGATCCAACGCCAGAGTTAGGGAACTGGATTACAACGACCCTGAAGAAATTACACAGCTCAGGAGATATCAGCAAGACAGACTACCACAAAATGAAGCCAGAGGGATCCAACACACCCCGTTTCTATGAACTCCCTAAGGTACACAAGCCAGAGGTCCCTCTCAGACCCATTGTCTCACTACCAGGCACGCCAACATACAGACTAGCTAAAGAACTAAAACAGAAACTGAAATACTTAGTTGACAACACTACCCACTCCATCCACTCCTCCCAAGAATTCCTAAACAACATCAAGGACACCAGAATAGAAGAGGACGAGATAATGATATCCTTTGACATAACAGCACTATTTACATCCATAAACATCGAACTAGCCAAAGAAACAATTACCACACTGCTGGACGAATCAGGAAGGCAGGCAGCCCAGGACAGCAACAGCATCAACAAGGACAGCACCCTAAAACTGCTGAATCTGTGCCTCACAACCCACTTCACCTTCAACGACCATATATTCAAACACATGAATGGAACACCAATGGGATCCCTAATATCAGGACTGATTGCAGAAGCGGTAATGCAAAGGTTAGAATGGACAGTGCTCCCCATTATACAACCCAAACTCTGGATCCTCTATGTAGATGACATCTCTGTGATTACTAAATGCACAAGATGAGAAGAAACCCACTGACACATAAACAACATTCTCACCTGAATAAAATTCACAAAAGAAGAAGACAACAATGACCGACTACCCTTCCTACACATAATGGTAGAACAATGGGAAACTCCAGACTAGTGTATACAGAAAGACCACACATATGGACCAGGTACTAAATTACATCAGCAACCACCCCAACACCCATAAACAAAGCAGCATCAGGACATTATTCAAATGAGCCACAACACTCTGCAGAAACCTGGAATTGCACAAAGCAGAACAGGAGCACTTATATGGAGGTTTTAAAAGGAATTGATACCAAAAAAGCACAATCCGCCATTACCCCCGTGACAGACCATAATAAGAAGACATAACACGGTCAGACACACTAGTCACCCTACCATAGATCAGACACTTATCAGAGATGACCACAAGACTACTCAGACCCCTAGGTATCAGGGAAGCCCACAAACCAACAACCACCCTGCGACAGCTACTGATGAACGTAAAGGATCCCATACCCACAACCAATAAAAGTAATGTAATATACAAAATATCCTGGCAAGGGCTGTGAGAAACATTACATAGGTCAAACTGGAAGAAAACTGACAATAATGATACACAAACACCAACTAACCACCAAGAGACATGACCAATTCTCAACTGTTCTCAATACACACGGACAAGGAAGGACACAAATTCAACTGGGACAACACATCCATAATAGCACAAGCCAAACAGAGACATGCCAGGGAATTCCCGGAGGCCTGACATTCCAACCGGAACTCCATCAACAAACACATTGAACTGGACCCAATATACAAACCACTGAAAAACAGAGCTGGAAGAGACACCAACCACCCCAGCAAACCAAGGCATAGAAATAACAAGCGGGACAGAACATCAATGCTTTTTCACCAGAGCTGCACTGATGATGTTACCTAGCAAGGTGACGAAATGTCTGCAATCAACCCACCAGCTCAGTGAGCAATTTACAATTTCATCCACAAACTGAACTACAAATCTTCTCAAAAACTTTAAACACAAGAGCTTGTTTCAACTTACCAGAGTAAGTGACAGCCATTTACTGGTTCTTTTGTCACGGCAACGCCCAAACAGAATCAACATGGTGTCAGCTTAAAATGCTACTCTATATCATCTATTCCTTTACCAGCCTTTACACTGGACACTATTTCCTTTTCGCTATTTATTTGTGTAGGTTTGTGTGTGCTTAAGGGCTCATTTGATTTTACATGGACTATATGCTTGACATCATGTCGTTAATAGTTTTTATCGGGTTATTGGGTTAACAACTATTTGTTCTTTCACTCAAGAAAGCCTTGTAATTTACTCTTTCTGATTTCTGATGATAACTGTTAACTAGATTTTAATAAATATGTGCTAAAAGCAACTTAAACCTTTATGTGACTAACCAGGGAGATTGAAAAGAGGTGTCTGATTCACCTCTGCTCAAACAGTGGCAATACATCCCTTTGATGTAAAAATGTTAAAAAGATACACAAGGAACCAGACTGTCAAAAAATTCTATCTTTGTATCGACAACGGTTTGTAGTTTTCATAAATTGAATTAACTCAGACATATTTGTTTTGGAGTCCAATGACAGTCTGGGTGACAGCTGAACTGACCTTTCTAGTTTAGCGTAACCACAATTGGAAGAATTTCAAGGACAGGAGGAACATTTCCTTCAATAAAATTGTAAAAAATACATGTCCAATTGTACAATAAGGAGTGAATAAAGACAACTTTGTGAAATAGAACTGTAATTATCAAAATCTGGCCTGATACTGCAAACATTCATGCTGCAGCCAACTGAAAATGATTGTGATTCCCCACGTGCATTCTCCAAACATGTTTACAAAGAAAAATCTATTAAACAGTTACTGTAAACAGTTTCACTTCTTTTGGTAAAACTGTTATTCCTATTATATGTGAAATAGGTAATGGACAATGAATTGAAAATAAAACAGACGCACAGAAGAAAGCAAAGTTCACTGAGGCAGAATTACAGGAGAACATTTTGATCTATGCTTCAATTATCCAGCTTCATGATTATCCAGCATAACAGTTTCAGGAGAAAGCCTTCTGTCACCTCATTGCACAGAAAGATTATTTTAATGAAATTTGCATTATATTCGTCTTCATTTGCAAGCTCGGAGGATTACTGTATACTTACCAGGCCTGAACTTGAGTGCTCTCGATTATCTGTCTAGTTCCATTAACATAACAAGGAAGTCCCCTCCACTAATCTGAACGTGGAGTTATGCTAATGCAATTCTTTAAAGCACATCTAAAGCAAAAACATTTAAAATGTGTTTTATTTATGAGACTGATAACTCTCATGTGATATACAGCGACAACTCAAAAATATCTAATTGTTTGCAAACATGCCTCAGAATGTCCTGTTCTCATGGAAGATGCCATATAAATTTCTTTCTATACTGCTTCTACATTATTTTGTTGTCACTAATTTACAAACAGCAATTCAAAAAGAGCTACACAGATGGTGAGTGTTAAGTTGTCCATTTGAGAGGAATCTTCGGTTAAATAAGTAACCCAGATCCCAATGCAGATGAATGCAGACTTTCCTATTAACTGTCTATACAGGAGAGAATCATCAACAGTTGAGAATCAGTTTGGAGCCTATAGTTTCAGGATAAATTCATTCAGTGTTGCAGTAAATTTGTAATTTAACAGGAATTCAACTTATGTTAATTCACACATTCTAGGTCATACCGAACCTGAGGAGGAGCAGCTACTGTCGGATCTTTGATTATTTTCTCAAATTAAAATGAATTGAATTTGTCTTCCAGCAATTTAAAGTTTAACCCAAAACATAGGTGGGGTGATTTTCTTTCCAGGTGTACTGAACTGGCAAACAATGTGACTCACCAGCTTGGAAATGAAATCATTACAGCTTGAGCTTTTGATTTTTGTTCTTTTTTTTTGCCTGTTTTCCTGCCACATTTCATCCATCGTTTCCAATTCCAAAGCTATTCTACCAATAGGCTCCATATAGAGACTAAAGTGTTGCTTGCTTTCTTTCCCTATTGTTAAAGTTTGGATAACTGTTTCCTGAAGGTCAAAGATTAGTTTTGCCAACTTGGCCACCTTTGGTGACAGAGACAATTTGAAGTTTGAGTCTTATTAACATGCCAGAATAATAGCTACTTTGCATTTTTTCCATATTGGAAGGGAGGTAATCTGCTGGATCCCACATAGAGCCAGCCAGCAGGTTGGCTTGGGTGATGAGGGAGAGGGAGAGTGGATGTGGAAGCTGTCTGGGAGACCTCAAATGAGGCTGGCAATAGATTGGAGTTTACCAGTGGCTCCTGGAAAGAGAAGTGTTGAATCTGTCATTGAAAACAATTTTCCTGTATTCAACTGACCCTCAAGGTACAGTCCATACATATATACCAAAAGATGTACTCAAGGTCTGACAACCAACAGAGGATCCATATTTGTATATTACTCCACCTTTTACTGTCTTGTATATAAATTAGTTCAGGCAAGCCAGGTGCCAACATAATAGTCCCTACCTATAATTTTCAATTTTACCCATTCATTTCTCAGATTAAGTAAGAGGCACCTTTCTGTTTAAAATTGTTTTCTAAATCTCCTATAACCTGGAGTCTATGTCCTCACACCATGATTTAGATGCCACATGTCACCAGAATACCCCTTAAGGTTAACACAGTGTGGAACTGGAGGAACACAGTAGGCCAGGCAGCATCAGAGGAGCGGGAAAGTTGACATTTCAGGTCGGGATCCTTATTCAGAAATGGGGAGGAACAGGGGAGCTCAGAAATAAATAGAGCAAAGGGGTGGGACTCGGGAAGGTAGGTGAGATGGTGATAGGTGAGTGCAGGTGGGCAGTGGTGGGGATTGGTCAGTGAGGTAGGAGAGAAGATGGACAGGTTGTGACAGGTCAAGGAGGCGGGGATGAGAGTGAGGTTGGTCATGGGATTGGGCCAGGTGGAGAGATTTTGAAACTGGTGAATTCCATGTTTAGGCTAGAGATAACAAGATGTAGAGCTAGATGAACACAGCAGGCCAAGCAGCATCACAGGAGCAGGAAGGCTGATGTTTCTTCAGAAGAAAGGCCTAGGCCAGAAACGTCAGCCTTCCTGCTCCTCTGATGCTGCTTGGCCTGCTGTGTTCATCCAGCTCTACACCTTGTTTTCTCAGATTCTCCAGCATCTGCAGTTCCTACTATCTCCACGTTTAGGCTATTGTACTGTAGGCTCCCGAGGTGGAATATGAGGTGCAGCTCCTCCAGTTTCCGGGTGGCATCATTGCGACACTGGAGGAGGCCCAGGATGGACACGTCACCCAGGGAGTGGGAGGGGGAGTTAGAATGGTTCGCGACCGGAAGGTGTTGTCATTTGTTGCGAACAGAGTGCAGATGCTCTACAAAATGAGGCTCCATGAATCATAATCATAAAGTTAATCATAAAACAGCAAAAACCTGGTGGAAAAATTTCTGTTAGCTTGCACAAGTCAACTTTCTCAAAATCAGGCAAACCAGAGCAAATGAATGGAGAATTTCGTCTACAAGTTTTGTCCAGCACAAAACAATCATGTGCTTGTTTAATAAACACCCAACGGAACGTGGTTAATCCTTGAAATAGTGTTTCTGATCAAATTTATTATCACGGCAAGTTTCTGATGATGGCATCAATTTTGAAGGGGCCCTCAAAATTAACCTTTTTTTAGGTGCATTAACATGAACAGGGGCCTTAAAAAACTTCTAAATATTACAAAAGTACTTTATTACTAAGAAGCGGATTACTCTGGACAAATGAAATTAGTAAATGGCTCGGCTGAGCTTTTTATAAACACATTTTCAGTGATTTAAAGGCAGGTTTTAGTTGATGAACTTGACACTGAATTACAACAAAATGATGACAGCCAATCAAGATCACCAAAGTGTTTCCTGACATTGCTATCTTTCTCTTAAGCATAGTCCCTGATGATGGCCTACAGTTCCCTGGAAGATTGACCCATAAACATCTCAAAACAATGAAGTAGTGACAATTTTTCCAAGGAAATTTGTTAACCATTGATCTTGGCAAATTGATTTGTGCTGATGTTGAGATACAACCGTGGATTAATTATTGAGCCGTACAAGAAGGGAACTATATTTGAATCATAGAATCCCTACAGTGTGGAAACAGGCCCCTCATCCCAATAAGTCCACACCAACCCTTAGAGCATCCCACTCAAACCCATCCCTCTATAACCCACCTAATCTACACATCCCTGAATGCTTTGGGTGATTTAGCGTAGCCAATCCACCTAGCCTACACATCTTTGGACTGTGGGTGGAAACTGGAGCATACCCACACAGGGAGAATATGCAAACTCCACACAGACAGTTGCCCGAGGGTAGAATTGAACCCAGGTCCCTGGCGCTGTGAGGCACAGTGCTAACCACTGAGCCACTGTGCTGCCCAAACTATGACACGTAATTTCCAGTCACTGCTGAATCAGTTACTATCAGTTAGGACAATGGTCATAATGTAAGTGCAAATACGAAGGTATTGGGTGAGGACATAGTCAGGTGTGTTGTATTTTGTGCATGGATGCATTGACTCTGCAGTTTTAGAGTCATCGAGTTGTACAGCACAGAAACAGACACTCCAGTCCAACTCATCCATGCTGCTCAGATATCCTAAATTAATCCAGTCCCATTTGCCAGCATTTGGCCCATATCCCTCTAAACCCTTCCTATTCACATACCCATCCAGCTGCCTTTTAAATGTTGTAATTGTACCAGCCTTCACCTCTTCCTCTGATAGCACATTCAATACGCACACAACCCTATATTCGAATAAGTTGCCCCTTAGGTCCCCTTTTAAATCCTTTCCCTCTCATCTTCAACCTATGTCCTCTAATTTTGGACTCCCCTATCCTAGGAAAAGACCTTGGCTATTCACCCTATCCACATCCCTCATGATTTTATAAACCTCTATAAGGTCACCCCTCAGTCTTTGACGCTCCAGGGAAAATAGCTCCAGCCTATTCAGCCTCTCCCTATAGTTCAAACCCTCCAACCCTGGAAACATCTTTGTAAATGTTTTTATGAACACTTTAAAGTTTAATAACATTTTTATAGCAGTGAGATAAAATTGAGCACAGTACTCCAAAAGTTGCCTAACCAATGTCCCATACAGCTACAACATGACCTCCTAACAACTGTACTCAATGCACTGACCAATAAAGGCAAGTGTACCAAATGTCTTCTTCACTAACCTGTCTACTTGTGACTCCACTTTCAAGTAACTATGAACCTGCACCGCAAAGTCTCTTTATTGAACCACACTCCCCAGGACCCTACCATGAAGTATGTAAGTCCTACCCTGATTTGCCCTACCAATATGCAACACCTCACATTTATTTACGTTAAACTCCATCAGCCATACCTCGGCCCACCGGATAACAAATGATGAATGCATGGTGAAATTGCCATATAGTAAATTTTAAGACATGTAAAGCATGGGATAAGCAGTGAAGGCACCAGGGAGTTTCTACACAGAGAAATAGCAGCAAAAAAGGTTGAATTACAGCAAACTGCACTCTTATTTGTAGCTGTTAAGCGACATTGTTTTGAGAAAAAAGTCTCTATAGCATTGGTCGGAGATAACAAGATCTGTAGATGCCAGAGTCAGAAAGAACACATTATGGAGCTGGAGGAACACAGCAGGCCAGGCAGCATCAGAGGAGCAGGAAAGATGATGTTTCAGGTCGGGACCCTTCTTCAGAAATGGGGAGGGGGAAGGGAGCTCTGAAATAAATAGAGAGAGGAGAGATGGGGCTGGGGAAGGTAGGTGGGATGGTGATAGGTGAGTGCAGGTAGGCAGTGGTGGGGATTGGTCAGTGAGGTGGGAGGGGCAGATAGGTGGGAGGGAAGATGGACAGGTCAAGGAGGCAGGGATGAGAAGGAGGGTTGGACATCGGATGATGCTGGGTTTGGGGAGATTTTAAAACCGGTGAATTCCATGTTTAGGCCATTGGGCTGTAGGCTCCTGAGGTGGAATATGAGGTGCTGTTCCTCCAGTTTGCGGGTGGCGTCATTGTGACACTGGAGGAGGCCCAGGATGGACATCTCATCCAGGGAGTGGGAGGGGGAGTTAAAATGGTTCGCGACCGGAAGGTGTGTCGTTTGTCACAAACAGAGCGCAGATGCTCTACGAAATGGTCTCTGAGTCTATGTTTGGTCTTACCAGTTAGAGGAGGCCACATCTGGAGCAGTAGATACAGTAGACTAAGTTGGCAGAAGTGCAGGTGAACTCCTGTCAGATATAAAAGGTTTGCTTTGGGCTTTGAATGGAGGTGAGGGGGGAGGTGTCGGGGCAGGTGTAACAACTCCTGCGGTTGGAGGGAAAGGTGCCGGGGGTGGTGAGGTTAGTGGGGAGTGTGGAGCGGACGAGGGAGTCGCAGAGTGAGCGGATCCTTGGAAAGGCAGATAAGAGTTGGGAGGGAAATATCTCTTTGGTTGTGGGGTCAGATTGTAGGTGGCGGATTTGGCAGAGAATGATAACCTGGTTGTAGAGATTGGTGGGAAGGTATGTAAGTACCAGGGGGATTCTGTCTTATTTTTGTTGGGGAGAGTGGGTGTGAGGGCAGAAGTGCGGGAAATGTCAGAGATGCAATTGAGGATATTTTTGATCACCGGAGGTGGAAGTTGCGTTCCTTGAAATAGGAGATCATCTGGGATGTTCGGGAATGGAACGCCCCATCTTGGGAGCAGACGCAGTGGAGGTGGAGGAATTGGGAGTAGGGGATCGCATTCTTGCAGGAGAGTGGGTGAGAGGAGGTGTAGTGTAGGTAGCTATTGGAGTTGGTGGGCTAGAAATAGATCTCAGTTTCGAGGCAGTTATCAGAGATATTTCATACCCACCGACTCCCACAGTTACCTGAACTACAACTCCCCTCACCCACCCTCCCTACCTGCACTCGCCTATCACGATCCCACCTACCTTCCCCAGCCCCACCCCTCCTCTCTATTATTTCCCAGCTCCCTTCCCCCTCCCCATTTCTGAAGAAGAGTCACAACCTGAAATGTCAACTTTCCTGTTCCTCTGATGCTGCCTGGCCTGCTGTGTTCCTCCAGCTCCACACTGTGTTGTCAATAGAATTGGTGCTGTCATGCTGCATTGATCATTAACTTATGTTCTAAATGTTGAAGAAGCTCATGGGACTTACTACAATCAAGTTCATCAAATAATTCATATGGGTAGAATTAGAATAAGAGAAAGCATTTACATGTACTATCTAATACATTAGAATAACTTTAACATTTACTGCCAGGCAAAAGAGAAATTACATTGTACAGCATTGCTTGCTAAATGTACCTGAAATCTGTCACTGTGGTGATCCACTGATATATTTCACTTTCAATGTGTCTGCCTTTCTGTTTTGTGGACTCCAAGTGCAGCTGTCACCTCCAGATGGGCAGGAAGCATCAAAATCACTGAACAGATGGGGAATTATGCTTGGTGCTATTAACATATTTCAAAATATATTTTCATATTTAAATTAAGCATTGAGCATTTTTGGTTTGAAACTCACAACCGAGTAAAATACTCTTCCACGTGTAGCCAGCAATGTTTAAGTAGGTATATCTTCTTCAAATCAGCTTATTCACTTTGGCTCCCATTATTAGGCTCATATCAGAGGGTCGATTAAAGCTGACTATACAAGACCTAATAAGGACCTCATTTCTCAATTTTGCGCATATCAAATGTAAGTGTGCTATGGTCCTGCCCAATTACCATGGCTGGAAAATGCATCCTTAAGTTTATTGCTTACTTACATGTAATATTATAAGAATTATCAATCTGACTTCATTTCAAATTTTATTCCATGCAATTCTTCACAAAGAAGAATTTATGGCACATCAAAATGATAGTCTCAGATATTTAGGTTATAGTTCACACTTATGTTCTCTTGAACTGGATGTTCAGGAAAGGTAGTTAAACCTGAACAACTTTTAAAAACATCTAAAAGTTTGCATCACTTTATAAACTCCACAGAAAGATTTGTTAGCTTCAAAATAGCAGGGATTTTATTTTGTGTTTTCTGTTAGGATCAGTGCTAAAACAACATTAAAATCTTTTCATGTCAAAACAGCTTTTTATTCATGTTTATAGTAGCAGCATAAACGTGACAGGCTATAATGTCCATTTATGGTACAGGTAGGTTTAATGGCTATTCCACCATCTGCTGTCTCTTCAAGACAATTGATCAGGTCCAAATGTATTCTCTTTTTATAGAAAACACTGGCACAAAGATTTTCTCTGCATCTCTTGTGTTCTATAATGCAAGACTTGAGTGCTAAAAGAAAGTAGATCCCTTCTAAAAAAGGGAGGCTTTTATAAAATGTAATTGGGTTTCATGCCACATAATATACTAGCATGCCTGGAAACTGAATCAATACATGTATATGGGCTCAAATTCATGGTAACCAGATTGGATAGCTTTCTGTTTAATTTAAATTTAGATTTAATTTCATGCATTTATCAGAATCCAAACACAGATACTCATACAGAAACAATGTGTATGCTGCTGTGTTTACGTTTTCTCAGGCTGCTAAATATTTATAAAATCCACTTTCCCCAAATTATAGTTTACCTTCCGGGGGACTTCACATCTTGCCCAAGTGAGCAATTTTCAAGAGTTAGTAATCTGTAATTCCATTTTGTTATGAACTAATTATTAGAATTATGAATTATGAATTATTAGAAGGGAACTGATTTATTTCCTTGTCAAGCGTTTCAACCACGGACAAAAAATGTTGAATTAAAATGAGAGATGATATTGCCAATTATAAACATACAGTATCTGAAACAAGTTAGCCAGTTTCCTTAAGTAGCCAATAAAAAAATATTGCAAACAAAACGTACTCAAGCTGAGATGTAATGATTATTAGCAAAAGGATAAAACAGTACAAACTTATAGATCTATCGTTTTTGAAAACTAACCAAAAATACCCTCAAATTCTCGAGGAAAAAAATGTGAAAATACTCCAACATTTTATGTTAAAAGTACTTTGGCCAAGTAATTCATGAAAATCAATTATTCACAAATTGTTCAAATATTGGTGTGCCGCTAAAGCTACTTTGCTCACTGTGTTCTGTAAGTTCTGAGCTCTAAAAGAAATTTTTAGATACTTTAAAAATGGGAGCCTGTTTGTAGGAATGTAACAAAGTCAGTCAGGTTGATTTCATAGAATATGAGTTCCCTGCTTGGGGCTGTTAATCTGGTCCAATCAGGGAGCCCTGGCTGACAGATAAGAACAGAAATGTCAGATATACTGTTCACTCTGACAGCTGGCTCTGAGGAAGCTGAATCAGCGTCAATGACTCTCCATATGTAAATAAAGGATGGCACGGTGATGGAATACTGATCTCTGTGGAGCTATTTCACTCTTAGAGTCATAGAGTCGTAGAGATATACAGCATAGAAACAGATCCTTCAATCAAACCATCCATGTCGACCAGATATCCTAAATAAATCTAGTCCCATTTGCCAACATTTGGCCAATAACCTTCTAAACCCTTCCTATTCATATATCCATCCAGATGTCTTTTAAATGTTGTAACTGTACCAGCCTCCACCACTTCCTCTGGCAGTTCTTTGTAAATCTTTTCTGAACACTTTCAAGTTTCACAAAATCCTCCCTATAGCAGGGAGACCAGAATTAAATGCAATATTCCAAAAGTGGCCTAACCAATGTCCTGTACAGCTGCAACATGACCTCCCAACACTTATACTCAATGCACTGACCAATAAAGGCAAGCATTCAAAAAGCCTTCTTCACTATCCTATCTACTTGTGACTCACATTCAAGGAACAATGACCCTGCACTCCAAGGAACACTCCCCAAGACCTTACCATTAAATTATACGTCCTGCCCTGATCTGCCTTTCCAAAATGCCGCATCTCACATTTATTGTGTTTCTTGCCACAAAATATACTATCACACCAGGAAATTGAATCAACATACTTGTATGGTCACTGGGATGGATTCATCGATCAGACATGATTGGTTGTTTCTGCTTTTCTGGAGCCAGTGTAAATTTTGAGTTCTCCTTTAGAACTGATCCACTTGATATAATGATGTTTTCCAATGGGTTTTCAACTCACAAACTATCACGAGGTGGATTTCAGAGAAGACAGAGAGGAGAAAGGCTATTGTTCCAGGCAAGTTATTTCTCTGCTATGTTATGTTCAGGTGAGGAAGGATAATTAGTTTCTCTCTTTATAATCTTCTCTCAGTCAGTCACTACAAATCTTTTCATTTCTTTTTTTAACACATAATGAGTACACATCAATAAAAATGCTTTCAACAACATAAAAAAGGAGACAAATAAGTTAAGTGCAAGAAATGAAGATGTTTATTACCTATTACCCTGAGAAAAGTAAGTTAATAAATGACAATTAACATACAAGCAAACACAGGCAATATAATATCAAAAAGATTAGACGTGGGTGTATATAAAGGTAGACAGGTAAGGACTGCTGCAGGTTAAAGTTATTAGAGTCCTTGAGTTGTTAGATTTTAAATCTGAGGCCAGTTGTTCAATTCTTGACTCATATCTTGCAGCAGTGGCAAATTTTATAGATCTTGAGTTCTCAGTCAATGGTTGTTGTGGCAACTTGACTTTTCACCAGGCATTGACATTTGAGGTTGAATAAGACAGGTTAAGACAGGAAAGAGAGAGTCTTCTAGTTTTTGCTTATAAATGCATTTTCTTCCTCTATTCTGTTGCCTCTAACAGCTGTTGATATACATCCAGTTGTATTTTCCTGAGTGTAGCTGTGATCAGTCAGCATTTCTCCATTTTCTAAAAATTTCTTTATTCCGTGAAAGTATTTGACATTATAATCAGATGGTGGAAGTTGAATATCATAGTCCATGTTCATGGTTATTATATTAATTGTTCAGCAACCTAGTGGTATTGTTGCTGGACTGTCAATCCAGAGACCCAGGTACAAATTCCACCATGGCAGATGGTAGAATTGGAATTCAATAAAAATCAGGAATTAAGAGCCTAATGATCACCATGAATCAATTATCAGAAGAACCCATCTGGTTTATTAATGTCCTTTAGTGAAGGACCCTCCCAAATATTTCTAATAAAAACAGATTAAAATAATTGCTAACAAATAATTTAATAAAAAATAAACTTGGTTTGCCTGCAATGTAACCGGGCAAATATTTCATAATCTCTATTTCCATAATTGTTCTGCTAGACCTGAGGACCTGAATGATACAAGTACGTTCTAACTGAGTACCGAATCAAGCAAATTAGATCAACCCACATAATTTAAATGATTGCTTTCTTACTATTCGTACTCCAGTAATTATGAGTTTTATATTCTTCTGGACAGTTATTTATTGCAATTTTCCATCATTACTTTACAAGAGTAAATCACAAACACAGCAATTTGGTTCAAAAACAGCTGTGGTAGAGGTTTGCTTGTTTGCACTATTATTTCTGATGAATTTGGGTGGGTACCAATTGAACCAGCACAAGGGACTGGGCAACTTTAAATGGAAGTGGATGATGGCCAACACCATTTACATCTGAGTCTATAAATTTTTTTTACAATGAATTAAGGTTCATTTGAAACAACAAAAACAGAAATTGGTGGAAAAGCTCAGCAGGTCTGTCAGCATCCTTGAAGAGAAATCAGAGTTTCAAGTCCAGACTCCATTCTTCAGAGCTGAACTTTGTTACCAATTTCCAGCATCCCCAGTTCTTTCGTTTTTTTAAAAGATTCATTTGGCCTGGGTTGGGTTTGATCCCATGATTCTAGCCATACTCTTGAGTTGGATTCTGCCCATTCTGTTTAACTGAGACCAAGCCTCCCCTCTGTGTAAGGTACCACTTAGACATCCTTCACCAGTGGATATCAATGACATGGACTAGTACACATGAAGAATTGGTGACAGTGAATATATCCAAGACATCCCATGTGGTTCCAGCAGCATCCAACAAATACAATATGGTGCCAGCTGTGGTTATCTAAAAACCAACTTCATCCACACTCTACAAAGTGGAAACAGTGATGTGGGTTTTGAACACACAGTGCTAGTTTGAAAAATATTCATAGATCATAGAATCCCCACAGTGTGGAAACAGGCCCTTCAGCCCAACAAGAACCTCAGAGCATCCCACCCAGACCCATCCCACATAACCCACTTAATCTACACATCCCTGAATACAATGGGCAATTTAGCATGGCCAATCCACCTAGCCTGCACATGTTTGGACTGTGGGAGGAAGCCAGAGCACATGGAAGAAACCCACGCAGACACAGGGACAATGTGCAAACTCCACACAGACAGTTGTCCAAGGTTGGAATCAAACCCGGGTCCCTGGTGCTGTGAGGCAGCAGTGCTAACCACTGTGCCACCGTGTCGCCCAAGGAAGCTTGCTGGACAGTTTCCAACATCACTGTTGGAAATAGAGCACGATTCCAGGCTGTAATAGATGCAAATATTTTCCCATTGCTTATTGATATTCTCCAAAAGGCTGAATTCCGCACTAGGAAGGAGGCTGTATGGACTATCACAAATGCAACTTCTGGAGGAACTCCAGAACAGATCAGGTATTTGGTAGAACTGAGCTGCATCTAGCCTCTCTGTGACTTACTTACAGTCGTGGATTCCAAAATAGTGCAAGTTGCTTTGAATGGACTGGAAAACGTTCTACGATTAGGAGGGCAAGAGGCCAAACAGAATGGAACTGGTATCAATCTATACTGTGCACTTATTGAAGAACCCTATGGTCTGGACAAAATTGAATTTCTCCAAAGTCATGAAAACCAGGAAATCTATCAAAAGGCCTTCGATTTGATTAAGCATTATTTTGGTATAGAGGAGGAGGAGTCGTGCATTGCACCACAAGTGGATGAAAATCAGCAGCAATTCATCTTCCAACAGCAAGAGGCTCCAATGGAAGAATTCCAGCTCTAAATGCATGATTGATGAAACTGTCTACAAGTACCGCCATTCCACCATATTCAGAAAGAACTTCATAAATCCTCAGAGCCAAAATTATGAAGAAGCCGCTGCAGTGGAGTTTAAAATTAGGAACATTGTCGAAAGGGCAACATTTTGAGGCAGCTTATGCACTTTTCTATTTACAGTTTAAAGATACATTTAAACTGGGGCTGTTGACTTTCATGTTTCATATTTAATATTCATTTAAGTATCTGGGGCCATAAAGATCTGAACTGTGTACCTGATTTGCTCCAAAGAAAGAGGTGTTGGAGTAACAGACACACCTATATTTAAGCTGAAATTGCAGCCATCTAAATAGTACTGTTTCATGTAACTGTTTACAGCCCTTATTTTAAACAATACTTACTTATTCTTTTGAATCCTGAGCCTCAAAATACTATTACTGTTACAGGTTGTGGTTTATTTTTTGTTGAATAATGAAAGAAAAAAATCAGTTCTACAAAATCTACGGCCACCTAAGGGAAAAAAAGCAACAAAAAGCATTCACGTAAAAAAAAAGTATAGCTTTAAATATGCAGGTTAAAAGCACACACATTGTCAGCTTCTATGAAAGCAGCAGACAGCAGTTTAAAAAAAAAGCAGCATTAAATCTACCTGTCAAAGCTCAAATCTTCTAGGAAGTAACTTCCTGAGGAAGTGGTGGATGCAGATACAATTTAAACTTTTTTAAAAGACATTTAGATAAGGACCAGAATGGGAAAAGTTTGGAGGGATATGGGCCAGGAGCAGGCAGGTGGGACTAGTTTAGTTTGGGATTATGTTTGGCATGGACTTGTTGGAACAAAGGGTCTGTTTCTGTGCTGTATAACTCTGACTCTATCTAAATATCTAGTGAAGACTGATCATTGACTAAAAACTGCAATATGAAATTTCAAAATTATAATCCTGGGATACAACAGTTAATATTGGACGCCCAATAAGAGTTAATTCCCTTCAGGGAAGGGTAAAAAAAAATCTATCATTTAGTGGAAAACTCAAAGCTAAAAAGGCAAAAAATCATGACATTAAGCAAACTGTTATGAACTAGACCAAACTCTGTGCTCCCGCCTCCCCATTCCATTCACCAAAATATATCACGAAGATAGTCTAGACCCTAACTTTTACTTATTTTAAAGGTAAATGTAAGGCTTTGCATTCCAGATGCAATTTGATTGATCAAATTACTCGACATTAAGCAAAACACAATTTATTTTTACACTACAGTTAAAATACACAAAATAAAAATAAAGAAAAGAATTGGCTTAACTGTAACTCTATGGAAATAAGACCATAAGACGTAGGAGCACAAATTAGGCTATTCCGTCCAATGAATCTGCTCCACCATTCAATCGTGGCTGGTAAGTTTCTCAACCCCATTCTCCTGCTTTCTCCACGGAGCCCTTGATCCTCTTGACAATCAAGAACATATCTATCTCTATCTTAAATATACTCAAATGACCTGGCCTCCGCAGCCTTCTGCGGCAATGAATTCCATAGGTTCACACTCTCTGGCTGAAGAGTTTCTCCTTATCTCCATTCTAAAGGGTCTTCCCTTTATTGTAAGGCTGTGTCTTTGGGTCCTAGTTTCTCTTGCTAATGGAAACTTCTTCCCAACGTCCACTCTCTCCAGGTTTTTCAGTATTCTGGAAGTTTCAATTAGATCTCCCCTCATCCTTCTAAACTACATTGAGTTTAGACCCAAAATCCTCAAACTTTCCTCATATGTTAAGCCTTTCATTCCTTGGATCATTCTCATCTCCGCTGGACCTGTTCCAGGGCCAGTACATTGTTCTTGAAGTCTGGGGCCCAAAATTGTTTACAATATTCTAAATGTGATTTAAATAGACCCTTATAAAGCCTCAGAAGTACATCCTTGCTTCTTATATTCTAGTCCTCTTGAAATAAATGCCAACATTGTATTTGCCTTCCTAACTACCAACTCAACCTGCAAGTTTACCTTAAGAGAATCCTGGACTAGAACTCCCAAGTCCCTTTGCACTTCAGATTTCTGACTTTTCTCCCCATTTAGAAAATAGTCCAGGCTTCTATTCTTCCTACCAAAGTGCACTTTCCCAATTGTGTTCCATCTGCCACTTCTTTGCCCAATCTCCTAACCTGTCCAAATCCTCTGCAGCCTCCCTGCCTCCTCAATACTACCTGTCCTCCTACCTAACTTTGTATCATCTGCAAACTTAGCCAGAATGCCTTCAGTTTCTTCATCTCAATCATTAATGTATAAAGTGAAATGTTTTGGTCCCAATACTGATCCTTGTGGAACACCACCTGTCACCAGCTGCCATCCTGAGAAGGACCCTTTTATCCCCACTCTCTGCTTTCTGCCAGACAGCCAATCTTCTCTCCATGCTAGCACCTTGCCTCTAACAACATGAGCCCTTATCTTATTCAGCAGCCTCCTGTGCGGAACCTTGTCAAAGGTCTTCTGGAAGTCCAAGTAGATAACATTGATTGGCTCTCCTTGATCTAACCTGTTCATTACTTCCTCAAAGAATTCTAACAGATTTGTCAGGTATGACCTCCCCTTGATGAAGCCATGCTGACTTTGCACTATTTTACTGTGCACTCAAATATTCAGAAATTTCATCCTTCACAATGGACTCCAAAATCTTACCAATGATCAAGGTCAGACTAATAGGCCTGTAATTTCCCATCTTTTGCCTTATTCCCTTTTTAATCAAGAGGTTACATCAGTAATTTTCCAGTCCTCTGACCCTCCCTGACTCCAGTGATTCCTGAAAGATCACCACTAACACCTCTACTATCTCTTCAGCTATCTCCTTCAGAAATCTGGGGTGTATTCCATCTGTTTGGGGTGGTTTATCCATCTTCAGACCATTCAGGCTTTCTAGCACCTTCTCCTTGGTGATAGCCACCATAATCACCTCTGTCTCTGGACCACTTGAATTTTTGGGATATTACTCATGTCTTCCACTGTGAAGACTGATGCAAAGTACTTATTCAGTTCCTCAGCCATTTCTTTGTTCCCCATTACTACCTCTCCAGTGTCATTTTCCAGCAGTCTAATATCCACTTCTGTCTCTCTCTTTGCCCTTTATATATCTAAAGAAACTCTTGCAATCTTGTTTTAAATTTCTGGCTAGTTTACTCTCATATTTAATCTTCTCCCTCCTTATAACTTTTCTCACTGTCCTCTGTTTGTCTTTGCAGGCTTCTCAATCCCCTGGCTTCCCACTGCCCTTTGCCACATTATATGCTTTCTGTTTTGCTTTTATGCTGTCACTGACTCCCATTGTCAGTCATGATTACCTTATCTTCCCTTTAGTATGCTTCTTTTTCCTAGGGATGAATTTTTGCTGTGTCTCCTGAATTACTCCAGAAACTCCTGCATTGCTGTTCCAATGTCTTTCCTGCTAGGCTCCTCTCCCAGTCAATTCTGGTCTGCTCCTCCTTCATGCCTCTGTCATTGCCTTTATTCAGTTGTAATACCGTTACATCTGTTTCTACCTCCTCCCTCTCAAATTGCAGATTAAATTCTGTCATATTGTGATCACTGCCTCCTAAGGTTTCTTTCACCTTAAGCTCCTTATAAAGTCTGTCTCATTGCACAATACTAAATCCAGCATTGTCTGTTCCCTAGTGGGCTCCAACACAAGCTGCTCCAAAAAAACCATCTCATAGATATTCCACAAATTCCTTTCCTTGCGATCCACTACCAACCTGATTTTCCCAATCCACCTGCGTATTGAAATCCCACTTTGATCACTGTAACCTTGCCTTTCTTATGCACCTTTCCTATCTCCTGTGCCCCACATCCTGATTACTGTTTGGACGCCTGTACATAACTCCCATTATGGTTTTTATTTTACCTTTGCGGGTTCCCAACTCTACCCACACAGATTCTACATTATCTGACCCTACTTCATTTCTTGCTCTTGATTTAATTTCATTTCTTACTAATAAAGTAACACCAACCCCTCTGCCCACCTGCCTGTCTTTTCAATGGGATGTATATCCATGGAAATGTAGCTCTCAGTCCTGATCCCCTTGCAGCCAAGTCTCCATGATGCCCACCATGTCATAACCTGCCAATTTTGATCTGCGCCACAAGTTTATTTATCTTATTTTGTATACTGCGTGCATTCAGATACAACACTTTCAGTCCTGTATTGACCATCTCTCTTCTCATTGTCATTCATTTATCCAGTGTGCTTGAAGTTTGATTCCTAACCGTTTCCAAACACTTTGTCCTATTTTGTGTGCTGGAAATTTTAATAACTTCTCCTGAGTTCTCCTTTACTTTCATTTTTGTCATACTTTTCCATACGGTTGAATCCACCCACAGAGATGTTCCCTTGCTGCTTTGTTTCCCATCAGCCATTATACTCCTTGGAGTTTTACCCTTCCCTTCCTCCCCACTTTCTAGTTTAAAGTCCTGTTGACCACCCCATTTACCCTTTTAACTAGAACATTGGTCCCAGCTCGGTTCAGATGGCTAATGTCCCAATGGTACAGATCACTTTCTGAGGAAGGATGTCTTGCTCTTGAGGGAGTGCAGCAAAGGTTTACCAGGCTGATTGCAGGATGGCGGGTCAGACGTGTGAGGAGAGATTGACTAGGTTGGGGTTGTTTTTGCTGGAGTTCAGACGAATGAGTGGGAATTTCATAGATACTTGTAAAATTCTAACAGGACTGGACAGGGTAGATGCAGGGAGCATGTTCCTGATGGTAGGTGTGTTCCACAATAAGGATTTGGGGTAGATAGTTTAGTACTGAGATGAGGAGACATTTCTTCATTCAAAGAGTAGTGAGCCTGTGGAATTCATTACCACAGGAAATAGTTGATGCCAAAACATTGAATGTATGCAAGAGGCAATAGATGCAGCACTTGGGGCAAATGGGATCAAAAGGTCATGGGGACAAAGCAGGATTAGGCTATTGAGTTGGACAATCAGCCTTATCGTGAAGAATGGCAGAGCAGGCTCGAACAGCCGAATGGTCTCCTCTGGCTCCTACCTTCTATGTTTCTAAGTTTCCAATACTGATGCCAGTGCTCCATGTAAAGGAAGCCCTCTTTCCCACACCACTCTTTTAGCCACGTGTTTACTTCCTTTATTCTCACACCCCTATGCCAATTTGCGTGTGGCTTGGGTAGTTATCCAGAGGTTATAACCTTTGAGGGCCTGTTCATTAATTTATTTCCGAGTTCCTGATAATCCCCAAACAGACCCTCCTTCCTCGTCTTGCCTATGTTGTTTGTCCCGACGTAGACCACAACAATTGGACCATCCCCTTCCCTCTCCATTATTTTAAAATGCAAGAAAAGTCATTGATTAAAAGGACAGGCATTGAGAAAGTTGGTGAAACAGATTCAAATATTGAGAGTATAAAAATATGATGGCAGAAGAAAAAATTATTAAAAGTTTATGTTGAGACAAAAACATATTAAAAATATTTGTTTAAGAAATGGCATCATCATACCATTTTTTTCAATGTAAACTGTCACAGAGAAGAAACAAGAAAGGGTCATATCATTCACAATGATAAAAAAAGACCATGAAAATAAATAAAAAGAAACTAAAAACAACATAAAATAATAGTCACAAAAACAGAAGTTGCTCAAAAAGCTCAGGGTCACCAAACCCAAAACATTAACTCTGATTTTTCTTTACAGATGCTGCCAGACCTGCTGAGCTTTTCCAGCAACTTCTGCTTTTGTTCCTGATTTACAGGATCTGCAGTTCTGTTGGTTTCTACAAGATAATAGTCATTATTCCATCTTGAGAGGAAGTGTAAAATATAATGTTCCTGCATTTTAAAGCATTTCAAAGACAATCAAATTCTTGAAGACAGATTGCATAACAAAAGTAGAAGGATAATTTTGAAACATTTCAAAGTTCACCAGTTCATAATTCCTTGTAAGTGGAGTAGCAGGTAGATAGGATAATGGAGAAAGCATTTGGTATGCTTGCCTTTAATGGTCAGTGCATTGAGTGTAGAAGTTGGGAGTTCATGTTCCGGCTGTACAGGACATTGGTTAGGCCACTTTTAGAGTACTGCATGTAATTCTGGTCTCCCTACTATAGGAAGAATGTTGTGAAACTAGAATGGGCTCAAAAAGATTTACAAGGATGTGGCCAGGATTGGAGGGTTTGAGCTATAGAGGGAGGTTAAATAGGCCGGGGCTATTTTCCCTGCAGTGTTGGAGGCTGGGGGGTGAACTTATAGAGGTCAGAGCACTGAGCAGAAACCGAACCTTGATGTTGAGAAAGAATTTCCTGATTTTCCACTTAAGTTTAAATTGCGACTTCAAATTTGCATTATTCCCCATATTTTAACTTATTCTATGCATTTGCCAATCATTATTGGCTTCATGTGCGACATTAATCTGACACTTCCAAGTCTCCCTTCCTTTCCTGAGAATCTTGATGGTACCAACCCCCACATGAAAGTCAGAGTGGTTACCTGCTGGCTACTGACTTGACCCGGCCTTTATCCAAGCCTGACTTTACCACAATGCATTTGCATGCTCAATGATAACTTTTCTCCTTAACCCTTTGTCTATATAAGTCAGCCTGGTAAACTACCAGCCTCGCCACGTCATTCAGCCTGCGCTTAGTCCAACTGTTACACTGCCTCAGCTCATCAATGGTTATCTGGGAACTCAGGGACACCTCTGACTTGCATGCTTCTGCCAGATAACTTTATTTTAGGGGCATACACTTTGCATCAGGGACATTCACTGCTTCTACACAGGGTGCATCTTAAGGTGTTTAGATTCAATTCTTAGCATTCATTTACTTTGTACTTACTTTGCCAACCTCTGTAAAGCAGAGAACCAGCCCAAGCTAGTTAACTAATTACACATGCACACACACAAACACACACACAGTCTCACACACACACACAAACACACACACACAAACACACGCACACACACACAATGTCTCTCTCACACACACACACACACACACACACACACACACAATCACACAAACACACACACACACAAATTAACTAATTATCACTCTTAGAGAGCTTGTAAATCACTGATTAAATTGAGGAAATCTAACTTATTTCTGTCAGACAGTAACTTACCAAGTTTTGCAATAAGTTTTACTTAATTTCTAAAGGTAAACGAAAATCACACTGCAGAGATTAACCCTGAAGATCTCCTCACTCTTTCGTCCAATTCCTGGCTTCACACACCTTGCAATAAGGAGAATAAGTAGTGGATGAGGAAGAGGAAAATTATTAGAATAATCCTTTTGCTTTAAAATATCATCAGAACATTTTTTTT
>NC_063338.1:76955271-77002106 GCF_021869965.1 Rhincodon typus
GAAGAAGGGTCCAGACCCGAAAAGTCAGCTTTCCTGCTCCTCTGATGCTACCTGGCCTGCTGTGTTCACCCAGGTCTACACCTTGTTATCTCAGAGTCTCCAGCATCAGCAGTTCCTACTATCCCTAAAGAAATTTATGTGCCTTTTTCGCTGGAAAGCTTTGATGGGCACAGAGTATTTTTAGGGTGCCATAGTACTCTAAGTAAATTCTAGGAAATTCTAGTCCAAAGCTGTGAAAATGTTCTAATTAAAAATATCTTTCTTTTGTGCCTTTCTATAGAAGACATGTGCAAAGACTAAAGATTTACTTGAAATTTGACCCTGAAATCCTCCAAGGTTTTTGCTAAGCATGGCCTTGTGCAATGCTTCCTGCAGTCTGCCACTAAATGCATTATCTCCTTCCTCTCGGCATGATGAGACATGCCTGCTTATTATACTATTCTTCCGGTTCATGTACAACCTCCATCAGTGGAGAATATATTGAATTATGGATTGGCAACAGCTTTACAGTTTGGAGAATAAATGAATTGAAACTTTTAAAGTTTGGCTGGGTAATTGCAGAAAACAAATCCAAACCTTTACAAGAAATACCAGATAAATCACTTAAACTCTTGGGACACTTAGAAACATAAAAAAGCAATCACATTTTCCTTGATCCAATGATACAGCTATTGCACTATACTTTATACATTTCTGGTGAACAATGATGCATCATGCCAGCCCATTAATTTGCCAAATTATGTTTTATTTATGCTTGAGTTTCACTTTCACTGGAATTTATGATAATGTTTGAAGTTTGAAGAAGGCAGATAAACATGGCGATAATTACATAGCACCAATCTGGAGTTTGCATGTTTTTCCCGCATCTGCGTGAGTTTCCTCTAAGCACTCCAGCTTCCTCCCATGGTCCAAAGATGTGCAGGTTAGGTGGATTGGCCATGCTAAATTGTACCATAATTTCTAGGGGTGTGTGTTAGGTAAATTAGCCATGGGAAATGCAGGGTTACAGTGATAGGGTAAGGGTGTGGGATGCTCTTCAGAGGGTCAGTTTGGATAGTTTGTGAAATTGCCCCACTGTGTTCAGGGATGTGCAGGCTAGATGGGTTAGCCATGAGAAATGTGGGGTTACAGGCATGGGGAGGAGGTGCTGGGTCTAGATGGAATGCTCTTCAGATGGTCAATGCTGGGTCAATGGGCTGAATGGCCTCTTCCACAATGTAGGGATTCCATGATTCTATGTGTGAGCACAGTCAGGAACGGTTGGAGCAGTGGAACTCATATGTTGAAACATGGATAGGCACTGCTCTCTGATACTGTTCATAGGCAGCAATGAAACTTTGACATCAATCCTTTCAAAAATGACAACAGCCCCATGGGTCAGGCGTCTCAAGTGAATTCAGTCTCAATAAGTTGGATGGTTGACTTGCAATGCAATGTGATGGCAACAGTGTGGGTTCGGTTCCTGCAATGGCTGAGGTTACAATGAAGGTCCCACCTTCTCAAACCTACCCCTTGCCTGAGCTTTTCACATCGAATTCCTACAGTGTGGAAACAGGCCCTTCGGCCCAACAAGTTCACACCAACTCTTGGAGCATCCCACCCAAACGCATCCCCTTATAGCCCACCTAAGCTACACATCCCTGAACACTACAGGCAATTTAGCATGGCCAATCCACCTAACCTGCACATCTTTTGACTCTTGGAGGAAACCCACGCAGACACTGGGAGAATGTGCAAAATCCACACAGACAGTCACCCGAGGGTGGAATTGAACCCATATCCATGGTGCTGTGAGGCAGCAGTGCTTACCACTGAGCCACCGTGCCTCCCCAATATCCTGCACCTCATGTTGCATGGGCAATTTTTGCTTCCCAGAGATCTCTCTGATGACAATGATGTACTCAACACGTTGCTGGCTTGTTTTTGGAAGTTTCCAAGTTGTCGCTCACAAACCAGCTTCCAACACAAAGGTTGTGCTTAACAAATTGGCTGAGAAGTAACAGGTCAGTGCTGTTAAGTTTTACAATCCTATGTTTGCCCAGAACTCCTTTCAAGTTATCTCTGATTTTCCCCACAGTTAGAGTAAAATTAGATCACATGGGATTCAGGGTGATCTTGCCAATTTGGTACAAGATTGGCATTATGGTAGGAGACAGAGGTCAGTGGTAGATGCTTCCTTTTTGGACTGAAGGCCTGTGACCAGCGGTTGTGCAACAAAGATCGGTGCTGGGTCCACTGCTTTTTGTCATTAATATAAATGATCTGGATGACAATATAGGAGGCATGGTTAGTAAGTTAGCAGATCACACCAAAATTGGTGGTTTGGTGAACAGTAAAGAAGCTAAAGTAAGATTACAAAGAGATCTTGATCAATTGAGTTAATGGGCTGAGGAGTGGTAGATGGAGTTTAATTTGGATAAATGTCAGGTATTGCATTTTGGTAATACAAACATGGACAGGACTTATATAATTAATGGTAGGGCACTGAGTAACATTGTAGAATTGAGAGACCAAGGGGTTCAAGCACATAATTCTTTGAAATTTGCAGCACTGATAGACAAAGTGGTTAAGAAAGAATTTAGTACGCTCACCTTCATTGCTCAGATATTTGAGTATAGGAGGTGGGACGTCATGTTGAGGTTGTACAGGATGTTGGTGAGCCCTCTTCTGGAGTACTGTGTACAGTTCTGGTCACCCTGTTATAAGAAGAATATTATTAAACCTGTAAAGGCTCAGAAAAGACTTACCAGGATGTTGCTGTAAATGAAGGGTTTGGGTTATAACAATCGGCTGGGACTTTTTTCACTGGAGCATAGGAGTTTGATGGGTGACCTTATATTAGGAGTTTTATAAAATCATGAGGGGCATAGATAAAGTGAATGTCAAGGCGCTTTTCCCTAGGGTGGATGTGTTCAAAACCAGGGGACATATTTTTAAGGTAAGAGAAGAAAGATTTAAAAAGGACACGAGGGCAACATTTTTACACAGAGTGTATTTCATGCATGGAATGAACTGCCAGAGAAAGTGGTAGATGCAGGTACAGTTAAAACATTAAAAAAACATTTGGATAAGTTCATGGATAGGAAATGTTTGGAGGCCAAGGACAAGCAAGTGGTACTGGTTTAGCTTGGGAACATGGTCAGTGTGGACTGTTTGGACCAAAGGATCTGTTTCCATGCTGTATGACTGTATTACTCTATGATCCTGCTGCTCTTCTTTGAAATTCAGAAAGCCTTTGCTGAACATAGTTGTGTTCCTGAAAAGTGCATCTTTTGAGTGAAACATTAAGCAATTCTGATTTTTGCAATGAAAAATTAATATTAAGGTCTTCTAGGACTTCTCTGATCAGAACACAAGCAATAAAACATCTTACCTTCTAAGTTGAAATAATTTGAATTGCTCAATTCCTATATTTTTAAATGTAATGATCTTCCAAAAGTTAATTTTTAAAATAGAAAAGAAATATGCTGACTTTATCTGCTTAAGTTCAGTTCCTTTCCTCACTGTCTAGCCGCCTCTCACTCTCTCTGACCCTTACAGTTACCACTAATTATATTCGCTGAACCTCTCTCTCCCCACCCTTTTAATTGCCATAATCACAAGTTCATGAAAAGAGTCTTGAAGACCCGCTTCATGTTCTGGAAAGGTAAGCAGCAAACTGGAGAGGCAGAAAAAAGGTCCATGAGGGAGAGAATGCCAGCAATGATTAGGAAGGTAAGGAACAGAATTGGCTGCTCCAAAATGAGGTGGTCAGGTCATGTGACCCTATATCAGGCCAGACATCAAACAGAATTAAAATAAAACCCAGATGCTAAATGTGAGTACGAGTGTAATTAAATCTCCAATACAAAAGTGGAGTGGCATGAAATCTTTTCCAACTGACTAGCCAAATAGGTCCTTGGTGTAACTCTTACAGAGATAGAAACCTTACAATGCAGAAAGAGGTCATTCAGCCCATTGAATCTGCACAGATACTCTGAAGAACACCCCACCCAGACCCATCCTTTCACCATACTCCGGATGGGGCATCTTAACCATTGTTAACCCATCTAATCTGTACATCTCCGGACACTGTGTGGCGATTTCTAGCATGGCCAATCCACCTAACATGCACATCTTTGGACTGTGGGAGGAAACTGGAACACCCAGTGGAAACCCATGCAGACACGGGGAGGACATATAATCTCCACGCAGACAGTCGCCCAAGGCTGGAATCAAACCCAGATCCCTGGCGCTGTGAGGTAGCAGTGCTAACCACTATACCATTGTGCTCCCTTTTCATGTCAAAAACAGCGCCCCTGACAGGGCAGCACTCAACAGGAGCATCATCATTTTGAAAATGCTTGTACTTGTGACTGGGAGTGGAATGTAAACTTAGAGCCTTAGAGTGCTATAGAGCCTTTTCAGGACAGAGTGCTACCATCGAGTGGCAACTAATATGAGTCTGACCTTACCTCAAGAATCATTTACCGTAAAATTTCTAACAACTACTGGATGAAAATCATGCTTTAAATTTTACATGATTTCATCTTTAATTAATGTGATCAAGTATTCTTTTGAACCAATTTAATTTTAACAAACAATAGCGCTCGAAGGTGAAAACTTGAATCGTTGCTGCAGGAGCATGTTTTGGCAGAACTTTGGTATTACGAAGTCTGCAGTATTCTTTCTTCTATTCAGTTTTTGCATCAATCTAGATTGCTTCCTCTTTACCTCTCTTCCTTTTTATAAAATCCTTAAAATCTGCCTCTCTAGATCCAACTTTTACTCATTGGTCCTCACTGATGCCAAATTTTGTCTGAAGTGCATTTGGGTTTTTGACTATGTAAACAGTGCTATACAGATATAAGCTGTTCTTTAACATATCATGCTTACTATTAAAACATCTGTACAGGGGAAAATGATATCTGTGAACAAAAGCTTTCAAGACATGCATCAGATTTATTTTAAACAAGTTTCATAAACCTGTACTTGCAGTAATGGCGACCATTGACCACAAAACTACTGTCGATTTTCGTTAAAATCCCATGTGGTTCACTAATGTTCTTTAGAGAAAGAAATCTGCTTTCTTATTTAAGGTACATGCAACTCCATATCCACAGAAATTTGGTTGACTCCTAAGTTGTCTAGCCAGTCACTCAGTTGTATCAAATTGCTAAGTTAAAGTCGAAAGGTATAAAACCAGACTGACCATAACTTGGTTCAGAGATAGTAGGAACTGCAGATGCTGGAGAATCTGAGATAACAAGGTGTAGAGCTGGATGGACACAGCAGGCCAAGCAGCATCAGAGGTGCAGGAAAGCTGACGTTTCGGGTCTAGACCCTTTCTGAATAAGAGTCGAGGCCCGAAACGTCAGCTTTCCTGCTTCTCTGATGCTGCTTGGCCTGCTGTGTTCATCCAGCTCTACACCTTGTTATCTTTGACCATAACTTGGTTTTGTTTGTCACTGGCAGTCTGATTTGGTCTGAGTGTTTCCCTATATATTAGCTCACAGAACATAAACCACCACACTAACTGTTTACACCGTTCTGATATCTCAGATTTACAGATCATCTGGGTTCTGTGCCCACTGATTATTAGCCCTGGAGTGAATAAAAGCAAAGGCCTCCATACCAGAGTATTACATACTGCAATGTCATGTAACAATTTTAAAGATACACTTTCTGCCTGGCCTGGAATCTATTCAACACTACACCCGATCACCTGGAATGGGCCTTGACCCTGGAAACGACAACAGCACAACAAGCCCCAGTCACACAAAATCATCCTCACAGGCATATTTTTTCATTCACCTGTGGGACGTAGATGTGGCCTGCCCGGCCAGCATTTATTGCCCTTCCCTAGTTGCCCTTGAGAAGGTGATGGTGAACTGCCTTCTTGAACTGCTGTTTATGCACTAGTCCATGTGCTAAAGGTATCCAGGGACTTGTGCCTAAGTTGGGAAAACTGTTCCGACAAGCCAGTCAAGCAAAAGCCTGACAAAGTAATATTGACGAAGTTGTATCATATCATGTCTCAGACACCACCATCATCAACAGTTGGATGTCCTGTTCCACCAGCTGTACAGATACAGCAGAGATAGTGGGAGTTGCTGTGGGAGTCTTCAGCATTTATTTGGCACAAAATGAAGTCATGGATCAAACGTGGGCAATGAAACCTCCTTCTAATTGTCACTTACTGCTCTCCCTAATCTAATAAGTCAGTGTTACATGGCGAACAGCAATTTGTAAAAGCACAGCGGATCAAAAGAGCCCAGAATTTAACCTGGGTGGTGGACTTCATTGACCAATACTATGAGCAGCTCGGTAACACCCCCACTGACAAGACATGGCTGATACTGACCCGTGACAGGTGGGGCAAGAGAAACAGCAAGAGGGAAAATCTTACTTTGCCCTCATCCTAAACAATCTGTTGTCATAGACACAACAATCTACAACAGTATTAATAGGAATGACCACTATGCTGTAATTGTGGAGCACCAAAGTCCCATTTTCACATTGAAGTTACCCTTCAATATGTTGTGTGGCACCACCAGCATGCTAAATGGAATGGACTCAGAACAAATACAACTCAAAACTGGTCATTCATGACATGCTGTGGCCCATCAGTGGCAGCAGACTGTTATTCAACCACAATCTGTAATCTCATGGCCCAACATAAACCCCATTCCAGCATGACTGCAATCAGGAGATCAACCCTGGTTCAATGGAGAATGCAGGTGATCAAGCAGGAGCAGCACCAGGCAAATGAAAACTGAAATATCAACCTAATGAAGATGTGACGCAGGACAACTTGTATCACAAATTGCGGAAGCAGCACGCTCTATACAGAACTATACTATCCCACAACCATTGGATCAGATCAAAGCTCTGCAGTCCTTTCACATGCAGTTGTGAATGGTGGCGAATGGTTAACCAACCTACTGGATGAGGAGATTCCATAAATATCTCCCCAAATAATGGGAAACCCAGCACATCAACGCAAAAGACAACACTGAAGCTTTTGCAATCATCTTCAGCCAGAAGTGTCAAGTGGATGATCCAGCAGGATGACACTTCACGTGACAAAGGGGTTTCGCTCTGAAAGCCTGTGATTTCAAATAAACCTGTTGGACTATAACCTGCTGTCATGCGACTTCTGACTTTGTCCACCCCAGTCCAACACCAGCACCTCCACATCGAGTCTAAAAGAGGTCAAAGAGGGCTCTTTCCGGAAGGAAATACAAAAAGAAATACATTTATTCTCAAAATGCATTCTGAATCAACAATTGCTCTGTGTTTTAGCACATTTCAGACTTAATTTCTTTTAGTTTGAGCAACGCATCATGAAATCAATTATCACATGTGAAATAATCTAGGACTTATAATTATGCTAAGGGGATGTGAATACTTTAACTTATCCAAAACTCCTTAATGTGCTATTAAGCAAAGGTGTTCACCCCATGAAATAAACAGGTTACCACACCCACCAAAACAGCAGAGAGAGGAATTTTGAATTAATTGGCTTTGCATTTGAGTCCTAGAGTTCCACAAATTAAAAATATCGGGTCCTGGCACCAGGAGCGCAGTACCAAAAGTACATCAGTACATTAATACATCAGAAAGCTATCCTAGCTAGAAATACTAGGTATCTATAAATTTACACAACATAATGCTGCCATTTCTTAAGACATCAGAGCAGGTCAGGTATCCAGCCAGGAGCTGAGAACACCAGCCAGGGAGTGGAATTAAGTTCCCGCGGCTCACAGAAAGAACCTCACAGAAGTATCCAACAGTAGCTCCCTTCTTGGAACAACCTTCTAAGAAAATAAGGCCACATGAGTCAGATTCACTGAAATAGCCAACACCTCTCATACTACTTGATCACAGGTTGTATCTGGGCCAAACACTCAATTAGAACAAAGAAAGGTAAACTTAGACAAATTATTGTATCTGAAACAAGTGCTGATATGTTGAAAATCACTCAGGAAGTCTATGTTGTTTTGGTAACATGTACTTTTAAGTGCATGTTGTTGACTGGAGCTATATGCAGTGATGATAGAAGCTCCAACTTTCTGTACATCTCATGACTAACCAAGTGCCTTTCCCCTCTTATCACCTGCCATTGGAAAGTATTCAAAGCATTTGCAGGTTGATACCAACCTGTTTGGCTATATTTTCAATACATTTGTATTGGTAAGTATGAAATGGGATTCCAAACCAGAACTTTTAATTCAGAGGCAGCAACATAACTCACTGCACTACAATGCTTTCATTTTTGACTCTGCCGTCACTTATACAACCAGGTGATTAAGATTCCAATGCTGGACCATAATATCATAAAACGTAGGAGCAGAAGTAGCCCATTCAGCCCATTGAGTCTATTCTGTCTTCAATGAGGTCATTGATTATCTGATAATCCTAAACTCCATTTCCCTGCCTGATGAATTTTGATATCATATATTCCCTGATTTTCAGACAAATGGAAAAGGAGATGTGCCCATTTATGATCTGGTGAGGTAATTCCACCAGATTTTCTTGGAACAGCTCATCTTCATGCCATTGAGATGGTGAGCACGGATATGAGCATTTGATCTTCAACACATCCATTCTGGATGAATACTGCAGAAGAAGATTATGGGAGACCACTACTAGGGTGAACTAGCAAGGAACAAAGCCTGACAGTAAGGGCATCTTTAAATATATAAAAACAAAGGGAGAGGTCAAAGTGAATACAGAGCCCTTAGAAAATATACCTGGGGAGATGATTATGGGGAACAATGAAATGACAGAGCAGTTAAACAGATATTTTGCATTAGTCTTTTTGGTGGAAGATACTTCGAAAATCCCATTAAGAGGAAAAGGGGAAGATGACATCACCATCATAACAGAAGAAGTATTAGACAAACTAATGGGGCTAAAAGTGAATAAGTCCCTTGGCCCTGACGGCTTGCATGCAAAGATCCTAAAAAAGGTAGCTACAGGGATAATGTGTACATTGGTTGAAATTTTACACAAATTCTTGGATTGTACCTGAGGTTTGGAAAATTGCCATTTTGACACCCTTATTCAAAAAGGGAAGGAATAGAGACAGCTTGATGTCATGAAAGGGAAATTAAATGTAACTTGGAGTTTATTGAAGTTTTTTGATTAAGTCTCAAGCAAAGTGGGACCGAGGGGAACAGTAGATACGTTCTATTTGTATCTCTAGAAGGCGTTAAACAAGGTACTTCACAAAAGGTTAAATCACGAGATAACAGCTCATGGTATTGGAAGCAGTAGATTGGCATGGACAGAGAATTGACTCATGGGCAGGAAACAGCAATTGGCGATAAGGAGTTCTTTATCAGTTTGACTACCTGTGACCAATGGAGTTCCATAGGGATCAGTTTTGGGACCCCAACTGTTTACAATTTATATTAAAGTCTTGGAAAGAAGTGAATGTACTGTAGCCAAATTTGTAAATGACACAAAAACAAGTGGACAGGCAAGTTGTGAGAGGGAACAGTTTACAGAGAGAAATTGTTAGGTTCCATAAGTGAGCAAAAGGTTTGCAAATGGAGTATAGGGTAAGCAAGTGCGAAGTTGTTCATTTTGGAAGGAAGTATAAAAGAACAGAGTATTATTTGAAAGGAAAAAAAAATTGCAGAAAGCTGCAACACAAAGAAATTTGGGAGTAATTGTGCATGAAACACAGAAAGCTAGCACACAGGAAGGCTACCGGAATGTCGGTCTTTATTTCAAAGGAGATGAACTATAAGAGTTGGGAACAAAAACAGAAGCTGCTGAAAAGCTCAGCAGGTCTGGCAGCATCTGTGAAGGAAAAAATCAGAGTTAACATTTCGGGTCCTATGACCCTTCCTCAGAACGCAGTAGGGAAAGAGTAGGGAAGTCTTACTGCAACTGTACAAGGTGCTGGTGAGACTACATCCGGAGTACTGTGAGCAGCTTTGATCCACTTATTTAAGAAAAGATATTATTTCATTGGAGGCAGTTCAGAAAAACTGCACTAGGATGATCCCTGGTATGGATGGAGTGTCTTATGAGCAAAGATTAGACAGGTTGTAACACTACTTGCTGGAGTTCAGAAGAATGAGAAGTGATCTCATTGAAGCCTGTAGGATTACTATGGGGCTTGATTGGGAAATGCTGAGAGGATGTTTCCTCTCATGAGAGAGTCTAGGACCAGAGGACATAGTCTCAGAATAAAGGGGCTCCAATCAAAGCATGAGATTGGAAGCAATTTCTTCTCTCAAAGGGGTAACAGTCTTTTGAACTCCTTGCCACAGACAACTGTGGGGTAAGAGTCCTTGCGAATATTTCAGGCTGAGATAAATTTTTGATTAGTAGGGGAATCAAGGATAACAGGGAAAGGGCAGAAAAGTCAAATGAGGAGCGTCCATCGATTATGAACAGCCTATTCCTGTTCCTGTTTTTTTCATGGTCTTAAGGGAGTACAGATAAGGAAAGATCTGTGCTTGGCTCACCTAATTTATAGCCATTCCTGCTGATGTATTTTCTCTCTTTGATAAGTGGCACAACTGAAGTTTTGCCCACTTTTTTTGAGGAAATTCAAATGGATCAGCCTTAACTAGTGGAACGGCTTCTTCTTCATCAAATATCACAAGGCAGTTTCAAGCAACTTAAAAATTTGTTTCTTGCCACAAGGGATACAAATGGCAATTATAGAATACAACTGTTGATGTTTGCTGCATTGAAATCTGGGTCTTTTTATCATTTTATAAGGATTATAAAAGAGCACTGTACAGAATATATGAAGAAATATTTGAGATAAATGAAAATTGAAATACTTAGCTATAACTTACAGCTTGTGTAATTTGTTGTCTAGAAACCTGTGACAATTTTAAATATGTGGCTGCATTTAAAATGACAGGCTAACAGAATCTTCAGGTTCACTGGTCTTTTTTCCTCTCCTTTGCCCTACAATCTAGTATCTTTGTTACCATCGGAATGCATTCATACGTATAAGAACGATCCCACTTCTTGACAGTTCATTTTGCACTCACTTTTCATCCATTACTTTTAGAGATTGCTGGCTTGATTTGAAAAGATCAAGTAATCAATCATCGCAGCCTGTGAGCTTGTTTTTCATTGGATATCTAAAAGTATCAGCAGTTGATTTCTGCTGTTGTAATTGTATAATCATACAAATGTGCTTAGGACAACATTGTTCATTTCGTATCAAGTGTATAAAATCCAGACCAAAATTGGGCAAAGAATAAAGCTAAAAAAAACTTTGTAAAGATCTTGCAAGTCTCATATGCAGGTCAAACATTTTTTTTCACTTAAAGAGGTTGAGGTATTTTGGTATCAAATTCTAGATTCAGAGATAATGGAAGACTTAAATTTTCTATTCAAGTTGGATTAGAACTAACCACATTCCTTTAATAAATTTATTAATAATCATTAGTTACTCTGCATTTTTTGCTCAATGTGGATGAAAATATTTATGAGAAATCAGGATATATACTCTAAAGTATTGGAAATGCAACATATGCTAATTACATAACTTTAAATTCTAATGATAAATGGTATTGGTAATATTATTTTAACATATAATTTTTTACTGAAACATTTCCATTCTTTTCATTAATACTTTAGCAGAGAGAGTTACATTATTTTTGATTATATGATTATCTGTACTTCATGCATTATATTAAAATAATCTATGCAGTCAGTCAAATAGCTTTTTGGGTTCACTGTGATGAAAGGTTCAATGTACCCTTTATCATGAGCAGTCATAGAGTCATAGAGCATGGATACAGACCCTTCTGTCCAACTAGTCCAGGCTGACCATGCTCTCAAACTAAACTAGTCCCACCAGCCTGCGTTTGGTCCATAATCCCTCTAAACCTTTCCTACTCATGTACTTATCTAAATGTCTTTTAAATGTTGTAACTGCAACTGCTTCCACCACTTCCTCTGGCAGTTCATTCCACATATAAGCCACTGTCTGTAAAAATATTGCCCTATGTCCTTTTCAAAACTTTCTCCTTTCACCTTAAAAATACCCCCCCTAGTTTTGAACTCCCCAACCTTAGGAAAAAGACTCTAGCTATTCACTGTATCTATGCCCCTCATGATTTTATAAACCTTTATAAGGTCACCCTTCAATCTCCAGTGCTCCGGTGTAAAAAGTCCCAACCTATCCAGCCCGTCCTTATAACTCAAAGCCCCCAGTCCCAGCAACATCCTTGTAAATCTTTTCTGAACCCTCTCCGATTAATAATACTTCCTATAGCAGGGCAACCAGAACTGCACACAGTACTCTAGAAGAGACTTCACCAACGTCCTGTGCAATCTCAACATGACATCCCAATTCCTACACTCAAAGGTCTGAGCAATGAAAGCAAGCTAAATGTCTTCTTAACCACCCTGTCTACCTGTGACGCAAATTTCAAAGAATTATGTACCTGAACACCTTGGTCTCTCCATTCATCAAAGCTATCCAAGGCCTTACTATAAATTATATAAACTCTGTTTTAGCAAAATGCAATACTTCCAATTTATCCAAATTAAACTCCAGCTGCCACTCCTCACCCCACTGATCCAAATGATCAAGATCTCTTTGTAATCTTAGATAACCTTTTTCATTGTGCACTTTTCCACCAATTTTGGTGTTGTCTGCAAATTTACCAACCATGCCTCCTATATTCATATTCAAATCACTTATATAAATGACAAACAAAAGTGGACCCAGTACTGATCCCTGTGGAATACTGCTGGTCACAGGCTTCCAGTCCAAAAAACAACCCTTAACCACCACCATCGTATTGTCAAGCCAATTTTATAACCAATTGGCAAGCTCACTCTGAATCTTACATGATCTAACTTTATTAATTTAGTCCACCGTGTGGAACTTTGTCAAAGGCTTTATGGAAGACCATGAAAACTGCCAGAAACATTTGTTTTATCTTAGACAATAAGTATATGAAGTATTGGTTCAAAGCTTCTGATCTGAATCAGCTCCAGTGACGTTGCATAATGCAAGCATGATTGGAAGTAATTAATTGAATTGTTAGAGATGTGACAGCAAAATGTAAGCTAGTCAAAAACTTTCAATATCATTTCTGCTATTAAACAGGACCAAGTTCCAACTAACACTTTTAATTAAAAAAAAGATTGTGTGGCATCATCTACTATCAGTATTGACTCCAGGAGTCACATTGAATTTTTTTTTTATGTGTGATAGCAATCACTGTTTGTAGCAAGGTGAATTGCTGTGTTGAAGCAGATGACAACTAGCTTAGTTGCAATTTCTTACAACAGCACCATCTGATATATTAGATGCCTGCATCTTTATGTTAATAACACCAGCCGTTGTGAAGAGCTCCAGGAAATGACAAAGTAAAATTTTCTTGTGCGGGGGGAATATTCACCATATTCTCTTTGATGGCATAGAGAATAGGAGAGAGGTAAGGTAATGCTTGGATAAATAAGGGGAGGCTGTGAAGATTGTGGGGAGGCTGCGGGTTAGAACTGGGCCAACAGGATGCGCTTAATTAAAATAAATAATTATTTAGCCACTGCGGAAATATCATTGGTTATGATTTAAGGTCTATACTGAAGCTGTGACTGGGCTATGTACAAAGCCACAAACTGAACAAGAATATTATTTTATAATTTAGTATGGTCAGTAACCTGAGGGTAAAGTGGTCATTTACTTTTTATTGCATTGGTTATTTTACCTGTATTATATATTAAATTCTGTCCATGGGCATTCATTCATTAAAATGCCTATAAGTGCCTCACAAGTGCTTACTTATTGCTCCTGTAAATTGTATTGTTAGATATTTTCAATGTTACAGATGGCATGGAGTAACACTCAACAGTTGCTTTGTTTGTTAAAGCATACTCGAACACCTTCTATGACATTAGACTTAGATCCATAGACCAGAATTAACAGAATGCGTAAGGTGACATGGTGGCCCACATCATCATAGGATGGCCAGACAACCTATTCACATCAGTGGGAATATTGACTTCCCACTTAGTTGCAGGAAATAAGCCAAAGTGGGGAAACTGCCCTTTGGCAAATTAGAGTCATTGTTGAATCACTTAAAGGAGAAGTAAATTTTGTTCGATTTACCAGAAGCTCAAGAAGATAGCTCGCAACCATGTCACCAAAGTCAGAAGGTGTGGTGCCGTAAGAACATAACTGCTGGCCCTGTCAGTACTTCACATATCCTGTGAACAAATCTTAAAATGTAATTTTACGGCAAGGGTTTTGTTTTCTTTTAAAATCCGTATTTTTGTCATCTAGAAACATTGCGTGGTTAGTGTACAGAAAGAGGCCATTCTGCTCGTTGTGTCTATGCTGGGTGTCTACAAGAGTGACTCAGCTGATCCCACTGCCTCATCCTCTTCCCCATTGCCCTGCAATATGTTTCTTCATCAGATATTTATTTAATTCCCCTTGAATGTTTTGGTTGAATCTGCCTCTACCCACACTCTCAAGCAGTGTATTCCAGAACTTAACTCCTCACTGCTTAAAGACGTTTCCCCGTCATGTTCCCTTAAGTTTTTTTTGCCATAGGCAGCACGGTGGCTCAGTGAATAACACTACTTCCTCATAGCACCAGGGAACAAGGTTCAATTCCATCCTTGGGAGGCTGTCTGTGTGGAGTTTGCATGTTGTCCCTGTATCTGCATGGGTTTCCACTGAGGGTTCTGCTTTCCTCACACAATTAAAGAAGTGCAGGTTAGGTAGATTGATGGTGTTAAATTGCACTGTAGTGTCAAGGGATGTGTAAGTTAGATGGGTTAGCCATGGTGAAAATGCAGGGTTATGAAGACCGGAGGTTGGGTCTGGGTGGGATGCTCTTCGGAGGGCCAGTGCAGGCTTGATGGGCTGAATGGCCTACTTCAATGCTGTAGGGATGTTATGATTCTATTTTTCATCATATTCAGGTTAATAATGGAGGAAAACATTTGTGCCTGATATGTGAGTTCCATTTTTTTGTCAAAAGGGCAAAAATGATTGCAAGTGCAAAAGTATAGGAACATTAAATTTCCTCCATCTGCTATCTGTAACACAGGCTTTAATCTGATGTCATGGAGGGAGGTATTATATTGATTAACATTGTGAAAATAATTTTTAGGGTGTGATGTATGAAACAAAGTCTGAAATAAAAAGGTAAAGTTTGCCTCTTGGAAATTGAACTGCTATTGCATGTAAGATGAAATAAGATCTCTTCTGTAGCTGCTTGCCTTTCTTCCAGTGATGGCTGAGCCAGATGCATCATACTGCTGGCTTAGCACTGGTACATTGCAAACATTGAGCTAGGACCAAAGCCAAAGTTGCATTGTCAAGACGATGTCAAGTGACCACATTCAATTTTTTTCAGTTTCTTCAAGTGACGTTTTTATAACTCTTGCAGAAACCTGTCTGTGTCAAAATGTAAGATTTAACAATTATCAAAATTAATCAAATGATTTTGAAGCCCTGGCATAGCAAAAATGAAAGAAGAATAAATAATAAATGCTAGTGAAAGATGTATAAGGAGATAACACTGCAGAATCTGTGTGCTTATCAGTTAACAGCTTGATGCCAATTTTTATATGTTTTCATGCGGAGAACATTTGAAATTCCTCCTTGTTAACTGACAGAGTCTTAAAAAACAAATACCCCCAAATGGATTTGGTACAATAAAATATGAACACACAAACTAGGAGCAGGAATAAGCTATTCAGCCCCTCGAACCTTCTCTACTATTCCATAAGATTATGACTGATCTGATCATGACTTCCAAACTACATTCCTGCCTACACTGATAAATATTCAGTCCCTTGCTTCACAAGAATCTATCTACCTCTGCCTTAAAGAATTCAAGAACTCTCCTTCCACCATTTTCTTATGAAGGAAGTTCCAAAGACCCATAATCCTCTGAGTGAAAATAACTTTACCTCATTTCTGCTTTAAAAGTTAATGCCTGATTTTTAAACAGTAATCCTTGGTTCTAAGTTCTCGGATCTGAGGAAACGTTCTCACCACGCTTACCCTTATAAAGATCTCTCAGGATCTTATATGTTTCAATCAAGGCACCACTTACTGCTCCAAATTTTAGCAGATACAAGTCTAACCTGTCAATTTCAGATAATAATCTTGTAAACCTTATCTTAACTGTTTCGAGCACACTTACATCTTCCCACAAAAACGGTAGACCGATGCTGGGCACCATATGAAGTCTGCTACAACCAGATTAGGCACAGTTCTCCAATTCATTGTGATTCCTAATTGGATACCCAGAACTGTTAAAACTGTGGTGAACCAGGATGAAGACTCCCCTTCTTTATTCACCTACTCCTTCAAGTAGTTGCAACAAGGTTAATTTAGAAAGGATGCCTTCCCTTGTGGAAACCTTTCTTTCAGATCCAAATGTAATTCTTTGAAAGAAGTCGATTTAGACAAGTTTTGTTTTGAGTTAACAAAGAGTGGATTCATTAATTATGAAACACGGAAGAATTAATAACACAACACACATGTATAAGGATTAGAAATAGAAAGGATAAAAAGGGTCAATGGATCAATCTCTGAATTGTTTGCAAAGAGTGGATAGTTGAATATTGTGGCTGTTGCAGTGAAGGTTACTGGTAGCATTGGCATTGGTAAATGAATGGCTTCACAATCCCTAGTTTGGCAGATTGGTTGAGATTCTGTAGTTCTGATTCCTTTCGAACATGGTTGAATTCCACCATTCAGGGTAACAGAGAATGCTTTGTTGTTCTGTTTCCCTTTTGTCTAGCTGCTAGCTAGATAGCTTTTAGCACTCAGAGTAAGAGAAGGTCTTTACCAAAAACGTAGGGGTGGTTAGGGGAGAGTTCTTCGATTGTTATCTTCACAGCAGGCTAATACTCAAATGCAGGCCGGTAAACACAAGAGTATTCAGCCCAAATAGTACATTCCAGTGGAGTTCTACCTGGCTTTTTATCACATGTTCTTGTGTTTTTTCCAAAGGGAAAAACACAAAATGTGTCTCCAGTTTGGTATATAATCTATAAGGAGTGGCTTGGTGTTGAACAAAGAGTTGTCAGCTCTTCACTATCTTAAATTGTGTTTCCTCTGCTTTTTGAAATTTTTTAACACTTTTAGATGTTACATCCCATTCATTTCACATTGATTTTTGCAAGCCAGTATTATCTTATTTTGTCTCCGTAGCAGTCCTCTTTAAAAATTCTTATTTTGAAATTAAGGACTAAAAACCCCTGTAGTATATTGTCATCATAACATATTTCACCTATGCCCTGTATAGCTAAATATTAACCTTTGATATTCCCTTCATGATAAATGAGAATATTCTATTGGCTTTCCTGATAATTTGCTGCAAATACATACTATCCTTTCGTTATCAATGCATAAAGGATCCCAGATCTCTCTGCATCCCAGATATCTGCACCCTCTCACCATTTAGATAACAGCTTCTTTTTTTTATTCGTCATGGAAAATGGGCAATTTCATATTGTCGCACATTTACTCCATTTGCCTGATGTTTGTCTACTCACTTAACATAACAATATCTTTTCATAGCCTCCTCATGTTCTCTTCACAAATTACCTTCTTAATGATCTTTGTGTCATCAGCAAATGTTGCAACTAGACCTTTGGTCTTTTCATCCAAGTCATTTATATAAATTGTAAACAGTTGAGGTCCCAGGTCCAGTTCCTGCCAGTGTGTAATTTGAAATTTGTTTAAGAAGTAACATTATGCACAGTATGAAATAAATATATTTCCCTCTCAATTAACAAGCTCAGTCCATTTCATTCTGACACCAGTGATTAAATACAATCTATTTACATGTTATTTCGGTTATTATTGACTTTAATCTAAACCATGTAAAATCATGATTATAATTATTAAATGTTGTTGAATGATGTTTTGCCTTCAAAGCTCTTATAAAAGCTCTACTCAGAAATGACACCTAAAATTATCCTCCCCAACATTGTAAATGCCCTGCTTTGAAACTCTAATTTACATTGCTCTGAAATGGGCATGCACAGCCATTATATCTCATGCTTTAAAGAGTTTCAAAATCAGATTGCAAATTAGCAAGAGCTGTTGCTTGCAAGAGGTGCCTCAGGAGAGGTCAATTCAAGAAATACATCCGACTTTTATTGGATACAGGATTGTTAATAAAGAATATCAGTTTCACTTCCTCCAGAGTGAATTTATGCATTGATTACCTGAGGCATGCTGGCTAAGGAGCTTCCTGATTTCAGTCATTGTCTACACTAGGTAAGATGATCGAAGCTGAAAACATCAGTTGGAGGGAGATGATTGATCACACTACCACTGGTTGAGCTTCCAACTTCAAGCTGTTGTCCAGCAACTTCTGTATCGGTATACCTTTTCTCATTCATTACAGCCTTGGTTCAAACATGGTCAAAAGAGCTGAATTCCAAAGGCGAGGTAAGAGTGACAGCCCTTGACATCAAGGCAGCATTAAACCAAGTGTGGTATGAAGGAGGCCTAGCAAAACTGGATTCGATAGGTATTGGGGGAAAGCTCTCCGCTGGTTGGAGTCATACCTGGCACATAGGAAGATGGTTGTGGTTGTTGAACCTTAATCATCTCAGCTCAAGGACATCTCTGCAGGAGTTCCTCAGGGTAGTGTCCATGCCAAAACATCTTCAGCTGCTTCATCAATGACCTTCCCTCCATCATAAAGTCAGAAGTGGGGATATTCACCAAAGAGTGCACAATCCATGACTCCTAAAATACTGAAACAGTCCATGTTCAAATGCAAGAAAATCTGGACAATATCCAGGCTTGGGCTGACAAGTGGCAAGAAACATATGTGTCACACATGCCAGACAATGACCGTTTCCAATAAGAGACAACCTAACCACTGTCCCTTGACATTTAATGGTGTTACCATCACTGAATCTCTCACTATCAACACTCCTGCCATTACCATTGACCAGAAATACAACTGAACTGGCCATATAAATACAGTGGCCACAAGAGCAGGTAAGAAGCTAGGAATACTGCAATGAGTAACTCACCTCCTGGCTCTGCAAAGCCTGTCCACCATCAATAAAGTACGAATCAGGAGTGTGATGGCATACTCCCGACTTGGACGGATGGGTACAGCTCCAACAACACTCAAGAAGCTTGACAGCACCCAGGGCAAAGTGGCCTTCTTGATTGGCACCACATCTACAAGCATCCACTCTCTCCACCACCGACACTCAGTAGCAGCAGTTTGTACTATCTACAAGATGCACTTCAGAAATTCACCAAAGATACTCAGCACCTTTCAAACCCATGATCACTTCCGTTTAGAAGGACAAAGTCAGCAGATAGATGGGAACCCCACCACCTGCAAGTTCCCCTCCAAGCCACCCGCGAACCTGACTTGGAAATATATCACCATTCTTTCACTATTGCTAGGCCAATTCCCTCTCTAAAAATATTGTGCGACTACCTACAGTAAATAGACTGCAGCAGTTCAAGAAAGCAGCTCTTCACCACCTTCTCAGGGCAACTAGGGATGGGCAATAAATGCTGGCCCAGCCAGCGATGCCCACATCCCATGAGTGAATAAAATAAAGGTAGGTGTTACTGACAAAACCAATATTAATTAGTAATCCCTAAATTCCTTTGGGAAGATGATGATGATGATTACAGGACAAGAACATGGTGAGATCCTGCTTTCAAATGCAGAATGTAATGTCTGTCCTTAGAGTGGGCAGGGTATTTAGAAGTGTGGCAGGGGTTAGGGTGACAGTTGAAGATTCTGCCACATTCCTACATTGGCTCTGTTTAACTCTGTAGCAGGAGCAGTCATTGACATCCTTCATGCCCCAACAACAATTGATCTTTCACATCTGCTTAAGGCTCTCAGCCCTCCACCTACGATATTCACCGCAGTGGCAGATGGGGGAGGTGGAGGTGTGGCGCTAACATGTGATCCCTCTTCCTCTTTCAAAGACATTCAACTCCTAATCAAGTAAACCAGCATCAAGAAGAGGTCAGAGCCACTGAGAGCCAACCTCTTTCTTCGCTGCTGACTACATTTCCCCATACAACATGCACTCCATGATCATCCCACTGGGTGGGATTTCTGAGCCCAGGGTCATTGATTCTGTGGAGCACTTAGCTTGGTCCAGGAATACTGCGTCTTCAACAGTTCTCCAGCTGGCAGGTGAGTCTCCGTTGCTTTGATTAAACACTATCCAATTTGTCTCATGATTGAATTTCTTACATTATGCCCAAGCAGGGAGCAGTGCAAGAAAACATTAGAAAACTGGGAGCAAAGTATATTTGCAAGCCTGTAATGTGTATTGGAGGCTCGAATAATTTGTCAACATTCCCTGGAACTGCAGTTTCATTTTGAGGATCCTTAGTTTTCATTCCCTAACTTACTGGTATGGGTGTCGGAGGGAAATAGTTTAAAATGTGTTTCACCAGGTCCCTTGCCAGTTTTACAGTGTCCAGTTTCCTATTGAAAAATATAGTAATTTACAATGTGTTCTAATATTTGGACAGGTGAGTTTGCAATTTGTTAAAATATGCCATTTAGTGTATTTTGCACCATCTGCATGATTACAATGACTGCAAGAAACATCAGTTCATCTCTGAAGTTGAGCTTTGTTATCAGTGGTTTTTTGTTTTTTTTTCAAATATAAATTGCAACTTATCTAAGTAACTGAATACAGGGAACCTATTACATAGTTTGACCTCAGTACTATCATTATAACCTTGAATGTTTTTTCATTAAGAAATTGCAGCAATAAAGTTACATGTCAGGCTCTCTCTGTTAGAATGTTATGAGTCTGTAGCAGGCCTGAAATGGATAATTTGCTCTTTCCCTTCAAATCAAGTGGAAACTTCATACCATACTCTTTAGCTTCCTACTAGGTTGCAGAATAGCAGTTTGTTTTTCTTTGGAAATCTCCCATTCTCAAGAAAGCACAGAAAAATATCTTTATTTGGTACATCATCAATGCATTTAAGTAAAATGCAATAGACCTGAGAAATTCATGTTCATGTAAGAAAAATGCAGAAAGAAATTGGGAAACCAATCTGAGTTAAACATGAATAACAGATGCTATTGCATGTTAATGATGCTTAGTTCCATATTTGAAAGGCATTGAATCCAAATCATATGCAAAACTGAAGCCAAAATATCACAGGAGATAGGAAATAGGAAATACTAACTGTACTTTAATGAGGAGGAAACTGGCAGTACATAAGTGATAATAAACAAGACAAGCAAAAGATCAGGCACATAATAAAATACCCATTAAATGGAACGAACGCTATCATTGTTATTAAGAAGATTTCAGAAAACAAATTTAGCCTACAATGATTACCTTGTTCTGGTGTAATTATTTTGTTTGTATAGATCTTGTCCACAAGTTTAGTTCTGTTAATTGAACACTCTTTATCAAATTATTGTACACTATGTCAAGAACGCAAGGGTAAAACCACATTACTCATTAATTTAAGCCAGCCCTATGTGCAATGAATGAATGGTTAGCAGTAGGAAGATGCATTATGACAATTTTGCTTTTTGTTACATGTCGATAAATATTGGCCCTTGGAGGGATTGTGACGAGTCAGTGAGATCACTCAAAATTCAACTTATTAAAAAGAAGCCTGCATTTACAGAACATATTGTTAAATCTCCCTTAAATGCCACCAAACTCTAAACAACAGTAGTAATTCAGGCTTAGAAAAAGTGAAGAAAGCATGTGATAGTTCATGGCAGCACACTACTAGATCTCCTGTTGTCTCACCCCATCCTCTGCAGCCATCTGTCCTTAGAAACCCATCTGACAGCTGGAGCAAAATGTATCTTTTAAAGGTTACACATATTGCTATTAATCTGCCAAAGATTTTTGTAAAACTTGATGATGGTGAGGGAATAGCAGATAAAAGCCATGAGGGTATTCCCTCCTCCTTCAAGCATTCATTGGCAGGAATTGTCAGTAGTGCCACCTGCGGCATTACACGTTGCCGTTAATGGAAGAACTGGCAAGAATCAAAAATTGCATAAATAGGAGTGGAGAGGAGAAGGTTGAGCTAATTATTTTCCACAAAAATGCAAAGAAGATACTTGATGAATGCCCCTAGTGGCCGCAGGAGTTTATCCATTACATACTTGAGTAACACCAACTGAGAAGCAAGCCCCCTCACTTGCACCTGCTGATGTTTTGCCCATATGAACATGTGTAATAAAGAGTCCTCTGGTTGTGAAGTACCAAGATTCATTGGTAAAAATGATGCTCCATGCTACCACTGATCTCTTAAAGATCTCCTAAAGGTACTAAAGGGCTACCACCAGTTAGTGGATCATACTTCACAAAGCGGTCAAGCACTTGTGGAAATTATCAAAAAGTAAAATATCTGAGACATGTGGTGGCATAGTCATAATGTTATTGATTTAGTAATTCAGAAAATCAGGTTAATGCTTTGAGGGCATGAGTTAAAATCTCACAATGGCAAATGGGGAAATTTTAATTCATTAAAAATCTGGAATAAAAATCTAACCTAAGGGCGACAATATAACCACTGTGAATTGTCATTAAAACCCATTGTTTCCCTAATGTCTTTAAGGGAAGGAAATCTGCCACTCTGACCTGGTTTGGCCTACATGTGACTGTAGATCCACAGCAATGTAATTTACTTTTATCTGCCTCCTGAGCAATTAGAGATGTGCAATAAATGCTGGCCCAACCAGTAATGCTCATATCCCAAGAACAAATTTCGTAAAAAATGAATCAATAGAATAAAATAGGAGCAGAAGGATTCCACAAATCAAGAGAGATTAGAGGTTGCACTGACAATGAGCTGGATACCCTGCGACACAACAGCGAACAAACGCAATGTAACTGGTGACCAACTAAAAAGGAACCCGCCACATCACCATCAAAACATTTCCAAGCACATACTCCATGCGGTCATACATGGAGATATAATGGGAGCTCTATAACTAGCCATATAAATAGTTTTTCACAGATGTAAAGACCCACCTGAAAATTGAATCTGATGGACTTTGAGAATCAGGGAGGAAAGTTGACTCGGCATTGGTGAAAGTCAGCAATTACTCTACACAACAATTGCTCAACACAACAACTGCTCGACACAACAATTGATACTTAGTTCCATTGAAGTCAATGGAATTAAGTACTACCTATTGTATCTAACAGGGGGCCAACCCAGTATAGCCCACATTCTGCTATTATCTGAGATTTATTTCTAGTCACAAGTATTCCCATCTAATTTTCCTCAACACAAACTATTGATTTTCAATCAGGAAACAGTTGAGGGACATTTGGAAATCACCCTCTATAATAATGTGTTGACCTTGGAAAATTGGTTACAGTCACTAATATAAATTGTGTCAGTACTTGAAAATCAATGTGTTGTCACATAATGTGATAAATGAAATGTGAATGAAACTCAATGAGTTCTGAAAGAGGCTATGGACTATTGAGTGGAATCTTATCGGTAACATGAAGGCAGTTTCGGAGCTGGAGGCTAATTTTAGAAAATCTTCATGATGAGGTGGCTGTTTCATGCATCACACCAAAGAGTGAGATTGTTGGAGGTGAAGTGAGGCAGCAGCAGGTACAAAGTCAGTATGAAGCAAATGCCCACAAATGGACAGATAGAGTGATGCCACTATGATCTGCCCAATGCTGCACCATCTCTTTGTTGAGGCCAAAGACCAACAGGTGGCTGGAAGTATCCTCTTGATTGTTGGCCAGTGCGAACTTCATTTCATTTCACCTCCCGAGTTATGGAAGCCAATGGGCCACATGTCATCCTGTGAAGGGGCTTTCCATTCTCCTAGTGGGTATGCCAGCTGGCCAGAGACTCAGGTACACAATTTAGCACCCCCACCTGCGCAGCCTAACACCCATGCTACATTGGAATTTGAACTGGAAGCAGTCTCTTACTGTGGTGCCCTCAGCAGCTCATGCTCAACCACAAAAACCATTGAGATCAGGATCCTGAAATGGTCTGACCAGTGATGAAAACCTCAGATTCCACCCATCATGGCTGCAAAAAACTGATATCTTTCTCCATGTATATCTCTGCTTTAAATAAAATTTGCTCAATTTTACCTTAAATAAAGGCAAAGGTCTGCACTTTTACTAATTGCTTGTGCAGGAAGCCAACTATTCAACAATCTTCTGTATAAAGAAATTTCTTTTGAGCAGCTCCTTTCTTGAATAAAGGCAATTTTAAATATTGATGTCCCTTCAACACTGAATACCCAAACAGAACTTTTCACGCTAGTAAAACACTTCATCATTCTCAAGCACCTCTATTAAATCTGCTCTTATTTTTTCTTTGCTACAATGGAAACAGTCTGAGTTTTTCAAGTGCCTTCTCATAATCAGTTGCCAGCACCACCAATGAGCAAAAAATAATTCGGGTTGAACTCAAGAGGCTCGCTTTCATATCAGCTTTTGTTAAATTTTGCCTCAATGCATTAATTTTAAATAGATTAATGTTGGCATTAAGATAGCATATATCAGAAAATTGAGACTGAGGTATCACTTTTTTGAAAACAGTAATAAAGAAGCTAATTATTTTTCATGTGTGCAGACTTCCTAGCAATCAATGATAAACCTGTTGGACTATGACCTGATGTTGTGTGACTTCTGACTTCTAGATGTTGGAGGTTATGATCTTGGGAGGTGCTGCAGAAGATGCCTTTATGAGTTGCAGCAGTCTATCTGGGAGATAGCTATAATACACTGACGGTAAAGGGAATGGAAGCTTAGGCCTAACCACAGGGATCACGATTCTGTGCTCTTCCTCCACTGATTTTCAGTCTAAATGGTTTGGCATAACTTAACATCAGGTATATGATCTATGCATTTTTATATCCGCTTGAGTTCCTGGAGGCAGAGCCGATTGATATGCATGAAATCTTCTAAAATATGGATGAATGCATTGCAAAAGAATGCAAATCAGGAATATGTTTTAAACCTTAATGCGATCTGAAGCACTCATTTTTTTAAGGTTGTAAGGTTTGCAACCTTCCAACGCAGTGCATTCCAGATTCCCATCACATGCTGAATGAAAAAGTTTTTTTCCCCCTAAATCCTTTCTGAATCTCCTGCCCATTACCTTGAAACTATGCTCTCTTGTGATTGGCTTCTCAACCAAGGAGAACAACTGCTCTCTATTTACCCTGTCCACACCCTTCATAATTTTATACACCTCAATCATGTCCCCCTTTAGTTTTCTAAACTCTAAAGAAAACAACCCAGGCCTATCAAGTCTCTCCTCATTGTTCCATTTCTCCATCTCAGGCAACATCCTGGTGAACCTCCTCTGTACCCTCTCCAGTGCTATCACATCATTTTTGCGGGAGGGTGGCCAGAAATACATATAGTACTCCAGTTGTGGCCTGACCAATGTTCTGTACAACTCCATTACTGCTCTAATATTCTATGCCACAACTGATGAAAGCAAGTTTACTGGAGCAGTCATTTGCTTTTCAGATTATTTCATATCCAAGTGAGTATTAGCAACTGAACAGAAAATTATGTATGGCTAGTGGACAAGCATTCTGACGCTTGCCAACATTTTCTGGAGTTAACATTTCTGACACTGTATTTAAAGGCTACTCGGGTGTTCCGTTGCTTGCAGCAAGGCAGCAGCTCTATGAAAGCTTATGGTTTCCGTGTCATCCCCCTGGAGAAGCCTGCAAGATGTCAAGAAGGTGGATGTCTCATGAATGCATCACTAAATCCTTTGTCCCAAGTTTCCATGCCACACAAATTAGAATTAGAATCCCTACAGTGTGGAAACAGGCCCTTCGGCCCAACAAGTCCACACCGAACCTCAGAGCATCCCACCCAGATCCATTCCCCTATGATCCACCTAATATACACCCTCTACCTCCCTGAACACTACAGGCAATCTAGCATGGCCAATCCACCTAACCTGCACATCTTTGGACTGTGGGAGGAAACCGGAGCACCCAGAGGAAACCCACGCAGACACGGGGAGAATGTGCAAACTCCACACAGACAGTCGCCCGAGGCTGGAATTGAACCCAGGTCCCTGGCGCTGTGAGGCAGCAGTGCTAACCACTGTGCCACCGTGGCTTTCTTTCCCTTTGATGGGTGAAATGAGCTCTCTCATCAGACCTAAGCAACCTGGATTTAGAGGTTATGGCTTCAAGCAGGAATCTAAACCGTGAGACACAGAGCAGGGGGTGTCATAGTGTTATAGAGTTATACAGAATGGAAACAGATCCTTTGGTCCAACTTGTCCATGCTGACCAGGTGCCCTAAGCTGATCTAGTCCCATTTGCCAGCATTTGGCCCACATCCCTCTAAACCCTTCCTATACATGTACTAATCCAGATGCCTTTTAAATGTTGTAATTGTACCCACCTCCTCCACTTCCTCTCACTGCTTGTTCCATACAAGCGCCTGCCTCTGTGTAAAAATGTTGCCTGAATGAACCTGCACTCTGCAAAGGTGTCATCATCTACTCACTATAACCTCACACTCATAAAACCATCATTCAGTCTAACTCTACCATCCTCCAGCAATATCCCATAAGCATGCTCAGGCCAAATAATGCTAACGAACCTCTATCACTTGCAGACGCTACGTTGCCGATTCGCTTATCGGGAAAGGATTATGCACACTCATCAGTTACACTTGTATACACTTTCACCTTTCTCTTCATTGCAGGATAGGTTAGTGGATAATAATAGAAGAGGGCCCAGAGTGACAGACGGGTTCTTGATTTCTGATTCTTCACCCACTCTGAAGAAGAAGCAGTCCAGCTGGTTGACGAGAATCAAGTTTTGTCCATCGCCGATGGACAAATTTGCATGGCAGAAGCCAGTGAGGAACATTGTTGTCTGCTCTTCTCAGAAGTGCAAGTCCTCTCAAACGTCATCAATTTAAGGACTTGTGCTTCTGCACTAACTAATTCTCTGTTTCTTTCTTCCTTTCTCTCTCTCTCTCTGTTTCTGTCTCATCCACAGCAAAATGCAAGAGGCCACAGAGACCGTCCAGCACAAGCACTTCTGAGGCCTGAAGCCTATAAACATTCTGAGGATGCATCAGCAAAGTGTTGACCTGCAGCCATTACCAGCACAGAGACTGGTAGCTCAGTTGTTATCCGAGCTATGGTAAACTCAGGGACAAAATCTTCTAGTTCGCAGCCAGTGACCACAAGATTCACCTGATATCTCTAAGACGTAGAGGACTGCTGAAGACCAGCACCTGCTCAGCTGTACGTGAAAGGCATGCCTTTGTATTCAGCTTGCACAGATAAACAGGAGGAAATCAAGCAGGAATGCAAGAGATTCTCACAAGACTACAGCAAGTGATGCAGTTCTGTCCATTTTTTCTTTGCTGTGGTGGCCTTGGCATGTGAACACTTGACTGCCTGCTTGGAAAGCACAATAACTACATTGGAGACTCTTGTCTAGCAGTTCACTCAAGGACTTCTGGATATGCGCTTGGGCCTGCGCATCACTGCTCCAGCTAAGGATACTCAGCCTCAATGGCAAGACATGGCAGCCATTAACAGGCAATCTTTAACTTCATCTCAAGACATTCCTGAAGGGACCAACCCTTCCACTTCCACTCTCTCAGTGTAACACACTTGCAAATTCTGGAAGATCCATACATGAATCCGCATGGCCCTATTCTTTGTAGACAAAAAGTCACATACATGAACTGCATCTGTTTGCAATGTCACAAAATAGGTGATAGCTGTGTTTTAGTTCATTTCTGAGGACAATGTCTTGATCAGTCAGAGTCAACTTATCTTGTTTAAAATGTAAACAAAGTTTGACAGTTAATTGCCAGTCATCACAACCTGGTCCATTCACCACAGAGGATTCTTCCAACCAGAGTTAACATGCATAAACATGCACAGATATTGTTTTCCCTTTTTTTTGGTATTTCTTGTGAATTAACCTATATGTGTGCAAGACAAAAGGTTTTGATGACTTAGTTTTTTAGCAAAACTCAAATTCTTTACCGCCAAATAAATTAGTTCATCACATGATTTGAAAGTGAGCTCAGAGGAGCAAAAATTAACAATTGGGAACTTGTTTTGTTTTGTACTTTCATTCATACACCTGGACCTCACAAGTCAACATTGGAGTTGCGGAAATACACTTGTGAGTGACTTTCCACAGATTATTTAAACAATTTGTGGTGGTTTGAGCAATGAAATATCTGTTGAACAGGTATTTATGGAACTATGGTGTTCCAAAAACTAGCGTAATATTTTTTATTTCAACATTGGATTCATTTCCCTGAAGTGTAATAAGGACCTTGGAACCTAAAGTAGTAGGCTCTAATATGGTAATCTTAGAATAAATTATAATGCTGAAGTGCAGGCTTGTCAGATTACAAGATTAAATTATATACTGTTGATCCTCCTGTTTTTAATGAGGTACATCTTTGCAGAGAAGATCTCAAAGAGGAGAATACTTAGTTACAAAATTTAGAATACATGCGTCTAAACATTTGAAGAAAATAAGACCTTTATAAGTAATCTTTGCTGCAGTGTACACATGTTTTGTACATCTATTTTAGTAGGATCAGGTCTAGTACTATTTGAAGAGCACATCAAACAAAAGAAATTGATTTGACTCATTTTAATTTGACATTTTTTATTGTTGAAAATAAGACCATGTTTTCTTGTCACTACCATTGCTGATGCAGGTTTGTGTCATGGTCATAGTTAGTTCTTCAGATGAATATGATGTCATCTATGATACAGAGACAACCTAGTAGATTCTTAATAATATGACGCTTTTGTTGTCAGAATTTATTGTGGTTGATGAACAATCCAAATGGTAATCTAAGGAAACCGTACCCTCCTAAATGTTTTCTAAAGCTTGTCAGCTCTTTTGACATGGGAAACATGCATGAACCAATATCCAATCTTGGCATCAAGCTTAGAAAAATATTTGGCAGCTGAGAGCTTGGGATTAAGCTCTTCCAAGGTAGAAATTTTGTATAGACATCTCATTAGTGCATTATTCAGCCAGCTTGGATTTAAATGTATATCTACAAAGCCGTGCTTCTTTGAAACACAAGTAATTGAATTACACCAGTTAATATGATGATTGACTTTATGGATGATATCGTTTCGTAATTCAACTCCAGTTTGAATGTGCCTTAAATGTAAATGCTGTCTTTACAAGGAAAGTCAATGTTGGTTTGCATATCATCTCGTGGATGTTACATTGCAATAACTTTAAGTTGCGGAAAGCACCAAGCCTCTCTAGGTAGGGATTCCTCAGAGTTATTGAAATGGCACAGTTTAGCATCTTTGCTATTACAACTGATGGGTATTTTATGTAAACAAACAAAAACAAGGAAGCATGGATGCTGGAAATCAGAAAGAAAAACAGAAAGTGCCAGAAAACCTCAGCAGGTCTGGTAGCATCTCTGAAGAGAAATCAAAGTTGACATTTCAGATCCATTGATCCTTCTTCTGAACTGATTCAAGCTAGCAAAAAGTTGGTATATATGCTAAAGAATGGGCGGGCCGAGGGGTAAGGAGTAAACGATAGCTGGAGATGGAGCACAGAGATAAAGACAGTAGGGCAAAAAAGGAATGGGTAAAGGTCAGCCTCAAAGAATCAATGGCTGCTAATGGGAACCACTAAAAGCTGACGATATGTTGTTTCTGATAGCAACCCACTCAGTGACAGGGCCTGGTGTGTGGGGGCTGGGATAAGGGCATGGGAAAAGGTGCTCAGGACCTAATATTATCGAACTCATCATTGAATCCAGAAGGCTGCAGTATTCCCAAGCAGATAATGAGGTGTTGTTCTTCCAGCTTGCGTGAAGCTTTGCTGGAGCTCTGCAGCAAGCCCGAGACAGATGTTGGCCAGGGAACACAGCAGTGTGTTGAAATGGCAGGCGACTGGAAGCTTAGGGTCAATTTTGTGGACAGAATGTAGGTGTTCTGCAAAATAATTGTGCATTGTGTGTTTTGTCTCCATTCCATGGAAGAGATGACAACGTGAGCGGCAAATGCAATAGACTAGATTGAGTGAAGTGCAGGTAAAGTGCTGCTTCACCTGAAAGGTGTGTTTGGGACCTTGCATAGTGAGAAAGGAAGAGTCATAGAATCGTAGAGTCATTCAGCACAGAAACAGACCCATCGGTCCAACACTTCCATGTTGACCAAGTTCCCCAAACTAAACTAGCCCCATTTGCCTGCATTTGGCCCAAATGCCTCTAATCCTAATCATATCTTTTAAATGTTGTAACTGTACCTGCATATGCCACTTTCTCTGGCAGTTCATTCCACATATGACCCACCCTCAGTGCAAAAATGATGCCGCCAGGTCCCTTTTAAATCTTTCTCCTCTCATCTTAAAAATATGCCAACTAAATTTGAGTTCCCCTATCCTAGGGAAAAGACCTTTGCTATTCACCTTACCTGTGCCTTTTATGATTTTATAAACCTCTATAATGTCCCCCCTCAACCTCGTACACTCCAGTGAAAAATGTCCCAGCCTATCCAACCTCTCCTTATAACTCAAACCTCCCCAATCCTGGCAGCATCCTTGTAACTCTTTTCTGAAGCCTCTGCAATTTAATAATTCTTTCCAATAGCGGGAAGTGAATGATCAGGTGTTATACCTTCTGCAATTGCAGGGAAAGGTGCCACTGGAGTGTGGGGAGATGTTGAGAGTGGAGAAGGAGTAGAACATAGGATTCTGGAGGGAACAGTCCCTGTGGAATGCTGACACGGGAGGGGAGGAGGAAATGTATCTGGTGGTTGCATTCCACTGAGGTGATAGAAATGGTGGCTAATGATCCTTTGGATGTTGGTGTTGGGGGTTGGTAAGTGGGCGTCAGGGGGACCCTATTATTGTTGTGGGAGGCAAGAAAGGGGGTGAGGGTCACAGTGTAAGAGATGGGTCAGAGATTCATAGATTCACAAAGAGCAGAAAAGTCCTTCGGCCCATTGAGACTCTACCGACATAACCACCACTAAAAGTGCGCTAATTCCAATTTGCTGCATTTGTCCTATATCCTTGACCTTAATACGATCTGAAGCATTCATTCAACTATTCTTTTAAGGTTGTAAGGTTTGCAGCCTCCACTACCTTCCAACGCAGTGCATTCCAGATTCCCATCACATGCTGAATGAAAAAGTTTTTTTCCCCCTAAATCCTTTCTGAATCTCCTGCCCATTACCCTGAAACTATGCTCTCTTGTGATTGGCTTCTCAACCAAGGAGAACAACTGCTCTCTATTTACCCTGTCCATACCCCTCATAATTTTATACACCTCAATCATGTCCCCCTTTAGTTTTCTAAACTCTAAAGAAAACAATCCAGGTCTATCAAGTCTCTCCTCATTGTTCAATTTCTCCATCCCAGGCAACATCCTGGTGAACCTCCTCTGTACCCTCTCCAGTGCTATCACATCATTTTTGCGGTAAGGTGGCCAGAAATACATACAGCACTCCAGTTGTGGCCTGACCAATGTTCTGTACAACTCCAACGTTACTGCTCTAATATTCTATGCCACAACTGATGAAAGCAAATGTCCAATATGCCTTCTTAACTATCCTATTCATGTGCTCTGCCAACTTCAGGGATCTGTAATAATTATCCCAAGATCCCTCTGTTCTTCTAAGCTACCCAGTGTTCTGCCATTCATTAAATAGTCCCTCATCTTGTTTCTTCTTCCAACGTGCATCACCTTGCACTTACCAGGGTTAAGTACTATCTGCCACTGGTCTGCCCATCTGAACAATCTATCTATACCTTCCTGTAATCTATAGTCATCTTCTTCACTATTAATCACTCTACCAATCTCGGTGTCATCTATAGATTTGCCTAACATTCCCACCACATTTTCATCTATATCATTTATGTACATAACAAACAATAAGGGTCTCAGCCCTGATCCATATGGCACACTGCTGGACACTGGCCTCCAGTCACTCAACAGTCTTCTACCACTATCCTTTATGACCTATTACTAAACCAGTTTCTAATCCATCTCACCAAGTTTCCCTCGTTTCTGAGTATTTTAATCTTCTCAATCAGTCTCCCATGTGAGGCCATGTCAAAACATCAACTAAACTGTCCTCATTCACACTTGATCACACTTTCAAAAAAAATGAACAAATTTGTGAGGCATGACCTCCTTCTGGCAAGGCCATGGTGGCTATCCATAATTAGCCTATGCCTTACCAAATAGGTATTAATTCGCTCCTTCAGAATTTTCACCAATCGTTTCCCTACCATTGACATGTGACTCATTAGTCTGTAATTTCCTGATTCATCTCTACCACCCGCCTTAAAACGTAGAACTACATTTGAGGTCCTCTAATCCTCTGACAGTTCCACCACAGCCAGACAGGAATTAAAAATTTTGTCAGGGCCCTTGTAACTTCCTTCTTTACTTCCCACAGTAACCCGGGATGCAATTCATCTGGGCCTGGGGATTTGTCTGTTTTTAAGCCTGACAGAGCCTCTAATTCCTCCTCATCTCCAATGTCAAACTGTGCAAGTTCCTCACAATCCCTTTTCCTGAATTCTACACCTATGTTATCCCTTTCCAGAGTGAAGACTGAAGCGGAGTATTCATTCAATACCTTTCCAATATCCTGTGTCTTCACATATAGGTTGCTGCCTTCATCCTTAATGTGTCCTACTCTTTCCCTGGTTAACCCCTTCCCTCTAATGTATTCTGAAAATATTTAAGGATTATCTCTAGTCCTGTTTGAAGATTAACTTAATCCGCAGCTGAGGGCCCTGTCAACTACAGTGTTTGGGAATCCTCAGTTGAGGAAGAAGGTTAACATTTTAGACGCCTCCTTGTCAAAGTTGATACCATCAGAACAGATGCAACAGAGACAGAGAAATTGGGAGAATGGAATTACAGTAAGCAGGATGTATAGTCAAGGTAACTGTGGGAGTCAATGGTTTTGTAATGGCTATTGATCACCAGCATATCTCCAGAAATGGAAATAGAGATATTGAGGAAGGGAAAGGAGGAGCCAGAGATAAACCAGGTGAAATTGACAAACGTTTCCAATTTTGGATGATAGAGGGAAGCAACACAAATTATATTATCGATTTACCAGAGAGAGTTACGGGTGGGGGCCAGAGTAAGATTGGAACAAGGAATGTTCCAGATCCATGCGTATGGGTAGTTCTCCTATAACGTGATAATTGGTTCTTGTGTGACCTCACGCTATAAAAAATCACGCTATAGAAAATCGCCATAGAAAATCACGTTATAGGGAAATCGTTATAGAAAATCATTTGCCAGTACAGAAGGAAGTTCATGTTATCCAAACAGTGCCCTCTATTCTGAAGAAGGGTCTAGGCCCGAAACGTTAGCTTTCCTGCTCCTCTGATGCTGCTTGGCCTGCTGTGTTCATCCAGCTCTACACCTTGTTATCTCAGATTCTCCAACATCTGCAGTTCCTACTATCTCTAATAATAGATGGACCTGTTTCAATGGCACAAAACGTTTCAGATATCTATCCCTAGGAGCTCCATTGACAGTTAAGACAGATAATGCAGACACATGGGATGTCAGACCCATTGTAAGAAGTTATCATGTATGAACTGCACCACAGCCAATTTCCTGAGTACATCTCATTGTAAGTTATGTAAAGGGATAATATTTGTGCTTGCACCTGTGTGAATTTTGCTATAATATACATACTACCCGTTTTGTTTAGGGGATATCACTTGCATGGAAGTAAAGGCTTCAGCTTATCTGAGAGCATGCTTGTGGTAACAAATGAAGTCTGCAAGATGTGACATTATAGATACTTCTTGAAATTTGCTGACTTGTCTGCATATCATGGACAGAACTTTGGAAATGTGCTTGATATTGTAGCAAGGACACGGTGCACTCAAAGACACACACCCAGCTCAAGGACTGAGCCAGGCTGCATCTGCAGGCTGTTCATTAATTATCATAGCAGACACTCTCTTCAACCCTACCTGTATACTCATTGACCTTCTTCCTTTAATGCTGTGTATTCCTCCCGATGGCATGGTCTGGTGTTGTGGCCTCTGCTTCTTGCCCAGGGGGAAAAGGAAGTCCCATGTCAGCTCCACTCATCTAACAGGACTTTGAGGTCCCTCCTTGCACAGTGGGGCACTGGTATCTCCCTGCGTACCATGTATAGGACTAATGACAGAAACCATATTGGGCAGCTCCAACTGACAGTGCTTGAATGGGTGCCCGATGGGCTTTTAAAAATGACATCGGTGCAAAGGATGCCAGTGGATGATCAGTGGCAAGTTGTTCTGGGTACAGTACGGGGTAAGATGGGGCCAAAATCAGATATGGGAGATACCTTTGTGGTGGAGGTGTTAATTCATGAGATGTGTTTGGAAAGAGATGATGAGAAACTCACTAGGCCTTAGTATGACTCAGTCTTAGCCAAAAAAATGTAGGATTCATCTCTATGTGTGTAATGCATCTGCAAAGACTGATGAGAATAAAGATGAAATTGACGTATACTTTCCAGACTATAGGGCTGCCCTCTCCTTATAGAGATATTACTGGTGGTGGTTTAACCCAAGGGTCACCATGCCTCAGGAGATAGGAGAGATTGAGAAAGAAAGTCCTTCATGATGACCTCAGCTAGTGCAGGAATTGAACTCATGCTGTTGGCGTTTCTCTGTATTGCAAACCAGCCATCTAGCTAGAGAAAGCGACTCAGATGGTGAGAGAAGCAGAAGTCCAAAAGCAACACAAATTAATTATAAGAGTTCAACCATCCTATAGGAGATTAGTAGAGTCCACTAAAAACATAAGGTTTGAAACAAGGGCAACTGATGTGAGCAACTAATACAGTGAATATGACAAGCACCACAGGCACAGACAGTCCCCTTTTTCAAGCAACTCTGTATAAGGGATACCAAATAATATAAATCCTATCAGAGATAGTAGGAACTGCAGATGCTGGAGAATCCGAGACAACAAGGTGCAGGGCTGGATAAACACAGCAGGCCAAGCAGAATCATAGGAGCAGAGAGGCTGACGATTCGGGCCTAGACCCTTCATCAGAAAAGCTAGAAATCCTATATGTACTACATAATCAAGAATTCTCACTCTTGAGTGAGAAGGCATGTCTTAACCTTCATATTCTCCAAATGGTGGAATGACTTAAATGATATAAACTCAACAATTAGTTGGTTGAGGAGCAATCAAAGGACCACCAACAGAACTTTCTTAGGGATAGGAAAGGTTTGGTGGCATATTGGCCAAATTCTGAAAAGTGGGTCTAGTTTGGGAAACTTGGTTGGCATTGAGAAGTTGGACCAAAGGGTCTGTTTCCATGCTGTATGAATCAATGACTCAATAAACTCCACTGATGAAAGCAATGAACTGCTAATGCATGAGAACAGTCACATACATCAGGTAAATCGGGTAACTCAACATGTTTGTGACAATGCATGCAATGTTTTTGTTTCTTTTGTATGAAAAGTGGGGTTTGTGGAATAGAAATGTAATCTGTACCATGTGACTCTTAGGATTTTGTGTTCATGTTGCACCACAGGTGACCCCACCACACTACTTACTCTCTCTCTCTCTCTCTCTCTCACACACACACACATTCACTCACTCACTCTCTCCCACACACACACACACTCTCTCTCCCACACACTCACACGCACACTCTCAATCACTCTCTCTCTCACACACGCACACACTCTCTCTCCCACACACTCCCACACACACACACACACACACACGCACAAATCTATGGGGTAAATTTGTACTTGCAGATTCATTCTATTTTGTTCAAAAAGCTCAGAACTTCTGGACAGTCAGTCAATGTGGCATTTTATAAATTCCTACTTTAGAAATAAAACCAGTCTGACTCCAAACTAAATCATAAACAGATTCTAAACAAGGCCTCACACCTAACATGCATTGTCTGATGTAAAATGTCACCTCTTCTTTACACTGATAAAACCTTTAGTTCTCTCAGGACTGTGGTTTGTAAGGATTTCAGGGATTTACATATACATACTAATCAATTAAAACCTTCTAATGATTAAAGATTTAACAGCGTCTTAGGTTTGATTAATACATCCTCACCAGTGGTGTGACCCTTTGATCTTTTACTTATAAATTTTGTGTCTGATACCACCTCTCACTAATACCTGAAGACAGAGTGAGGGTCCAAAAGCGTGTGTTTTCAAATAAATCTGTTGGACTACAACCTGGTGTCGTGTGATTTTTGACCTTGTCCACCCCAGTCCAAAATTGACATCTCCACATCATTGTGTCTCTGGCATGCTGTACTTACATGACCTCTACCATGAGACACACACACAGTCTAAGCAGCTATCCCACAAGCCCTTCACTGCAAACACAGAGAAGACACAGAACAGTGCCTGTTTATTGGTATTATGACTCAGATGAAAGTAAACAAACCGGAGGAACAGCTGGAATCTTCAAGAAACTGGAGGAGACGTTTTAAAGAACCATAAATGAAGTCCCTACATACATCAAAACAGCAATGACTTAGAGAAAAATATACAAACCATACAAAGAACTTGGGTAGCTAGAGCTAGAGTAGACAATTTTAAACTACTATGAATAAAACTTGCACACATAAGGATGGTGTACTATCTCAGCATTATCTCTGAGATATAAAATACACAACACATAAATTCCTTTGAAGTCCTTTACTGCATTAAGCAGTGCAAATGCAATTTATTACTATTGTTGTTGTTAACAGGAAACTAGAATGAGGGTGTCGTCATAGATTCTATTCCCTAATGAACATTAATAGCCAGCATCTACTTTTATAACAGTCTATTGCTTTGTGCTAAGTTTTTGTTGTTAGATCAGAAATTGCCAATTCTACTGAATTTGATTTCATAGTTTATCATTGTGTAATCATTACTTTTGGGTTACAAGTCCACCCATATAAACCTACACTACCATACCCCAATACAGCAAATGGATGCTGTCATCTTAAAGGAGCAGATTGTAAAATATATTATTATTAATTCTGTGGTTTGTAAATGATGTTTGCACCAAGTGCTACTGGATATGTATTGCACAAAATTCAGATTTTTAGCAACAGATTTTTGTGGAATACTAGTAGCTTAGGCGGCTCAAAATGGTGTCCGTGTAACAGTTAGCATGTGTGGTAAGCATCAGCTAGGAGTACGTCAGTAAAAAAGTTATGGTGATTGAGGGGTGATAGATATAGTACAGATGTCAGAGGTAGGTTTTTTACTCAGAGAGTAGTAAGGGCGTGGAATGCCCTGCCTGCAAAAATAGTAGACTCGCCAACTTTAAGGGCATTTAAATGGTCATTGGATAAACATATGAATGATAATGGAATAGTTTAGGTTAGATGGGCTTCAGATTGCTTTCACAGGTCGGCGCAACATCAAGGGCCGAAGGGCCTGTACTGCGCTGTAATGTTCTATGTTCTATGTTCTATGTAATCTGATCTGACACCAGCGATGTTATTTTAGATGTTAAAGTTCCAGCTACTCTTCTTAACACACTTTCAGCCACATGGAGAAACAGCCCACCAGTATTACATAAAGGGATGACCAACTAGTTTCAGGTTTGTTGCTGGTTGATTTCAGTTGCTATACTTGTTTGGTCTCGAGTTCTTTAAAATTGTTAAAATCTACTCTGTGCAGTGCTGAAGAACATGATCCTGATTTCAAGGCTTCTGTGCAATATAACTTCTCCCAGACATGAATCCACTCAATTTTCCTAAACCACAGTAAACTAGGGGAAATAAGCAGAGCACATATGGAGCAGGTAGAGCTGTTCAAAGTAGATGAGAAGGAGTGAGAGAAGGACTCTTAGCAGTAAGCCTCATTCACCCATCATGTTCTTGCAACAGTTCTTCTGAGCCAATAATGTACAATACGTAATATACAACCTGCATACCAATAAGGTCATTCTCAGAGAAACCTGCCACGACAGCAACCACGCTGTAATCTCAGAGCAGGTCAAGGAGAGCATTGCCATGCCTGTGAAGGTGACTGTAGTCAGGGACTCTTATTCATCTGGCTTCTCCCAAGCTGGAGTTGGGGACATTTGCAACATCTCTCAGTTTGTTTGTGACTGTTGTATAAAAGAGATCTCTGATGCATTGTATTCAAAGAGACATTATCTTGTCTCTTGCCAGGAAGAAAAAATAAAAACCACAACAAAAATTCCAGACCAAATTTATAGATCAAAGCATATCTTGTTGAAAACAAAGTTTCAGTACACATCCTTGTGCATTCTCTCTGTGCTTGTCTTCCATGTTCCATAATTGTCTCTCCTTATGCTCTTCCACTGTTAGTCCAGTATCTGCAGCATAGCAAATGGGAAAGCTGCTGATTTTTAGTGGCGAAGACTGCAGTTGTCTTCTAGGATAACTTTAAGAAATTCTGAGCTTAGATGGCTTTGAAGTGTACCATTTCAGCATAAGAAGTGACAGTCTGGGCTTGCTGGCTGACAAGCAACAGCAAAACCACTGAAGGAATGGCAAGAATGGAAGGATGATCTGAGAAAAAAACAGTGGATTTTGTGTTCCACAGAGCCATTGTCACTCCCCCAGAGCAGATCTTATTAAAATATTGGAGGACAGATTGACTTTTCGAGGGGGAGGCGATGGCCTAGTGGTATTATCGTTGGACTGTTAATCCAGAGACCCAGAAAACGTTCTGAGGACCCGGGTTTGAATCCCACTATGGCAGATGGTGCAACTGGAATTCAATAACTATCTGGAATTAGGAATTTAATGATGACCGTGAATCCATTGTTGATTGTTGGGGAAAAAACCATCTGGTTCATTAATGTCCTTTAGGGAAGGAAATTGTCAGGCCTACACATGACTCCAGACCCACACCAATATAGTTGACTCTGAAATGCCCTCTGGTCAATTAGGGTAGGGCAATAAATGCTGCCTAGCCAGTGATGCCCTCATTCTGTGAATGAATAGAGAAACCATCCTTAAACACTTTGAAGATTGGTATCCTCTGCCACAGCAGCAGCAATCTTACATGGCAGTAAGTAGTACCTACATGATGGAAGTCTACATACAGAGTAGATTCCTGCCATTGACCATCATGGCTTTCCACTCACACTGCCTTTTGAAAGTTTGTCGTGAGCACCTCCTGTTTCCCTGCAGATAAATCAAATATCTTCCTCCTCTGCAACACATTGATCAAGATCTCCAACACACCTTCAAGGAATTTCAGAGCTTACTCTTACCCATCTTATTTCATTATTATGTCTTTTTCATGTCAAATTGGGCTTCGCAATGATAGCCATCATCAGCTCCAAGCAGTGGCTTCATGCTGCACTCATTTCATTGGGAAGCAGGACAATGTTGGCATACTGCTGCACCCCCCGGAAGCAAAATCTCAATTTTGCATGTTATGTAGACAAGATACAAATAAAGTCGCAAATAACAAAATTTTTTAAGCCAAAGTAATAATGGTTAATTTTCTTGCTCACCTTAAAACAACATTACCATACTACTTCGTAATATCATTAGACGGAAAGATATTGGCCCAGAAATTCCAGTCAGGATCAGAAACCATATTTCTGACCCTGATCAAATGAAAAGGTGCACACTTACCTCTGTATAGTTATGAGCTGAAGATTCCAAAACAGGAGCTTCCTGTTACGAACTAGCATACTACTATCTAAGGAATGTCAGAGCTAGCAGCAGAGAAAATCATCCTGCAAACCAACCTCCTTTAGTAACTCCGCAATATTCTGAAGTTTAAATGTCCTGCAGCATTGACAACCACTATGACAGGTACTTTGAAGATGTAGTTATGTAAGGTAAGTGTGGGGATAGGGTAGGAGATAAGTGGTGGGATCAGTGGGGACAGGATGGCAGTTGTTTGAGGTGGATCGGGTGTCAGCAGGTGAGTGGGTAGTTGAATTCCAAAAGCAATAATTCACAGTCAAACCATACTTCTCTCACTAAAAGTAGTAAAAAAGAACATAAAGACAATCATAACCAAAGCTCATATTCATGCAAGTTGGATATGTGCTACCTTAGAACTGAATGTGATTGTCAACTTCATCATTCTTAGATCTTACATTCAACATCAGGAAGAACAGAAGATAATATTAGACTGATTCTTGGGAAGACAAGATCATCCAATGGTGAGGCTTTGGGTCTGTATTTTATAGAACTTAGAAGAATTAGAGATGATCTTACTTAAATACGGAGCATTCTTGCAAGGCTCAATAGGGTAAATCCAAGAAGCTATGTTTTCCCTGGGGGTTTAGAACCATGGATTCAATCTCAGAATAAGAGATGGCCCATTTAGTATTGGTGCAAGGGGAATTTCTTCACTGAGACGAAAGGGATCTTTGGAATTCTCTATCCCAGTTGGGTGTGGAGGTTCAGTTATTCAATATATTCAAGTTAGAGATCAATAGATAGTAAAATGCCAAGGGGTATGTGCATTGTGTAGGTAAAAGATGGACCAGGCGGATTGGACTGAATGGCCTGTTCCTTCCCTTGTTTCCTATGTTCCTGTAGTAGTTAATAACAAACAGAAACCAAGCAAATTGTTAAAGGTATTTCCCTGCTATTTAAGCAAAATGAGTCAAATTTATGGCAACAGTAACTTTCTTTCTGTTCCATCCTTCTGCCTTTATCACTTTACATGGTTTGGTATCCAAATTATAGTCACTGATTTTTGTTTCCTTCTCCGATGGCCAGGCTGCTTTCTACTCCGCTTTCCAGCAATCACTCTTCCTGCACTGTTGTCCTTTAGATTGCCAATTATTGCCAGTTCAACAATTTTGTTTAGCCCAGAGCTTACTATTCTATCTGAAATGTAAAGAAACTTCCAGGAAGTTTTGCATCAGTGCCTTTGGGCCTCATTTCTGTGTTGGGCTCGATACTTGTTCAATAAGACAGACATTTATGTTAGTGCATTCAATAGTATTGAACCACAGTCATGTCTAAATCATATGATAAACGTAGGAGAATTTCAGCTTCATTTGAGACTACTGGGCAGCATTTTTCAACACAATGGCAACTTCATTATGTAATCTCTTCAGGATTGATTGTGTGTGCAGACAGTAATGCTGATTGTTATAAAGACAGATAAGAATGAAATAAAGAGCTGAAAAAAATATAGTAATCCCATGAAGGAAGATTGTAGCAGTGTTACACCATAACTCTACCTTTGCTATAAAAGAATCCTAAAAAGAATATTTACTCCAATGATCACATTTAAGCTCTTAGGTCAGAACTTCTTTTGTTTTTCATCAAAATTCTCTGTGACTGCAGCTGCATTGTGATCATAATTTGTGTCATAAATATCAGTAAATTCTTAACTTCACTTGTTCAATTGTCGTGAAGCTCCAGAATTTCCTCTTTAACCTCATTGCCTTTCTGCTTCTTTCCCACCTGTAAAACACTTATGAGATGCTTTACGATGATTACAGGACTATACATTCAGTTGAAGTTGGTCTTTTTCTTCCTTATTGGTGAAGTGTCCTAGCCAATTTATCATTTACAATTGTGTTTTTATTTGTTATTTTATGCAATTTTTGTCTCCTGAGTTCAATTTTCTCCCAATTGCTTTCCAAACAAAAAAAAATCCCTGAAATAATTGGGTGAACTTTAACCCTTCGAGATAAAAGATTTTGCTAGTGGAGACAAACAAATCTGAAATTGCCGACATCTTACAAAGACAGCAGGAGGCATGACATTAACCCAAGCATGATCTGCTGCACACAGCGAATCACCATGAGACAGGCCAGTTGGTTATTTACAAATTTAAACTTCTGTTGACTTTATTCTTTCATGGGATTTGGGTATAGTTGGCAAACCCAGCATTTATTTGCCCATCCAGAATCTCAGAACCACAGAATTGTTACACAGAAGGATGTCATTCAGCTCATCGTGCCTGCACCAGCTCTTCAAACAAGAATTACTATCGAGCAACAATCTCCTACTTTATTCACAATTGCTTGCACGTTATTTCCATCCAAATAACCACCCAACTCACTCTTGAATGCTTTCATTGAACCTCCCTCCACTGCACTTCGAAGCAGAGCATAACTACTCACTGAGAGAATTTATTTTTCCATATCACACTTGCTTCTTTTGCACATCACTTTTAATCCATACCCTCTAATTTTTGTTCCTTTTACAAGTAGGAATATCTTCTCCCTATCTGCTCTATCTAACCCGCTCATGATTTTGAAAACCTTGATCAAATTTCTTCTCAGTCTTCTCTTCAGGGAGAACAGTCCAAACTGTATTTATTCAATTTTTCCTCATGGTTAAAGTTTCTCACTCTTGGAACCATTTATGCAAATCACTTCTGCACTCTTTCCAGTGCATTCTCATCTTTCCTAGTGGTGACTACAACTGTTCACATTCCACCAGCTGAGGTCAAACAAGTGTCTTATACAAGTTCAACATCATCTCCTTGTTCTTGTACTCTGTTCCCTTGTTAATAAAGTTGAGGATAACGTATAGAACATAGAACATAGAACAGTACAGCACAGTACAGGCCCTTCAGCCCACGATGTTGTGCTGAACTTTTACCCGAAACCTAAGGTCTATCTAACCTCCACCGCTACCTTATACTATCATCCATATGCCCATCTAATAGCCCCTTAAATGCGCCTAATGAGGCCGACTCCACTACCCTCTCCGGCAATGCATTCCACGCCCCGACCACTCTCTGAGTAAAGAACCTACCTCTGACATCTCCCCGATATCTACCTCCTTTCACTTTAAAACTATGTCCCCTCGTAAAAGCTACCTCCACCCGAGGAAAAAGTCTCTGGCTGTCTACTCTATCTATACCTCTGATCATTTTGTATACCTCTATCAAGTCACCTCTCATCCTTCGTTGTTCTAAAGAGAAAAGCCCTAGCTCTCTCAACCTTTCATCGTAAGACCTTCCTTCCATTCCAGGCAACATCCTGGTAAATCTCCTCTGCACCTTTTCCAATGCTTCCACATCTTTCCTGTAATGAGGTGACCAGAACTGGTCACAATACTCCAGATGTGGCCGAACCAGGCTTTTGTACAGCTGGAGCATAACTTCACGGCTCTTGAACTCAATCCCTCTATTAATGAAAGCTAACACACCATACGCCTTCTTAACAACTCTATCCACCTGGGTGGCAGCTCTCAGGGAACTGTGAACCTGAACCCCAAGATCCCTCTGCTCCTCCACACTGCCAAGAATCTTTCCGTTAACCCTGTATTCTGCTTTCAAGTTTGTCCTTCCAAAATGAATCACCTCACACTTTTCAAGGTTAAACTCCATCTGCCACTTCTCAGTCCAGCTCTGCATTCTATCAATGTCCCTTTGTAATCTAGAACAGCCCTCCGCATTGTCCACAACGTGACCCACCTTCGTATCGTCCGCGAACTTGCTAATCCACCCTTCCACTCCTTCATCCATTTCATTTACAAAAATCACAAATAGAAGAGGACCCAGAACAGATCCTTGTGGTACACCACTCGTAACTGAGCACCATGTTGAATATTTTCCGTCCTCTACCACATTTGTCTTCTAAGGGTCAGCCAATTCTGAAACCAATCTGCCACATTTGCCCCTATCCCATGCCTCCTTACCTTCTGCATGAGCCTACCATGGGGAACCTTATCAAACGCCTTACTTAAATCCATGTATACCACATCCACTGCTCCACCTTCATCCACGTGTTTGGTCACCTCTTCAAAGAATTCAATAAGGTTTGTGAGGCATGATCTACCCCTCACAAATCCATGCTGACTATCACGAATCAAACTGTGCCTTTCCAAGTGAACATAATGTTTATTAACTGCTTTTATTAACTGTATGTTTATTAACTGCTCTCTTCTGACACCTTCAATGATCTGTGCACATATACACCCAGGTCTCTCTGCTCCTGAATAAAAAACTGAAAAAACTACGGATGCTGCAACTCAGAAACAAAAGCAGAAATTGCTAGAAAATCTCAGCAGATTTGTCAGTGTCTATGGGGAGAAATCAGAGTTAAAGTGTCAGGTCCAGTGACTGTTCAGTGTGTTCTGAAGAAGGGTCACTGGACCCAAAATGTTAACTCTGATGTCTCTCCACAGATGCTGCTCGACCTGTTGAGTTTTGCCAGCAATTTCTGTTTTTTATGTCTCTGCTCCTGAAACCCCTTTAGAATTGTACCACCTATTTTCTATTGTTTTTCAATGTTCTTCCTGCCAAATTGTAGCACCTCAAACCTCTCTGCATTGAATTCTTCTGCCACCTTTCCACCCATTCCTCCGACTCATCAATGTCCTTTTGGAGTTCCACATTACCCTCCTCAGAGTTTACAATTATTCCAAGTACACGTCATCTGCAAATTTTGAAATTGTCCCCTGCACACCAAGGTCCAAATCATTAACATATAACTGGAAAAACCAGGTCCCCAATATCAACCCCTGGGGATCTCCACTACAAATCTTCCTCCTGGCTGAAAAATACTCACTGACTATTACTTTCTGTTTCATATCACTCAGTCAATTTTGTACCCACATTGCTGCTGCCTTTTGTACCCTGACCTATAATTTTTCTCACAAGTCTGTTGTGGTACTGTATCCAGCATCTTCTGAAACTCCATCAACAGCAATACTAAGCCTTTCTGTTACCTCTTCTAAAAACTCCAGCAAATTTGTTGAACACAGTTTTCCCGTTAAAAATCCATAACAAATTTTCCTAATCAACATACTTTTATTCCATGCAACTACTAATTCTATCCCAAATAATTGTCTCAATAAATCCCCACCGCCAAAGTTAAACTGATGGTCTGTAATTCCTGGGACTATCCTTACACCTTTCCTTGAACAAGGCTTCAATGTTTGCAATTTTCCACTCTTCTTGCACCCATTCCCAGTCGAGGGAAGCCTAAAAGATGGCGGCCAGTGCCCCTGCAATTTCCGCTCTCACCTCCTTCAAAATCCTTGGATGCATCTCGTATAATAATCCTTCTAGTGACTGAATTCCCTCCTCTATCATCATATTTTGTACCTGGCACTTGTCATAAGCACATTGATCTCCTTTATCTTAATTTTGACATCCTTTATCATCCAGGGAGCTCTGGATTTGTTTGTTCTACCTTTCCCACTTGAGGGAATATATCTTCACAGTACCCTAACCATCTCCTCTTTGAAGGTAGCCCATTGTCAGTTACTGTTTTTTTTTGCCAACTCTCATTCTGGTCAATCCTGTCCCATTCTATTCTTGACCTATTGATGTCCTCTCTCTTGTCATATGATTTTTATCACTCTGGATTGTTGAATGTCATTCTCCACCATCATCCTGAACCTTATGATACAATGATCACTACCTCCTAAATGTTCCCCAAATGATATTTGATCCATTTGGCACATCTCATTTCCCAAGCCAGGACCAACAGTCCATCTTTTCATTGTTAGACAGGAAACATACTGTTGTAGGAAACTCTCCTGAATGCAACAAGAAAAACTTGCTTTTCACTGCCCCTTTGCTGCACAAAAGAACATTCTTTTTTTATGCAACAGTTTCTCTATTCAACACTCTAGTGCATTCCATCAGGCTCAATTGCTGTATCAGTACGACAAACTTCCTGACTCCCTCTGTCGGTACTACACCACCACAGTGTTAACAGTCAGGAAACAGACCGCCTTTTACGATGCATGTGTTCATTACTGAAATTGATTCTCAGCAATAATGTATACTTTCACCATTCATCAGACTGGAAAATTAAAAATGCCCTTATTTTCTGGTCACATTCTGCTCAAAATTCTATCATTTCCATGTTGACATCAATGCAACTGATGGCTTCTGTGAGGGGTGCATACTGTATGCCACATTCAGTCAGTGCCCTTCTTTTCCTTTAGTTAATTTGTCCCAAAATTAATAAAAGCAGGAGTTTACATGGTTTCATTGTTAATTATGAATTACATAGGCACATATGCTGAAGTCTTAGGAGTCACATATATCCATATTTATTTGTGCATTTTTCAATTCTTAAAATAGGGAAATGAAATATAAGCAGAAATAAACCATAGCAGCTTGGACTTTTAGGTCTCGATTTCTAGTACTTAATGCTGTCATGTTACCCTTAGGTAGTAATGTGTACGTCTATCTTAGACAACTGGGTAGTGCAATAGCTGAGGCGTCCCAATTGACTAGCTTAAATTTTTGCACAATTACTCATCCACCCCATTGATTATTGTTTTCCATCCTTTATCTGGTTGTATGTCAACTGATAATAAAAAAAATTGAGTAAATCTGTGCCTCCCTGATATTCTGCTGTGATATTCTGATATTCTGGTGAAACTTTCAATAGAAAGTTGTATTTGCCTTTTCTACAGAGTCAAAGGTTAGACTGGAGATCAGAAAAAAAATCTGTGACGAAGTATTCCACCCCCAGATGTTTTACTGGGGAATTGTTTATAGGGCATTTAATAGCTAATAGCATTCAATACACAGTAAATACAACAAGGCCATTTTTAAAAAAAACTTACGTTTATTTCATAAATTAAACGTTTGCTCTTCAGATAACCATTGAAGTGCAATCAATTGTGCAGGAAAACGTTCATGAAGAATTAATAACCCTTATGTTTTGCTGGTTCTGTGCTTTGTTGTGGAATTTATAACATTCAGCATTTTAGAGTTCTTAAGGATATGTGGCACAGTACACAGATAGAGTCATAGAGTTATACAGCACAGAAACAGACCCTTCAGTCTAACCAGTCCATGCCAAACATAATCCCAGACTAAACTAGTCCCACCTGCCTGCTCCTGGCCCATATCCCTCCAAAACGTTCCTATTCATATATCCATCTAAATGTCTTTTAAAGCTGAAAACAAGGCTAGGATGCAATTATTTTGAGTAGCGCTTTC
>NC_063338.1:77002116-77013585 GCF_021869965.1 Rhincodon typus
GAGCAGTTTGAAAGATTGCTGCACATGTACATCATGCTGAGGAGTGCTGCATCCACCACTTCATCAGGAAGTTTATTCTAGATGCGAACCACCCTCTGTGTAAAAATTTGCCTCATGTCTTTTCTAAATCTTTAAATATTGTAAGCATCACAGGAAATTCAGTGCAGTAACAGGAGTGCTCTTAACATCCTGGTGTATTAAGAGGAATTCAATACCTGCAGATGAATCCGTAATGTGTCTGTGCAGGATTTCTTTGTTTACTATTTCAGCAAATGTAGTGAGGGGAGTTTTAACTTGAAGTTTAGATGCAGGTAGAGAGAGCCAAAATACCTACATGGGTCCAACTAGCCAACCTCTGAGTTTAACAGAAGTGTGTTGGGTAACCATACAACTTTCTGTGGCCACCCAGTACCCAACATGAGGGAGGTAGATTGCCTGCCTTTGCCAGAACTGAACGTGTTATGACAGAGCATTCTCAATTGGGAATGTGTAAATAAAGTTGGTTTAACATGATCTATTCTGAGTCCACATGTTTGTCTTACTCAGTGCAATATACCACAAAAAGCTGAAAACAAGGCTAGGATGCAATTATTTTGAGTAGCGCTTTCAAGAAATTAACAAGTGAAGAACATCGGGACTCATTTTTGGAACTCCTGATTGTCATAACATTCAAAGCTTTGGGCCTAGTTCTGGAAAGAGGAATTAGCGTAGGTTTAGTGTAGCTTAGGTAATACAGGTATGATGGGATGGGCCTCTTCAGCACTGATTGATTCTATGATTCTAAAGTTGATTTTGAGGAAGTTTGAGCAGTTTGAAAGATTGCTGCACATGTACATCATGCTGAGGAGTGCAATAGGTACACAGCATCATTGAAAAATTGGTGCTGAAACACATTTGAAGGAAAATTTAATCCTGTTAAAGAGGAGGTATAATTACAAATGAAGGTTTCACAAATGGCTGGAAGTGAATAAGATAGTAAATATTTTCCTCACCATGATGGAGCAAAATGCTTCCAATGCTCTTTTTAACCAGTGTTGGCGTTGAGACCCTGGTATTATGGACTATTCCAAAGTGAATGAGATAATGAATTCATATTATGATATAACTAAGGATGAGAATGCATTAAGAGTCACATTCCATGAAAAGGAATAGTGAGAGTTTTGCAGATTCTGTTCTCGTATTAAAGACACTGTCTTGTCACTGCCAGTATGGGGCAAATGTAGAAATCCAACTTAGAGACACATTCTTGAGAGGCCTCAAGATCAGTTAAATCCAGGTCAAGCTTTTCAGCAAACGCTAACCTGGAACGTGGCCTGTGATGAGATCACAGCCAAGGAAATGGCTGACATTGCAAATTGTAAAGAAGTAGCCAATGTAGGCTATCCACTGAATGTTGAACTTAAATGAAACAGTGGTTCAACCTTACGTGGAGAAGGTAGAGGAGGCAGGTTCAATCGAGGCATTAATAAAGGGAATTAGACATTTACAGGATATTTGAAAAAGAACAAAGTGCAGGGATACGTGAAGGAGGCAGTAGAATGTCACTGAGTGAGATGCACATTTGGAAAGCCAGTACAAATTCTTTCTGCACTGTAATAGTTTTATAATTCTGTGTCAAAGGATATCGCATGGAAGATGAAAGTAAAGGGACGAGGATATAACACCAATGCCCATAATAAAAAATGAAAGCCAACAATTCACAACTTACCTACATCGTTGTTACAGTTGCAGTCATGTCGTTAATCACAAGAGCACAAGAACTCCCTAACTCACATAGTCTTACTTATATACTTACTAGTTATTCCAGTAACAATAAGTCAGTGTTAGCTGAAGTCAGTGTTAGACTGGAATAAAATGAGATATCCTGTTACCTGCTATTGAGTGGCAAAGTAAGAAACAAAGTCTCTCTGATGGAGAGAAAGTGACTTGACAAAGTAGAGTTAAACTAGGCCAAGTTATTTACAGCGGAGATCAGCAAGAGTATACTAAGGATTTACTAAGAGAAACAAAGTGGTCTTTGAGCCAGGAAGACCAAGTGATGAAATTAGTCATCAGTATGATATTAAATATTATTGTTGTAGTAGGTAATGCTCCTGACAGGATCAAGAATGAAGGCTTTATCATCTCCACCCAATCTGATAATGTCCTAATGACATAGGTAGGGAAAGGCAGACATCTCAGGATCTCAAAGACGACAGTCTACTATCCTAGGTCTTCCCATAGCCTTGACAATAATGTCTATTTTTCTAAAGTGACTACATTATTTCAATAAACTACATTTTGTTGAAGTCAAGGGCCTCTTCTTGTTAGACTCCATAATAGTTGTCCTCCAGTAGTTTAGACCTAGTGGGCCCTGTAGACACAGTCAGAATGAAAGGACAATGGCCGCAATTAACCCAATCACATCTGTTATTTTCTTGTATTCAATCATGGGATGAGGGCATCACTGGCGAAGCCAGCATTTATTGTCTACTCTAAACTGCCCTGGAGAAGGTAATGGTGAGGTATTTTCTTGAATCACTGCAATCCTTCGTGTGTGAAGACACTCACAAAGTTGATTGGAAAAGAATCCCAGGACTTTGACCCAGTAACGGTGAGGGAAGGCAATGTAATTCCAAGACAGCGTGGTGTGTAGGTTGGATGGGAACTTGTAGATAGTGGTGTTCCCATGCATTTGCCATCTTTAACGTCTTGGGGTCATGATCAAGAAGGCGGTAGGAGGAGGTGTCGGAGAGTTGGCACCTGGCCTCGGCGATGTAGAGGTCAGTGCGCCATACTACATACTACACAGTAGTATGCTACATAGTACTACATACTACATCCTGCGCCATACTACCTCCTCCTACCGCCTCCTTGATAATGACCCCACCCCCAACCACCAAAACATCGTCTCCCAAACCATCCACAACCTCATCACCTCAGGTGACCTCCCACCCACATCCTCTAATCTCATCGTTCCCCATGCCTGCACCGCCCATTTCTATCTCCTTCCCAAAATGCACAAACCTGTCTTCCCTGGTCGACCCATTGTCTCTGCCTGCTCCTGCCCTACCGAACTCATCTCCACCTATCTCGACTCCATTTTCTCCCCCTTGGTCCAGGAACTCCCCACCTACGTCCGTGACACCACCCACACCCTCCACCTCCTCCAAAACTTCCGATTCCCTGGTCCCCAACACCTCATCTTTACCATGGACGTCCAGTCCCTATACACTTGCATTCCCCATGCAGATGGCCTAAAGGCCCTCCGCTTCTTCCTGTCCTGTAGGCCCGACCAGTCCCCCTCCACTGACACCCTTATCCGCTTAGCTGAACTCGTCTTCACCCTTAACAACTTCTCCTTCCATTCCTCCCACTTCCTACAGACAAAGGGGGTGACCATGGGTACCCGCATGGGCCCAAGCTATGCCTGCCTCTTTGTAGGATATGTAGAACAATCCCTCTTCCGAAGCTACACAGGCCCTATCCCCCACCTCTTCCTCCGTTACATCGATGACTATATCGGCACCGCCTCGTGCTCCCACGAGGAGCTCGAACAGTTCATCCACTTCACTAACACCCTCCACCTACAACCTTAAGTTCACCTGGACCATCTCCGATATCTCTCTCCTTCCTGGACCTCTCTATTTCCATCTCTGGCAACCATCTGGAAACCGATATCCATTTCAAGCCTACCAACTCCCACAGCTACCTAGAGTACACCTCCTCTCACCCACCTTCCTGCAAAAAGGCCATCCCCTATTCCCAATTCCTTCGCCTCCGCCGCATCTGCTCCCGAGATGAGGCATTCCACTCCCAGACATCCCAGATGTCCTCGTTTTTCAAGGACCGCAACTTCCCCTCCACAGTGGTCGAAAATGCCCTTGACCGTGTCTCTTGCATTTCCCGCAACTCATCCCTCACACCCCCTCCCCGCAATAATAACCAAAACAGAATCCCCCTCGTCCTCACCAACCTCCGGATCCAACGCATCATCCTCCAACACTTCCGCCATCTGCAATCCGACCCCACCACCAAAGACATTTTTCCCTCCCCACCCTTATCTGCTTTCCGGAGGGACCATTCTCTCCGTGACTCCCTTGTCCGCTCCACACTCCCCACCAGCCCCACCACACCCGGCACTTTTCCCTGCAACCGCAGGAAGTGCTACACCTGCCACTACACCTCCCCCCTCACCTCCATACCAGGCCCCAAGAAGACTTTCCACATCAAACAGATGTTCACCTGCACATCTGCTAATGAGGTATAATGTATCAGCTGTTCCCATTGTGGGAAACCAAGCGGGAGGCTTGGGGACGGCTTTGTGGAACACCTACGCTCGGTTCGCAATAAACAACAGCACCTCCGAGTCGCGAACCATTTCAACTCCCCCTCCCACTCCTTGGGCGACATGTCCATCCTGGGCCTCCTGCAGTGCCACAACGATGCCACCCGAAGGTTGCAGGAACAGCATCTCATATTTTGCTTGGGAACCCTGCAGACCAATAGTATCAATGTGGACTTCACAAGCTTCAAAATCTCCCCTCCCCCGACAGCATCCCAAAACCAGCCCAGCTTGTCCCCGCCTCCCTAACCTGTCCTTCCTCCCACCTATCCACTCCTCCCACCCCCATCTCCTACCTACTAGCCTCATCCCGCCTCCTTGACCTGTCCATCCTCCCTGGACCGACCTATTCCCCTCCCTAACTCCCCACCTACACTCACCTTTGCTGGCTCCAACCCCGCCTCCTTGACCTGTCTGTCTTCTCTCCACCTATCTTCTCCCTTATCCATCTTCTATCCGCCTCCCCCTTTCTCCCTATTTATTTCAGAATCCCCTCCCCCTCCCCCATTTCTGAAGAAGGGTCTAGACCCGAAACGTCAGCTTTCCTGCTCCTCTGATGCTGCTTGCCCTGCTGTGTTCATCCATCTCTACACCTTGTTGTCTCAGATTCTCCAGCATCGGCAGTTCCTACCATCTCTGTACTGTGAAAAGCTTTGTTTTGCAAGCAGTACAGCAGATCATGACATAAAAAGACACAAAAATCATAGGGTGATTGAACAGAGTGAGGAATATGAAGTTACGGCTGCAAAGAAGGTGTACAAAAAGCAAGATCAACATTAGATTCGAAATTTGATTAGAAATTTAATAACAACGAAGAAGAAGATGTCCTTGAACCTATTGGTACATGTGTTTAAGCTTTTGCATCTTCTGCCTGATGAAGAGGTTGGAAGTGATTATAACCAGGGTGGGGAGAGACTATAACCACGCCAGTTTGAAGTGTAGATGGAGTCAATGGATGGAAGTTGGCTTGCATGATGGTCTGGGCTGTGTTCACAAATTTCTGTAGTTTCTTACAGTCCTGGTAAGACCATCTGTTGTACCAAGCCGTGATGCGTCCAGATAGAATACTTCCTGTGGTAAAAGTTGGTGAGGGTCCTCATGGACATATCTTGTGGACAGCTTGAGGAGAACTACCATGCAAGGCAAAGAGGCAGACTGCCATGAAATACTATAGCTAGAATACTGATTGAACATTCATATTGCTGTCATTTTGGATCATATTTAAGCTATCTAGCCAACCAATCACCTAGTCACCTGTTGAGAGATACATAGAACATGGAACTTTACAGCACAATGTACAGTTCAACCTTTATAGATCTATGGTTAGCCCTCAGCTCAGAGAATTGTGCTCAATCTGAGCAAGCCATTTTAGGAAGCATGCAAAGGCTCTGGGAATGTTCAGGAGGATGATACCAGGGATTTTTACACCAGAGAAAATTATGGGTGAAACTTATGAAGGTCATCAAGACTCAAGGGATTTGTTAGCACAAAGGGGGAGAAATGATTTGCTGGGGCAACTACTATCCAAGGGTCACACATTTAAAGCAATTAGCCAAAGAACACCAGGGGGGATGAGGAAATATTTTACTCTTATTTTATTCTGAAGAGATATTTATGCAATTCTGAAGGAATTTCTAGAAGGTAATTGCATGTGTATTTTAAATGGACTACTGTAAGTTGCAAGGTAAAGAAGAAAAGGTTAGTTTGAGAGATTAGATTGGACAGCTCTTTCAAAGAGCTTGTGACTTCCTTCTGTGCTATTCTATGACAGCATTAAGTATTTTCAATTTATGACCAACAACTTGTCATCTTAAACACTATATTATTGCTTCATGATAAATGTGAAAATTACCACCCTTGCTTTTCATTTTTGGTTTCAATACAGAAAATTCTAGACCACACAATTGTTGAGTTTTTTAACCAGAATGGTATACATATGGGAGTAGGTGTGTAACGTTAAAGCAACAAGCCATATTCTTTCTTCAACCTGTATCTTAATATTTTTAAATTAGATTTTTTAAGCAAAATTCAATTAAAACCTCAGCAGATCTACAAGTAAATGAGCCGGCTGTGAAGTTATTGGTTGCAGCCGATTTTATCCACAGTGATTCATGGATCTTTTAGCGAGAGGTACAGATTATGGAAACATTTAGTCTGACAAATTTTTGTGAGTAAGATGAGGGCAGTTGCTGTGTCATATCCTTCATTCTAAATATATACCCAAACAATGGACAGAGCTGAAAGGATCTGACAATGGCTGCTGCTACAGAAAGATAAAAATTCATCCTATACAATTGGAAATTGAGCCTGTCTGACTGGAAATTGAGGCCAAAGATTCACAGTTCTGAGTCTACTCCTGACGGTGTCCTGAGTCTTCCCTATCCTGATCTGTTAGAAATAGAAAATGAGTGGTATATGACAGTAGAATTCAATGCCACATGTTGCAGCACTATTACAGAGAAATTCAAGGTAATAATATGCAGCTACATGAACTTTCTGAACAATTCAAACAAATCAATGATATTTGCTACAAAGAGAAATTGTCTCTTAAACCAATATACCCTTGTGAATGGGTGTCATATTCAGTGAATTCAATTTCATTGCTTGTCCAGTACAGTAACCATGAGACTATTGCGCTCTGTGTGCCCTCATTTTCCTGCAACAAATTAATCATGAAGAGAACTTTTTCTTTGGTTTCTGGATGCCACCTCCTTCCATGCAAAAATCCACCTCTACTTACTGGTCAGCTGCTACTTCAGATCACTTCTCGCCAGCAACAGATTGAGGACATGGAGATGTGAGTCAGGAGTTAAAATTCACCAGGCTCCATGCTGCTGAGATCAGGAGAGTACAATGCCTGCCTCAGACTTCACCTGCCCTATTCCTGCTGTGATTTAAAATCAAGTTTTTTTTTCCCCCTTTCTATCTGGCAATGGATTTTTTGCAAATGTGCATCACCAGCCCTCAGACTGCCACAATTATCTAGACTATCGAGCTGATAAAGCGATGCGAGGAATTTAATGTGTTCTAATTCAGGCAAGTGCATATCATTAAATGCAACAAATGTATTAACACCTTGGAAAATTCATTCAGTATTATGTTTTGCTTATTCAATGTGCAAAAAATCTCAGATGATACCACAGTATAACTATGCACAGATTTGCATTCAGTTTTGGAAATGAGTTCAAGATCTCAGTCAATGAAACTTAAGGACCTATTGCATTTCTGTATGACAAATTCCTCTCAAGTAAGTGCAGGATATCAGTGTCATATTACCTTCAGTACACACTTGCATTAAGCAGTCACTAATTTGTTTACTGGGACCAGGGGTTTCATTAATTTATTTTTGGAAATCAGCCAGAAGCGGGAAAGATGTCTTCACTTCTGTTTTTGGTCTGTTAGGATACAACATTTACTGCACTCATGTGGCCAGATGTGCCACTCCCACAGTATAAAATTATTCATCAAAAAGGTTGCTGTTACAAATGCTGCACATGCCCTCAATAATGTTTTTGCTTATAATGTGTAGCAGGCACCTGATGTAAGTGGTCTCCTTGTCTTTTACGTTCACCATGGGTTGTGACCATGTGAAATAATGAGACATCCCATTATAGGTATAGATCTCTGTGTGTTCTCCCATGCATAGGTTTAAGCATTCAAATTGGAACTGATTAACACTTCAGAAAGCAGTTTGCTGATTGACATGCAATATGGGAGGAAGTAATAAATGCTTTAGGACAGGTCAATTGGGCGCTTTGCATTAGCAAATTGGGAGCCTATTTGAGGCTCAATTCCCACAATTAGGCTTCCTCTACACATCCCATGTCACACACATTGAGTTCAGAACAGAAGTATACATGGAACTTAATCAACACAATTGGTTCTTTAAAAAAAAACAATAACTCACTTAATATGAAAATGGAAGGAAAAGGAACATCAAAAAAGTCCCTTGACCCATCCTGATCAACATCCAGAACTTACCCAAAAGCAGTTGCTAAATCAGCAGCCTTCCCAACTGTGACTGAGTCAAATTATCTAGTTCCCAATTGCAGATCACCAGCATTTTGCTGAAGACGTTACACCATAGTCTTGGATCAGCTTTGTGCCTTTGCTTTCTGGCATGACCTTCAATATAACTCATGTTAGGCCAGAAAGCCAGCTGAATTGGATTTCAGTCCCATGAGATCTGGATGGATTCCCATCACCCAGTCAAAAACAAGTTGACTTGGTTGACCTTAACACACATCACCCCATCCATACTTCATCTGACAAAGGAGATTCATAAACATTGACAGTTCAGTTGAACTTAAAAGTATCTTGCAACTTGAGTCTTATCCTAATATTCCACACAAAAATGGCTGAACATTTAAAGTTTTGGAAAAGATCTGTAGCTCAGATTTTGGATGAGGTTGTTGACTTGCTTGCCGAGCTGGCTTGTTTTTGTTCAGACGTTTCGTCACCATGCTAGGTGACATCGTCAGTGGAGCCTCTGATAAAGCGATGTTATTCTACTCCGCTTGGAATTTATACTGTTCGGTCCATTATGGTGAGTAGTGTCATTTCCGGTTTTGATCTGTATACGTTTGTATATGGGGTCCAATTCTATATGTTTGTTGATTGAACTATGGATGGAGAACCATGCCTCTAGAAATTCCCGTGTGTGTCTATGTTTGGCTTGGGTTACTATGGTTACCTTATCCCAGTTAAATTTAACTTGATTTAAATTTAAATTTTAATTTTAATTTAAATTTCAAGCCTGTTACCTCTATCACGTAGGAAGACAAGGGCAGCAAATGTGTAGGAACCACCTGCAAGTTCCTCTCCAAGCCACTCACCATCTTAATTTGAATCTAACTTGCCATTCCTAGACTGTTGCTGGGTCAAAGTCCTGGAACTACCTTCTTAAAAATACTGAAGGGACTCCTGCACCTCAAGAACGTTTTTTGTACTATGTCCTTTCACTGACATGCCCGCCATCTTCTGCATTTTAAGCTTTCTTTCCCCTGACTTCTGACCACCTCAAGACTACTTCATAGCCCTGACAGCTTGGAGACTATACCTCTGTTCTCTATCCTCTGTACTCTTCCTTGTGCATGAACACACTTTGGCTTCCTCCCTCTCTCTTGCTCTCTCTGATGTTTGTAAACCTCAAGTCAGCAAACATCTTAGCAATTATGTCTTCAATTCATTTGCTTCTCACAAATACTGTTTTGACCTCAATATTCAAAATGACTTTCTGATCTTCAAAAACAAGTTAAATCTTCACAGAACTAAAACAAAAATGTATTTTTGCTCCATTTCAGATCCCAAGCTCTCAAATCATAATGTAATTTGAACCTTCATGACAAAACACTCACTTAGGAAAAACTATCAATCTCAGTTTTGAATTTTTCAATTGCCCTAAAGTTAACAGCATTCTGGGAACACATTCAAGATTGTCATTATACTTTGTGTGAAGAAATAATTGAACAGTGCTGTGAAATATTCTAAGACAGCAGAGTTGCTTCAGATTCCTTAAGATATTATTGAATATTAATACATTGTAGATTGTATATCATATAGATTGCATTTGTGTATGCAGAGAGCCACAAAGAACTGTCAAACTGTTTTTATCAGTGCTTTTGATGTATTATGGTATCAACACCATTGAGTTGAAAACTGTCAAAAAAATTAAACCAAATCTCAGTTTTGATTTAGATTTAGTCACACTGTGGCCACAAACATTGGTTAAAATCCGAGCTAGATTTGCTTGTGTAAATGCAATTAATTTCACAATCTATTGTTCTTCCAAGGCTTTTTTCTAAACTGATGTTTCCAGATCTAAACATAGCGAGAAGGAGGGTGGAAACTAATGAAGCAGTGGACTGCAATCACTGCCAAACAATTAAAAAGGTTGCCTCGTACAGTTGAAAAAAGATCATGATAAAGAACAGGGAAGGCAACAGGGAATCAAGGCAGAGCTCAGGACATGAGCAAGATCTGAGATGAAACCATTGAGTGTTGGCAGCATGCAGCAAATGGATCACTTCCCATTTCTTTTGTTAAGAAACATTGGACTCTCTAATCTTACCAAATGATACTTTCAGAGTTTCTACTTTTCGATCAAAAGCAGCACAACTGGGATGAAGGGTCAAAGTGCATTCAGTCAGAATCTTTCCATTTCATAGCAAATTAAGTTCTGCAATTAAATCTCTGTGGTTATGAAATAACGAAAAGAAAGAATACATATTTATGTAGTATTATTCAATGATGGATCATGCACTTGACAGACACAGCATGAGCCTCAGAGGAGACAATTTTATTCCTGCAAGTTGAAAATTATAGTAATTAGGAAGGATTAAACAGTATGGGCTATTACTTTATTGTAAAGTAGTCATAGTTCCATAGGGCTGCTCTCTCATTAGAGACAGTAGTGACTTACCGTAAAGCACATCACAGACAAAGGGAAAGGTTGAGAAGGAGGGACTTTTATGGTAACTTCAGCCAGTGTAGAAATTGAACCCACGCTGTTGGCATTACTCTGCATCAAAAACCAGTCATCCAGCCAAGTGAGCTGACCAATGCACGATTTGCTTTATATAGGAGATTCAACTATGTGAAAGCCTTCAGGTCTAGCAGAGTGCTCAAAAGCCATCTGTAAAAAGTAGACAACACTAACACCTCACCTAAATTCAGGTATCCATAAAGAGCCATCCTTTATGCAAGGAAGTGCTGAGGTTAATGATTATAGTGATAATTGTTTAGACATGGTAATTATGAAGGGAGAGGGCTCCGGAGATAGGGCTGAAGAGTGGGACAAGCTGGGTAGCTCTTTCGGGAGCCAGTACAGACATGATGGGGCAAATGACTTCTGTCTGTACTGTAGAATTTAATGATTCTATGATCCCATTTCTAGAATCATCAAAAATAGGGCCAATAACTCCACCAGGAAAATATTTTCTTTTGGTGGCTGGTTGAAATACAGAATATAGAGCTTCATTGTTGAGGCAAATAGTTTTGATGTTATCAAAAAGAGCTTATATAAGAATGTAAGAGAAAATGAAATGGAAAGATAACTTTTAAACCTATATTGAAGAAAATGGAATGTTCAGAGATTCAGAGATAACAAGGTGTAGAGCTGGATGAACACAGCAGGCCAAGCAGCA
>NC_063338.1:77013985-77031765 GCF_021869965.1 Rhincodon typus
TGCTGCTTGGCCTGCTGTGTTCATCCAGCTCTACACCTTGTTATCTCAGATTCTCCAGCATCTGCAGTTCCCACTATCTCTGTTCAGAGATTCATATGTGATGTAAATTTCGGCATGGAGTAGTCATTCCAATGGTCTATTGCTATGCTGTATATCCTATGCAACCTTTTCAGGGTATAGATATAGTGGTACCTCCACAAATAATTGTGACTACAGTACAGTAGCATTTCAGTTAAACACACAATGCAACCAACACACACAAAACTATCCAGTGGTGCCAGCCTTCCATCTCGTAAGGTGATGGTTGTGCTGTGGCGGTCAACAACACTACACTGATGCAAAACTAATCAGTGATGTGCAGCTGGAAGTGAACAAATTGCTGGAAATAGACAAATTGCAGCATACAAAAGCAAAGTTTAACAATGGGAACTACACTTGAGAATGTATCTGGCAATATGAAATTAATATCCTTTAATGTAAACATGCAGGACAAAAAAAAATCACAGTGCAAATTACCTGGACCTGATGTATTCTCGCCGAACTGATGTTAATCTTTCCCAATATAATTATTTTTACTCTGGGTTGCTCCTTGTTCCTTTCCACAATAAACCTTAATGATCGTTGTCCATCTTGTTCTCACAATGAGACATCTGTCCTTGGTCTGATGCTGTGTTCTAGTAAAGCACAATGTAAGCTTGAGGACGATTACCTTGTTTTTTTGATTAAGTGTTTTATAGTCTTTTGAATGCAACATTGAACTTCACAATGTGGGACCAAAGACTATTGACCATTATTTTTTCTTTTTCATCACATGTTATCTGTTTTCTCTTATATTTGCTGTCAGCCAGTAGCCCATATTTTCTTCCATGTTTTCTCTTGCCTTACCGCCATTTTGATTGGGCCGGTAAAATTAACTGTTCTGTCATTTAAATCTCTCCACTTTTACCACCTTTCATAGAGCTTTCTTTTATTATTATAACACCCTTGTTCAAAACGTACACACATCTAGCTCCTAACTAGGATGACATGGTGGCTCAGTGGTTAGCACTGCTCCCCCACAACACTGGGGATCTGGGTTCAATCATAGCCTTGGCAACTGTCTGTGGGGAGTTTGCACATTCTCCCTGTGTCTGTATTGGTTTCCTCCCACAGTCCAAAGATGTACAGGTTAGGTGGATTAGCTATGCTGAATTGCCCATAGTGTCCAGGGATGTGCAAACTAGGTGGTATTAGCCCTGGGAAGTGCAGGGTTTAGGTGGGATGCTATTTCGAGGGTTGGTGTGGCCTGCTTCCACAGTGTAGGGGATTCTATGATTCTCCAAATTCTGATTAAAGGTAAATAGCTTGAAAAGCTAATGCTGTTTATCTTTTCACAGAAGCGTCTGCCTTACTATTTCCAGTATGTTCTGTTTTAATTTCAGAATCCTGCATCCAGTTCTCTGAATGCCAAATAGTGTCCTCTTGGTCTTTTCTGCTGTGAAAATAACAAACTACAGATTCTTCAGATATCCAAGTGATCATGGCTGGAAATCTCCTAGTAAGTCTTTCAAGTACATTTCTAAGGTTTACATACCCTTACTAAAATGTGAAGTGAAATCATATTGTTGTCCCAGGGATGTGGGCCATTGTGAGATTTGTGGCAGAATCAGAGAGGACCAACTATCTTAATGTCATAAGCATTTCACGGCTTCTGTTATGCCTTTGCTGATCAATGAGGTGAATTTCTCAAAATGCAGCAGTGAGTTGCCAATTAAGGGGGATTATAGCTTGCAAAACATCTTACTAATGCAGCAACTTGCCTAATCATTATTCAGCTTCCTGTCTTACCAAACATACCAAGCAAGCTAGACCTTTAGAATTCTTGACAAGGAAGTTGGAACATGTACTTGCTAACTTCAGCTCACTGTGGCTGTGTGGAACCTCCATGTTGCTCAGAACCAAACAGCATCTCAGGCCACAAACAATAGGCACCAGCTGAATGCATTGTTCATCCCCGGACATTAGCATCCAACACTTGACAACAATCACAGTACTTCTCTGGTCCACTTGCAGCCCACTTAGGAAGCTCAGACTTACATCACAGGACACTCCAGCAACTAATATGTATGTGCAGGCAGCCTGGTCATGCATTGGATCAAGCTGCTTTTCAGTGTTGCTCTTTTTGCACTCACTCATCAGGGCCTACAAGCTCAATGTAGTATCTTCACATTGGAGGAATGGGTGGAAATGAATTGCTAGGGTAGATCAAGGTAAAAGAGGACATAGAAGTTCTGGGAGAGGTCACAGTCAAACCTGAATCAGAAACTGTTGGCTAAAAAATTAAGAAGTATTAAGAACTGCAGATGCTGGAGTCAGAGATGTCACAGTGTGGAGCTGAGGGAACACAGCAGGCTAGGCAGCACCAGAGGAGCAGGAAAGTTGACATTTCGGGTCAGGACCCTTCTTCAGAAAATGAAGGGTCCCTTTCTGAAGAAGGGTCCCGACCTGAAACGTCAACTTTCCTCCTCCTCTGATGCTGCCCGGCCTGCTGTGTTCCTCCATCTCCACATTGTGTTATGGGTAAAAAATTAATTTATCTTTTCTTGCTTCAGATGGTGTCTGATTTGAAAAATAATTACAATGTGTTTTTATTTTAGTATGATGATTGATGACCCTATTTTTACAATCTTCAATTAGTTTGAAAATTAACTTTACAGAATGTAGATATTAGTCTTGACAGGAAACATGCTAGACATTTTTTACACACATTTTATACACATCGCTTGCATTGATTAGTCCAACAGAGCATGAGTGAAATAAAATAATCATCTATACAAGATCATAAATAGCTGGAGAAACTCAGCAGCTCTGGCAGCATTCATGGAGAGAAAGCAGAGCCAATATTTTCAGTTCAGTGACCCTTCATCTCTGTTTTTTCTCTACAGATGGTGCCAGAGCTGCTGAGTTTCTCCAGCTATTTCTGTGTTTCTTTCAGATTTCCAGCATCTACAGTTCTTTGTTTTTATGTTAACATAATTGTCAATCCTCACTAGAAAACTCAACAATGGCTACATTGATCAGGGTTGTGTTCATGCTGCAGGTACGTTGAAAAACTGTTGTCACCTCAGCAGAAATTTTCCATTTCCAAGAATGCAGATCAAATGGTGGTATGAGAGTCAACACAGCAGCAGATGTTAAGTTTACAACTTATGCTTCTGTAATACAGTTTACACATTTTTGTTTTTTAACACTGGATGTGATAAGTGACAAATCTCACCAGGGAAGGATTACCTCAGTGATATGTTTCTAATGGAAATTTTAAATGGACCTGTTTGTGAGTAATGTGAAGTCATATTGACAAACAGAATGTAAGCTTTAACCAGTTCAGGATTATTACTGGGATAGGATACACTACAACAGGTAGAAGTTAGGTACACAATAACACAACAATACAATGCAATTATGACAACACAAACTTAGATTTATATAACAACTTTACTGCAGTAAACTTCCTCAGGATCTTCACATAAAGGTGATGTTTGACACCAAGGACAATATTAGAAGAGGTTACGAAAAGCTTGTGCCAGAAATGGACTTTAAGGAGTATCTTAAAAGAGGAGATGATAATCAGAGCTTGGAGAGCAAATTCCAGTGTTTAAGGCTTAAGTAGTTATACACATGGCAGCTAATAGTGTGGTGATTAAAATCAGGACACGTTGAGATTGGAATTGGAGGACTATGGATGCAATGGAGAGTAATTTGATTCAACAGTATGATAAATTCTACAAGAGCCATTGGAAATCAGTTATTAATCTTCTTGTGAAGCACATTGAGTATGAGTTTCCCTTGAAACAGGCAATGACCTGTCCAACTGGAAGTCATCACCTGAGCCCTTCATAAAGGGATGGGTCTGCAGAACTATCTGTCTGGACTGGGATGAGTTTTGTGCACCATGAGTAGAGGCTGTATTAGGTGTTCAACAATTAATGATGTTACTTTCCAGTCAGGCTTCCTCAACTATTCCAAAGAGGTTACAAGGATAGGGAGGAGTTGAGATCATAAATAGGTTTCAAAACAAAATGAAAATTTTAGAATTGACATAGAAACCAAAAGAAGAGATTACTTCACTTAATCAACTGGTTGATAACAGCAGTAAATTTAGGAACATTGGAACACAAAGACAGGAGTAGGGGATTCAGCCCATTGAGTCTGCTCCTCCACTCAGATTAGTTCCACAAATATCTCCATCCTCAACGATGGGAAGGCCCAGCACATCAGTGCAAAATATAATGCTGAAGCATTCACAGCAATCTTCAACCAGAAGTGCCAAGTGGATGATCATTCTTGGTGTCCTCCAGTGGTACCCAGCATTACAGATACCAATCTTTGGTCCTCCAGTGTATCCAGCATTACAGATACCAATCTTCAGTCAATTCGAATCACTCCATGTGATATCAAAGGCTTCGAACCTGACAACATTCTGGCAATAGTACTGAAGACTTATGCTCCAGAACCTGTCAATTGGAACTTGTCCAGCAATTGGAACTAGCTGAGTGGGCACCAAGGTTAGAATGGATCAGTTTTGGATGAAGGGCTGTATTAGTCTATGGCTCTATAACTTGCTGCATATATAGCCAAGCTGTTCCAGTACAGCTACAATACTGACATCTACCCAACAATGTGGAAAATTGCCCAAGTATGTTCTATACACAAAAATCAGGACAAATTGAACCAATCCAATTACCAACCCATCAGTCTACTCTCGATCATCAGTAAAGTGATGGGAGGTGTCATCAACAGTGCCGTCAAGCAGCACCTGCTCAATCAGTTTATGTTCCACCAGGGCCACTCAGCTCCGGACATCATCATAGCCTTGGTTGAAACATAGAATCATAAAATCTCTACAGTGCAGAAGTAGGCTATTTAGCCCATCAAGTCCACATTGACGCTCTGAAAGGCATCCCACCTAGACCCACACCCGTATTCCCGTAACCCCACATCCACCATAGCCAACTCACCCAGCCTCACATACTTGGACACTTTGGGCAATTTAGTATCACCAATCCACCTAACCTACACATCTTCGAACTGTGGGAGGAAACCAGAGCCCCCGGAGGAAACCCACACAGACACAGGGAGAATGTGCAAACCCTACACAGGCACCCAAGGGTTGAATTGAACCTGGGTCCCTGGTGCTGTGAGGCAGCAGTTATAATCACTGATCCACTGTGCAGCCACAACATGAGCATAGGAGCTGAATTCCACAGTAAGGTGAGAGTGACAATTTGACCATGTGTGCTATTAAGAGCCTGAACAAAACTGAAGTCCACAGAAATCAAGGATTCTGTTGGCAAGTAGAATTCAGGCAATGACCATCTCCAATGAGAGACAATCTAACCACCACCTCTTGACATTCAATGAAAAAACCATCACTGAATTCCCCCACAATCAACATGCTGGGGATTACCATTGACCAGAAAACTCAACTGGACTCACCACATATATACAGACTTTAGGCAACCTGCAATGAGTAACTCATTTCCTGACTCCCCAAAGTCTGTTCACCATCTACAAATCAAAAATGTGATGGAAAGTGCCTCATTTGCCTGGGTCACTGCATCTCCATCAACATTCAAGAAGCTTGACACTATTCTAGGCAAAGTAGTCCATTTGATTGTTATCACATCCACAAAAATTCATTTCATCCACCGTCAACTTTCAGTAGCAGCAGTGTGTACTATCGACAAGATGCACTGCAGAAATTCACCAAAAAGATCCTTAAGCACCACCTACCAGACCCACAACTATCTCCATCTCGAAAGATAAGGGGAGCAGATATATGGGAACACTACCATTTGCATGTTCCCCTCCAAGCTGCTCACCATCCTGACTTGAAAATATATTACAATTCCTTCAGTGTCACTGGTCAAAATCCTGGAATTCCCTCCTCAATAGAATTGCAGGTCTACCTACAGCTGGGTCAAAAATCCTAGAATTCCCTCCCAGCTCTAATGTGAGATGACCAAGAGCTATGGATTGTATTGGTTCAAGAAGGCAGCTTATTACCACCATCTCAAGGAAGGTTAGAGCTGGGCAATAAATACTGGCCTACCCAGCCAGATCCATCCCATGAGTTAATAAAAAAAAATCATACCTGACACATAAGAAGATGGTTATTTTTATTGGAGGTCATTCATCTCAGCTCCAGGACATCTCTGCAAGAGTTCCTCAGGGTAGTGCCCCGTGTCCAAACATCTTCAGCTTGTAAGAATGAGCAAAAATCCCTATCATTTTAAATACTGGAGCAAAACCCTGGACTTTTGACAGAACTTTTAAAATTTAAAAAAAAAGGCTCTGGGGAAATACACAGTCACAGGGACAGATGCCTGGAACTCGTGTTCAGTTAGAAAATCCAATTCACACATCAACTCTAAAAGAAAAATGAACCAGATCTAAGACAACAACTTAACCGAAACATCATGGAGCCTTTACAAGTGCCAAGACATCCAACTTCAATTAATATTCGTTTGAAAAATTATCAGACATTCCACTTAATGGAAACACATTTACACTTACTCTAACCTATCAGGAAGGCAATTCACCTCAAAAAGGGGCAAAATTGAAAAGCGCAGATATTGGCGCCAAGACAAGAAATCTACAATTTAGTATAATTGCAGGCCCTGATCTCACCTGAAAAAAGAAGACGGAAGGAGAGAAGAAAGAAGAGCGATCTGCGTCAAGAGCTATTCCCGGCAGCTACCAACAGGAGAAGGACGCCAGAGAGCTACTGCACTGAGAAAGACTCCTACAGCCATCTCCAACCACCAGCAATCAACCATGCCCTGCAGACCAAACAACCAACCTCCTCCTGGAACCACTGACCCAATCAATACCACAAGGCCCTAGGTACATCCTGAGGTGAAAACCCGCTCACAAAACCAACAAAAAAGTAAGAAAACCAAAGTACTCACCCGATACATCCACAACACGTCTCACGCATCAGCGAAGTCAACCCAGACTGAAGGCCTACACCATCCAAAGTCTTCAGTGAAGCACCGCCACGGCAAGTGGGAATGGCCAGCTGTAATTCAAAACACATTTGTTCCCAGTGGTAGGCTTATTTTTCTCGAGACACAAAGTATCCAACTTAGGTAGCAGGGAGAAGAAGGTGGGTTGGTGACAGTGCAGGGCACCCAAAGTCAGGAAGTCTGATTAAAGTGTTTGTGTTTAAAGTTACTGTTTAGTTTCTAATAGCAATTAGCCTGTGTTAAGTTAATAACTGATAGTGTCAGTTCACTGCTTTGTTTTTTTTATCTCCTGTAATTTATTCACCTTTGTATTATTTCCCCGTTTATCAATTTGCCTTTTACTTCTTGTGACATACGCACGTTTATATTTAATAAATGCAGAGATTCTTTGCCCTGAAACCCCTGTCTACTGCCTTCTTCACTTCACATTCCTAAATTAAGTCTAGTGTCAGAACCAGGGATCTGTGGAGGATCTGAACCACGTAAAACAGCAGCAGTTTTACTGATCACAACCAGAGCACCTACAGCTTCTTCAACAAAGTCATCTTATATATCTTTCATCACAATTTATCAATAATAACCTCCATAATTTGGGCATGTTTTTGAGGGTATCTGGCTGTGATGGTCTCTCTGGTATATCTGGCAGAACAGATACCATTCAATCATCACTTTTTTCTTTGGCTCATATTTTCTCAAGAGCACATTCAGCTGTGATAAATGTGGATATGTCTTCTGTCAGCTGCTTAAATATTCAATGAAATTCTGCTCCCAGACTGTGGATAAGTCACATATTGTTGTAGAAGACTGCACCATACAAACCTTACACAAGCAAGAATACCTTGAATCCTGAAATTCATCAATCCCACAGCATGACTCGGATTGTAAAGAAGTCTTTACTTGTAAAGAAAGGAAATGTGCTACAGCTGGTAACATTAAAGTATTCTACATCCTCATTACCATCTGTTTTGCTTTGAGCCTTGGAGATGTATGGGAATAATAAAGTGTAGAAATAGTAGTTTCTGTGTTTGAGCGGGAACTTTACTTTTAAAAAGTCTGTTATCTCCTGCTTCTAACTGCTTGCTTTATGCTCAATATCTGTCTCTCAATGTCCTTAGCCAGCTTGACTAGTAACAGAGAACAGTTAACAGACACAGATAATGAAACATCAAACAATTGAGACTGTGATTATCGATCTGAAATATTAACAGCTTCTCTTGCACTGATGCTGCCTGACCTATGGGGTATTTTTAGAATTTTTGCAGCTATGTGCTATATGCACTCCTGAAATGAAATGAAATTCATATGAAATATAAAAACAACACACAAACTTTATTCTCCTGACTGTGAGCCAATCCATATCCATATACTATGAAAGGTCATCATTTTTGTGAAGAAGCAGATGACAAATTCAATAAACTTTCTTCGTTTGATTTTGAACACATAATTAGACAACTTATGTCATTTTTAACATATTGGCAGAGTGGCAAGTTGCAAATTACACAAGTTGAAACACATCATTGCATCATCCCCATCTGATTTTATCATGATGAAAATGACTCATGGTTCTAAAAAGCTTTGCACCTAAAATGTTTGTCAAACACTTTTGAAGAAGATAATTGCAGTGCTAAAGATCACCGATGATATCAGTGTCAAGCCATTACCACCAGCCTATCTAGCAAATATTTTGGCAGGGTGGTTGATGGAGAGACATAGAGAGACAGTGACTCTCTATCAGGTCATATTGGGACAGCAGCATTATGTCATTAAGTTGGCTTATGGAGGCTCTTGTTTCAGCTCTTGGAATCAAGTTGCAAGTTAACATAAAATGCATGTTTATTTTAAGTGTTTTGCAAGATGGAAGTTAATTCATATTACAAAAGAACTTCATGATGATATCAGTTCTCATCTAAAATAGCAACTTAGCATCATGTCATGCAAAATATAGAAGGTATGTTGCATAGTAAACAGTTTGTAAATACTTCTGGAAGTATATCATCATTCTGCTATACAAGATACAGTGTGGTGACAGAAATGAGTATGTAAGAGCAGCCAAGAGTGCAATAGAACATTGTGTGTGGAATTGCTGAGTCTTCCAAGCAATGTAAGCAGATATTGCATTGCCGATCATGACAAATTTATGAGTGCTTAACTGTACAGCTGAGGGTTATTAACACCAACCCACCCTGTCCTTTCCCCAACCTACACGTACAGTGCTTTAATTGTTTGGAATTATTTTTTCAATATGAATATCCTATTTATGTCTCTAATCAGGACTGGTGATCTGTACAATAACATAATTTTGAATGTTAAACATGAATGGGAACAACATCGTGGAATTTTATGATTGTGAATTGTTCTTTTAAATGTAGAATTTTTCAGTAAAGACAGTTTATAGTTATACAATTGTCAATTGTGGCCATTAAAATGACATATTGTTATTTTTACAACAAAAATAGAAATTACCTCCCAGAGATTAACCAATTTCTTGCCAGTAAAGATGGAAAATGAATGGAAGTTCTCAGATGCTTGGATATGCATTAGAATTTGAAAACAACTGACATACATGTATATATAGCTGTAAAATTATTTCAAAGGTGAAGTATCTAACTACAAACCGAAAGAACTGCAGACACTGTAAATCAGAAACAAAAATAGAAATTACTGGGCAAACTTCAGCAGGTCTGGTAGCTTCTGTGGAGAGAAATCAGAGTTAACATTTTAGGTCAAGTGACGCAAACGTTCTGAGGAAGGGTTTCTCGACCTAAACATCTAACATTTGTATCTCTTTTCTTTACTCTCCAAGCTATTATAACTTGATTTATTCCTAATTTTAGAAAGGAAAAGATAGTTCAATTTAATGTACTGGCTGTTGATTACCATAGCATAAGAAATAAATCAGCTTCAGAGTGACAGCAACATTGGGTGGCATGGTGGCTCAGTGGTTAGCAATGCTGCCTCACAGCACCAGGAACTGGGGTTTGATTCCAGCCTTGGGAGATTGTCTGTGTGGATTTTGCACATTCTCCTCTTGTCTGCGTGGGTTTCCTTCCACAGTCCAAAGACATGCAGGTTACGTGGATTGACCGCGCTAAATTGCCCGCAGTGTCGAGGAAAATGGAGGATGTGATGGGTTCACCATAGTAAATGCAGGTTTACAAGAGATAGGGTAGACGGACGGGTTTGGGTGGGATGGTCTTCAGAAGGTCAGTGTGGACTTGAGGGGCCGAATGGACTGTATCCATACTGTAGGGATTCTATTCTATGATTTTGTTGAGACACATTAGCAAAAGTCACCAAAGCCTTCAAATTTAATACAATAAAACGAACTAAACATTACAAGACCAAAAACAGAAGTTGCCGGAAAAGATCAGCAGGTCTTGCAGCATCTGTGAAGAAAAATCAGAGTTAACGTCTTGGGTCTGGTGACTCTTCGTCAGAACCAAAACACTAACTCTGGTTTTTCTTCATAGATGCTGCCAGACCTGCTGAGCTTTTTTCACAACTGCTGTTTTTGTTCCTGATTTACAGCATCCACAGTCCTTTCAGTTTTTATTAAACATTACAAGACTTGTTTCTCATCCCTTTCAACATTCAATGCGGAAAACAGTGAACACTCCCAACTGCTCCCCTGTTTTGTGCTTGGCTGATGCCATGCATTTTTACTCTGCAAATGGATTTCTCTTAAAAAATATGTAGTCGCTGCCACTTTAATTATCTGGATTGTCCTAGCATTCTGAAAATATCTTTCATTTCGAGTCGATCTGCATATTTTAATGCCTGCATTTCCAAAGCTACAATCAAACATTATTTGCATTGTGCGGATTGATTTTGGCTTCTGCAGACAAATGCCTGTGTTTTGTAGCTTTTCATTTTGTCCCTAAATCCCCTGTAATTTTACAAATAACCAGTAAACGCATTTAGCAATGTAGCCAATAGATTGGAGTATCTTTAACAATGCATCCTTTAAATTCATATGGCTATAAGACCAAACTGCCAAAATATTTTTAAAGTACCTAACTGCTGATAACTTTATAATGACATGGTTTTTAATATATTTAATACTACTGAAACACTGCAAAACTGCATTTATTTTAATAACAGTTACTTACTTGTTTTGCAATGGTTATGTAAGTGTACCTGTAGCTTGCTTTTCTGATGCATCTTGAAAATGCTGTGCACCTGAATTTATGACCTATTTTAATCATTAGAATTGATTTTTTTCGACCTCTACAATGAAAAAAATGCATACAGAATCTTAAAACCTTTACAGACGACTCAATGTAAAAGTCATCCATCATATTTGCAGAAAATGGGCAAAATGCATTCTCTTATTATTGAATTTTTCAAACCACATGCAAGTCACTGAAATAGGCTGCAAACAGATTACTGTGTATTGCATTACATGAATGGTGCTCATTACAATGATAATCAAGAAGCAGCAGCCCAGTGCATTCATGCACTGTTCAAGGGGACAATGCATCATTACCAAAATTCTTCATCTCGTTATTCTCTGCTTTTCACCAATCCATTAATGACACGTAAAATATGTTACCACAATCATCTGCTGCCAGGAAAAAATACAAACAAAAATACAAAGCAATATTATGAGAATAATACGTATTCAAAACTAAAGTCATTATCAATATCTCCATTTTCTGAATTTGTAACGTTATTCAGCAAGTACAGATCATAGTAAAGAATAATTTAAGATATTACCACCTTTTCTCTCTTCCTGATGTGTTGCAGTGAGAGATTTTGCAAGTGTAGTACGGAAGATCCTGTCAGTTCTTGAGAATGAAAGTAGTTATTAATATGGCATTGACAATGCTGATGCATGGGGTTGCTTACTGTGGTATCCGTGCAGATAACAGATTTGTTTGGCACTGCTTGATGACTGTACTTCAATCGTTTCTCGTGTGCCTGGGTGTTTCCCTGCAGTGTTGTCTCTGATATTACCTGATCTCCAACAGGAGAACATTGCAGAGGAAATGCAGAAGTTGCCCCTCTAGCAGCAAGCAAACTGCTGGATGAGTTGACTATTATCAACGGTACACAAGCACTTCCTAAGTTTCCTTTTGTTTTACTCATCTTTGTACCTGAATCAGGAAATAGAATGAATCAGGAAATAGTACATCAATTCCAAAAATATGGCCTCCAAGTTTTCATTCCCACAGACTTGATGGGACATTTCACAAGATAGAAAGGAAGAAATTATTTTTGCACAGTGCCTTTCATGCTATCCCTGTAGTGTTTTATAGCCAATGAAGTCTTTTTAATGCGAAGTCACTATTATAATGTAGAAAATGTGATGACTGATCTTCATGCAACAAAGTCCTATAAGCAACAATAAGACATTAAAGATAAAAACCGAAAGCGGATGCAGTAAATCAGGAACAGAAACAGAAGTTGCTGGAAAAGCTCAGCAGGTCTGGCAGCATGTGATTTTTCACAGATGCTGCCAGACTTGCAAAGATGTTACAGATGTTGATTGAAAAGTAAACATTGACCAAGACACTGGATAGAAATCGGAAACAAAAATGGAAAGGGCTGAAGCAACTCAGTATACCCATACAGTTTGGAAACAGGCCATTTGGCCTAACACATCTACACCAACCCTCTGAAGAGCCACTCAGATCCATCCCCCTACCCTATCCCTGCAACCCTACATTTCCCATGGGGAATGCACCTGACCTGAACACTATGGGCAATTTAGCATGGTCAATCCACCTAACCCGTACATCTTTAGACTGTAGGAGGAAACCAGAGTACCTGGTGGAAACCCACACAGACACAGGGAGAATATGCAAACTCCACAGAGACAGTCACTCAAGGGTAGAATTGAATCTGGGTCCCTGGCATTGTGAGGCAGTAGTGCTAATCACTATGCCACTCTGGCAGCGTCTATTGAGGGAAAAATAGAGTTAACATTTTGAGTCAGGTGATCCTCGTCCCTTCTACAGCACTTTCTGTTCCTGTTTCAGATTTCCAGCATCTGCAGTTTTTTTTTTTGTTTATATCTTTGTTTTTATTATACTTGGAAGAAATTCTCTTCTGAAAAACACTATCCCGGGATATTTTGCATTTGGCTGAAAGAGAAGATAGGCCTTCAGTTTAACTTGTGCTCTTAGAGCTTGTACTCTCAATAGTGTAGAAGTTCCTCCATGCTGGAATGGAGCTCAAACCATAATTATGAGCTCAAATTTCCTTGCTCAGGGTCTAGCATGCCAACACTGAGCCATACCAGATATTGCAATGCTGATGGTTTATTCCTTGATGTTGTTGAGTGTTTTCTTTTCCCAGACATGTAGATCTTGTTCCAGCCACTATTTTATAACCAAGAATTGTGCTGTGGCATGCTAGCAACTGAATGCCTAACATGTTGGCTGAAATGGATTAATAGCTCTACTAACAAAAAGCGGCGAGAAGAATTTCAAACTAACTCTTTAAATTGCCTACTACTTTGGCAAAGTATAATTTCAGAGCAGATACTTATCAAAAGCAATCGATCAGACAGCGAGTATAATGGGGGCAATTGTCCTCGAATATAATTACTTGAACCTTTGTTACGTCTCAAAAAACAACAGCATGGATTTCCAATTGCTAGACAGTAATTCCTGCAGCAAAGATGGGAACTGCACATCAGGAGGTAGCAGACTCCAAGCGAATTGCCCAGGACATTGAAGATTCTGGGAGGGCAATTCCCCTTCACTTGAAATCCTCTGAAAGTATCCAGCTAGATTAATGGATTTGGAGGGTTCAGCTGCAGTTAATTAAATAGCTATCCAGGAAAGCTTGTCAAGTAGAAATCTAGTCTAAATCCTGGCTGACTCCAACTTATCACTTATACCCCTAACAACACCATCCCTAACTTCTTCTGGCCTAACTCAACAACCCCTTCTTTCATCAGGGCCTAACACCCCCTAGGAGCCTACAGGTGATATCAGTGCCCCAGCCTCCATCTTGATTTAAGCACGCCCCTCTCCCCCAAGAACCCACACTCCCACTTCCTGGGTCCCAACAAACCTCCTTTCTGCCTGGGTCCAACACACTGCTCTTCCCACAGGAGGTCTCTCTCTACTCAGGACCTCAGGTCCGTCTTTCCCCCTTGGATGCAACACCCACCCTCTCAGCACCCAACACACTAATTCCCCAAGACCTGCCACTGGATCTGACACCCTTCCGGCCACCAGATTCAACACCAGCCCCTTCACTCCAGGACAGGAGGACACACACCCATCCCCACAAACTCAGGATAACCTTCTCCCCACCCTTGCAACCAAACAAGCCACCCCTGCCCAGCGACCAGTGCCAAAATCTCCCCTCACCTCTTCACAAGACTGTATACTCACCCCATCCTCCGACCTGACACCACCTCCTGCCAGGGGCTCATTGTTTCTTTTCTCTTCCCTGGATCCTGATAGCCCTTGCCAACAGATCCAATCCCTGGTTGAACGCAATAACCCCATCCAGCCTGACCTATCCAATCTCAATCACTTGTTCCCAACATGCACCTACTTACCCAGCATCCTACCTAACTGATACCAGGGAACCCTACCCAAATAACACCCTAACTCTTATTCAGTTTAACTGGCACCAACTCACCTCTGCCTGATGCATCTACTTCCCTGGCACCTGACCCATCTGACACTTTATCCTCCTGGCCCCCCAACCATATGCTTGCTTTTCATATCTACCCTTTCAATGGAACTGTCAAATTGGCCATCTTTGATGCTGGAAATTTGATTAGCATATACAGCAACTACTGTTGTGGAAAAGTGAACATTGTTTCACATCTCCATACTGTCCTGCAAGACAAGTATTATGGACAAATCTAGACACCTCCCCACTCCCGACAAAGTATATTAACTGATTTAATTTGATTTATGATTGCCCGATATACCTAGGAGCAGTAAAAATATTTTACTACTTGCTAACCAGACAAATCATACCTTACATAAGTACATCAGGGTAATGGAACAGAATGCAGAATATAATGTTACAGCTACAGAGGGGATGTAGAGAAAGATCAACTCTAATATATGGGAGGTTCGTTCATAAGTCTGATAACAGCAGGGAGAAGTTGTTCTTAAATCTTTTGGCAAGTGTTTTCAAACTTTTGTATCTTCTGCCCGATGGAAGAGCGTAGAATGGAATATAACTGGGGTAGGAGAGGTCTTTAATTATGTTGTTTGCTTTCCTGAGGCAACGGGACATGTAGAAGGAGTCAATGGAAGGAAGACTGGTTTTCATGGCGAACTGGGCTGTGTTCACAACTCTCTATAATTTCTTGCAGTCTTGGGCAGAGCAGTCGCTGTACCATGCTTTGATGCATCCGGACAGGGATGCTTTCTCTGCTGCATCTATAAAAATTGGTAAGCATCATTGTGGAGATTATGTCATTATGGAGATAGCGTAGACTGAACTTTTATATTTATTTAAAGGCAAGTGTAAGGTGCTAAGTTTGAGATGTGATTCAAATGGTCCACCACTAGGCTTTAATCCAAACATACTTTATTTTTACAACAGAGCTAAACCACACCAAAAAAAATTAGCATAAATTTAACTCTTTTGAAATACTTAGCAAGATGATGTATTAGTTAACCACTAATCATCAACTGTCCCAATATAGGCAATAACCCATAAACACAACCTTGGGTAAAAATGCAACTCACCAAAACAGTTATGGTTCTTACAAGCAGTCTCGCTCTAGTCCAGAAGAAAGAAACAATCTGCCTCTTCTGATTTTTAAGGGGAAGCCTCACATCTAAAACTTCACTCTAGCAGCTTTCAGCAGTCAGCAGAAACCATCTCAACTAACTAAAAGCAAAACTAAAAACCTTTGTGGGTCTGTGTGACCCTGACGCCACCCACTCACATTTCTTTTGTCCCATTTTAAAACAAAAACACTGAGGGAAAACTCAACAGCTGTTTACCAACTGCTTGTCTGAAAGAGCATTCTGGCACCACTGTGGCAGCACCTTTCTGCAATAAAAACAGCACAGAATACCTCTTTTAAAGGTAGTACTGTCTCACAAGGAACCTATCAGATATAAAGTATGTTCTATATTTCTGAAGGACCCCTGATCAGAATCTCCTGTCAGAAATGCACAGCTGTACCTTAATGTAAAACAAAAGTACAAGAGACAATCTGAACGTGTTTGGTATGGTGTGGTAGGGATTCTATGGTAGGGATTCTGTGGTGCTCCTCAGAAAATCCGGCCCAACATATTTTGCTATCAAAGTATATTATTTATGGATTAGTAAATGACAAAATTTGGGCATGATTCTATAATGTAAAAATTAGCATAAATTTCCTTGTGGAAATCATGAGATTAGTATTTTTAAATCGTTATTTGTGAATTCTGGTCAATACATATTGATTATTTTTCATTGCATTCCAGAAATATTCAGGCAGAAAAATCTCTGCTGTTTTTATTTACATTGGTCCAGGATAATTACTGGGGAAAAGTTTGCAATTCCTGATCCCAACACAATTTCACCAAAATTTCTTTCCTTTGTAAAAGAATGTTTTCTCCCCAGGTTTGCACACAAACTAATTTGAATATTGCCAAAAATCTGCTAGATTTGCCAGCATAACCCAGCACTGCTTAAAATATATATCTTTTAAGGAAGAAATTTCTGCTTTCAAAGCTATTTGTTGGTATATTTAAGAGGGAATTTGCTAATGCTTTGAAGAATGTGGATAGGAATGGGTTAACCCCAAAATACAATCCTTTTAAATCAAAGCTTCAAACTATAATCTACTATCTGTGAGTAAGATCAACTTTGAATGTCTGAAACTGATTTCAAAAAATTCAAAACTATTTAGTGGTTAAATATACGTAACAGTAATATTTGTAAAAAATAAATTCACCACCTTTCAAAGCATAATTTTGTTTGTTATGAATGCAAACAGTACAACATCAATTTTAGAGCCTCTTCAAAGGTCTATGGTTGAGTATAATTAGCAGAAATTTTGATTGATGATTAAATCATTAAGTTGGTTAGAGGACATGGATAGTTTTATTGTTGGGTCTGCTTCCAGCACCATATTTTAAAGCTTGGACAAAAAAAATCACAGAAGCTCATTTCACACTGACGATGACTTGCTCTTAAAGTTCTGCAATCTTTTGTAGCAGCTGCACGAATATCAGGAGAATTGTCACAAAAATAGAAACCAAAAATGTATGCAGTTCTAGTCTGTTCTTTTGCATCTAGGATCCTCCTGCTGTAATTTACAGCTTTTAAGCTACACTCTAGGACTCATCTCAGTAGCAATAAACTCTTGTCTTTGGTATCAGAGGTTAGCAAGCTGAATTTGGAGACCTGAGTTTTTAGTAGAGCCCGCAACTACTGAAAATCGTAACTTTTCATGAGATATTAAACTAAGGCCATGTCTGATCTCTGAGCTAAATATAAAAGATTCTAAGGCAGAATTGTGAAGAACAAGGCAGTTCTCATGATCAATATTTATCCCTCAACCAGCTGCACAAGACAGACTGTCTGGGTTTGTTATCTTATTGTGTCTGTTTGGTCCTTGTTGTGTGCATGTCGGCTGCTGTGTATCTAACCTTCTAACAGTGACAACACTTCTAATTGGTTATAAACTGTTTTAGAAAATCTTGCAAAACAAAAATATACATTGTAATTGAAAGGTATTTTTAAAAAATAATAATAGGTTTACAGTATTCGGCGCAACATCACTTTAATTCAGAGATAACAAGGTGTAGAGCTGGATGAACACAGCAGGCCAAGCAGCATCATAGGAGCGGG
>NC_063338.1:77032165-77063722 GCF_021869965.1 Rhincodon typus
TGTGTTCATCCAGCTCTACACTTTGTTATCTCAGATTCTCCAGCATCTGCAGTTCCGACTATCTCTGATCACTTTAATTCAGTTGCTGATAATATTTGAAATTTGATGTTAATAAATATGTAACTCAGTAAGGATCCTGAAACACCGTAAGTGAGAATCTGGGAAGTTGAGCATGTAGATTTGGGATCAGATAATGTAATTGGGAAATTGTTTTGCAACAGCATACACTGAAAGGTGCGCTGCAGGATTGCTTAGAATTCCTGATGCGCCAACTAACTGCAAATTTCCTGAGAAATATCCAATTTGGCAATTATCCTGCATCTGGAACCCACCAGAGAAATCTACTACTCCCACATTTAGAGTTAGAATCTCATATTTCAGAGGGGTTCTGAATCACTTAGCCAGAGACCAACCCAGGAAATTTGGCATTTTGAGCTCAGATTTGAGTCTGATTGATGCTGCTTGAACCAATAGTGTAATAATCATTCTTGTTTCTTTCCTGATATAGTATGTTCTGCTGAGCAAACGTTCTACTTTCTTGGAGAGGAGCATGACAGGTTTCCCCTTCCCATCTACACAAATAATCACATAACCATTTCAAATGTCTCTTTGACTTTGTCTCCTTGGATCATTGAGTCGAATGAAGGGACTTTTGGAGATCTGCAGACATCCCAGATTTTTCACTATCAGACTGATATTATTTTTCAAGTTCTGAATTCTATATCTTCCCCATGTTGGTTGACAAGTTAGGACATTTTTATATTACTGTAAAGTAAGTGAAAAAGCTTTCTATGGTTTTGTAACCATTTCATTGGAATAGCTTTTTTTGTAAGAATAAAAGTAAGGATATCAAAGTTAAGTGCAAAATTTTGATGAATGCGTTAAGAGGAAAGATAATGCTAAAAGTCTGCATAAATCCATTAAAGAGAGATGTTGGCAAGGCTATTAAGGTTAAAAAATGAATGGGTGATATGTTAAATTAGTTCTTTATATCCATTTTCTCAAATAACAAAGATTTCAAACAGTCTTTTTATCAAATATTTCATTTAAGATCATTAGCAAAAATAAAAGTACGCAGTTTTAAAAGTAGCCTTTGTGAAATTGGTTGGTAATCAGTTGGGAAGTAAGGAACAGATAAAGGAAACATTCTCTAGGGTGAAATGTGACAAGAGATGCTTCCTGCAATATCTATTTGGAGTTGCAACCACTCAGCATTTTTTGAACAGGATATGGCTGAAAAGTGATTTTACATTCATCCCCAAATCTGGTTGGACCATACATACCAGTTACAATCGAAAGTTATAGGTAAGTCTAAATGCCTTGAAGCTACTTTTTTTTCAATCAGCTTACCAGACTCCTGTGATATTAATCACACCTCCATCTACATCAGCGGAGCAGAGGTTGAGAGTGTGGACAGCGTCACATTTCTAGAAATGACAATAAGTGAGAACTTGTCCTGCACTTCCCACATAGATGCACCGTCAAGAAGGCACAACAATGCCTCTTCTTCCTCAGGTGGCTTAGGAAATTTGGCACATCCACAAGGACCCTCATCAACTTTTGCAGATGCACCATAGAAAGCAGACTATCCAGGTGCATAATGGCCTGGCACGTCAACTCCTCTGCCCGGGACCATAGAAAACTACAGAAGGTTGTGTGCACAGTCTAGACCATCACTGAAGCCAACCTTCCATCCATGGACTCCATTTACACTTCTTGCTGCTGCAGAAAAGCTGTCAACATCATCAAAGACCCACTCCACCCCAGTAATGCCCTCCTACAACCTCTTCCGTCAGCCTTAAGATATAGAAGCTTGAGCACATGCACCAGCAGGTTCAAGAACGGCTTCTTCCTTGCAATTATTAGACTGATGGACTCTCTAACTTCAAATAATGTTGATCTTGCTTTGCACACCTCCTGTGCAGTGTAACCTGTATGCCTCACTCTGTCTAAGCACCCTATGATCTGTATGCCCTTGCTTACTGTGATCTGCCTGCACTGTTCGCAATCAAAGCTTTTCACTGTATTTAGGCACACATGGCTACAATAAATGCAATCAAATCAAATCTTGTTTTATTACCTGTTTTTAAACTGACTGCACATTCAAAAAGGTTAGGAAAGAAAAATCAAAGGTATACCTCCTTCCCCTCACTTCACCAAACTCCCACGCTGCCAAGTTCCAAAGAATTTCACTCTGTGGAGCCAGCTGCACACCATGCTGGCTGCACACTTTAAACCCTGGATTTTGACTGATTGTGACATAGATGAATCATAACTGCTCTGCCATTTTTAAGAACTAGTTTTAGTTAACTATTTAATTGACTTCTTACTTACAGATAAACATAGAAAATAAGAGCAGTGGTAAGCCATTTTATTCAATGAACCTGCTCTGCCATTCAATATGATCATGACTGATCCTCTTTCTCAATGTTATCCTCCCAATCTCATCCCATAACATTTTAAACCTACAGTTGTTTAGAAATCTATCTACTTTCTTAAATACATTCAGTGACTTTGACAAAGATGTGGCAAAGAGTTCCAGAGAGTTACCACCCTCTGATTGAAGAAATTTTTCTTTATCTTAGTTCTAAGTGAACTACCTGCTATCCTGAGACCATGACCCCTATATTCTAGAATCCCAGGAAGGGGACCATCATTCCTGAATCAGAATTCTACACGTTTCATGAGAGCACATCTCATTCTTCTAAACTCCTGTGAATGCAAGCCTAGTTAACCCAAGCCCTCTTCAAACCTGCCATCCCAGAAATTAGCTGATAACTCTTTGCTTGGCTCCCTCCTAGTATAATTTTTCTCAGGTAAGTATACCAAGTCTGCAGACAATGCTGCAGCTACAGAAGTCATCTTTGTCCCTGTACTCAAAGCCTCTTGCAATGAAGGCCATCATACCACTTGCGTTCCAAACTGCTTGCTTCACTTGCGTGCTTGCTTTCAACGACTGGTGCACAATGACAGGCTGGTCACTTACAGACATTAACATTTCCCAAGCTATCACTGTTTAAATGAAACTTTGCCATTATGCTGAAGTGGATAACTTCAGACTTATTCATGTTATTACTATAGCTGCCATGTATTTGCTCATTCACTTAACGTGTCTAAGACATCTGAAGCCTCTTTACTTCCTGATCACACTCACAACTCCTCCTAGTTTTGTGGAAATAGTAATTTACATCCCTCAAACAAATCTTTGCTATATATTATGAATTATATTGTGAATTATATTCACAATATGGCAGAGCCACGCCACCGATCCCTGTGACATCCAAATAATCAAAACCTTCCATAATGAAAAGATCCAATTATTCCTCCTGTAAAGACCTTATCATTTTTATTTTTCTGTATATTTTTCATTGTGGAATGTGAAAAGAACTTTTAAAATCAAGGAATGCTAAAGGACTATGCATGTTTTTGAAAGTAAGAAGTAAGCTGCTTTCATTGATACCTTTCATGTTTAAGCCTGAAATTAATTTCAGACTTTTCAGAATCCAGATATTGTGGTTAGGAATATAAATATTATTTCAAAAAATACCCATCAAACAGTTAATATAATATTGGCTAACTGTTTAAATGTTAACAGGTGTTAATAATATACAAATATATTGTTTTTAGCTCTGTTGTTTAAATCGTACTCACCAAAGATGAAAAAAAATGGATAAATCTACAGACACACCTCTAGCAATATCTTAACCAATGTCTTCAAATATTATGGTTGCCTTTCTAAAAAAGTAACTTTGCATCAACTTTTTTTAATCTGTTTTAACATTAACTGCAATATATTAATACCAACATCAATAATTATTAATGAACAATTTACTATTTTACATCCCAAATCATAGTTCATGTTGCTAACAATGCCATAGGCACCAGAAGGAAAGACATTCTGCATAGTCAATATGCTACGCACCAAATTAAAAAGCAAAACCTCAAAGGTAATAATCATTGGATTATTCCCTGAACCACAAGAAAATTGGTAGGGGACAAAAAGATGAGTGAAATGAATGCATGTCTCCAAAGACTGGTGTGGGAGAAGTGGATTCCAGTTTGTTGGGCATTGACACCAGGAGACTGATTTAAAGGTTAGAAAATGATAAAAGGACAAAGCTGAAAGCTGTGTATCTGAATGCTTGTAGCAGATTGAAACAAAACAGATGAACTGATTGAGCAAGTAGCAATAAATATAATCTTATAGCCATTACAGAGCCAGGACTGCAGGACGCTATATATTAGGAACTTAATATTAAAGGATACAGTTCATTTAGGAAGTTGAGAAGCTTTGAAAAGGTAGAGGGCTGACTACGTTAGTTAATCATGGTATTAGCACAATGGAGAGGGTAACCTAAGTTTAGAAATGAGGAAGTAGAGTAGGTTTGTGTCCAAATGAGAAATGATAAAGGCAAGAAGCCACCTGTGTGAGACATGTACAGGCCCCCTAACAGTTCATCAAATGTTTTCAGAATAGTTTCTGTGAAAAATACCTTCTGGAGCCAACCAGAGAGTGGTCTATTCTAGTGCTGATATTGTGCAGGTAGGTTTAATTAATGATCTCATAGTGAAGGTGTCCCTAAATAGCAGTGATCATAAGTAATTGAATTTTACATTAAGTTTGAGGCAGAGAGATATGAGCCTGATTAGTATTTTAAACTAAATTAAGGACAATTATCAGGGTACAAAAACAGTGCTAGCTAATGTAAACAGGAAAATTAAGTTATTTGAGATATAATGGCTGATATTTAAGGGGATACTTCAACATATATACATTCCAATTTGAAGGAAAAATTCTAAACCAACATCCATGGTTAACTAAAAATGTTAAAGATAACATCAGACTAGAGCAAATGTATATAATTGTGCTAAAGTGTTGGCAGGTCAAAATATTAAAAGAAAACAAAGATTGATTGAAAGATTACCACAACAGAAAATTAACTAGATAGCTAAAATTTACATTAAGAGTTTTATAGATATTTATAAAGGAGAAAAGTTAACAAAGTGAATGTTGATTAGAAAGTGATTTTGGGGAATTAATTGAATAGGTATTTTATATCAAACTTCACTACAGATGTACAAGTAACATCCAGAGCCACCTGTAAGTCAAGAAATGAAAGTGGGGGAGGAAACAAGAAAATTACAAGCACCAGGTAAGTAGTACTGAACAAATTAATGGTAATCAGCGGAATTAACACAGTTTTGTGAAAGGGCTTTCATATGCAATCAATTTATTGAAGCTCATTGAGGCAGTAACATATGCTATGGGTAAAGAGGAACCTAGAAATGTACAATTCTTTGATTCCTAGAAAGCAGTTGATAAGGTGTCATATCAAATATTATTGCAGGAAAAAAAAAGGTGATGATAGAAGACTGGCCAGATGACAGAAAACAGAGAGCAGAAATGCTCCAACACTTAAAAAAAGCAGAAATGAGTCATTTTCTGTGTTGACAAGATGTGATGAATGATGTGCTACAATGATCATTGCTGGGTCCTCAACCTTTTACAATTGGTAGAAATGACTTAAATTGCATTGTATCTGCTGGAGTCTAAAAGAATAAAAGGTGACTTGATTGAAACATGTAAGATCTGAGGAGCCTTGTCAGGGCCAGAGCATGTGCCAAAGTGCTTTGCAACAATGAAGTGCTTTTGAGGAATAGTCACTTGTAATATTGGAAATATGACAGCCACTTTGCTAGAGTCCACACATGGCAGTGCAATCATGATCAAATAATCGGATCAACATAAAGTCTCACAAATGTGAAAAAGATTTTAAGAAAAAGCAATTAGAATTCTCTTTTAAACATGTCAAAATAGGACAGAATTTAACAAAATGGTGTTCTAATTAATCTAATTAATAAAAATGACAATATCTATGTGAGTAGCATTGCTGGGGTTTACTGGAAATGTTAATTCAAGTTTGGAGTAGTCTGAACTTCTAAAAGGAATCATTCCTATGCGGTCTCATGAATAAGTAGCTCCTGTGGTTCTGAACAATGCTAATTGCTGAATAAGCCTTATTTTAATCAATAATGAGTGTTGCTTTGAAGCTAACAGCTTGAGAACAGAATATTCTTACGAACAGAGGGAAATACTTCAAATACATTGCTTACTATGGCAAATCAATTTAAACATTCAGCAATAGCATTGAAATTATAAAAGTTAATAAAGACAATTTAAACCTTTTTCTCTTTAAATTCATTGTCATTTGAAATAACCTCATACAAACATTCCACAGACTGCACATAAATTGAACTTTTTCAATTAGTTTGTTCTTAATCATTGATGACATTGTATTAATTGACAGGATTTTGCTTTAGGTCAAGAACACTCCAGATAATCGGCAATGCTGAGTTCCTTGTAAAATTTCATTTGTGACTATGCTGAATCTCAACCTCTTAAAAACATTCACTATGTTAGAATGGGCAGGCTCTTCTGCTGATCTTAAGAGCAGGAGGCAAGACAATGGAATATCCTAAATAAGTGGAGGCCATATATCAACTTCCCAGTGGAGAATGAAACTATGGTATTGAGTTGAGGGGAATTGAACGTGAGTTGAATTTCCAGTGGCAAGTGTCAGCAAGTCCTTTTGCATGCATTTATATGTCATGCATGCTCAGATAGAGGCAACCTTGCCAGAATTAAATTCCCCTTCTCAATCTGCAAGCAAGCAATAGCCCCTTCGGATACAGGACTGTATATCAGTGGTGTTCAGCAGGTGAGATAGGTAACTAACTGGAGATGGAGTGAGCAGCCACTGTTTGCTTACTTCTGAGGGATTGTTGTTCCAGGAAATGATAACTGAGTTTGGGAAAAAGTAGGCTAAGTGACATAGGGCAGTGCAGGGACCAGTATACCTGCCCCATACTCTCTTGCTCCCTGCCATTTGAACCCACAAACCCAGAATTTAGCTTGAAGCTCTGGATCACCAACATTACCATTATGCCACCATCTATCTGTTAGAATTATTAGGCTGTCCGTTTAGCCAGCCAGTTGTATTCACCTTTAATTCCACCCATCCGAAAGAACCTCCTTCCTGTTTGAGGAACCTACCATTGGGCCCTTTAGAAACATAATACTCCCACTGCCCTTGGCCAGAAAATGCACCCACCCTCCCCCCATTCCCCACCCATTCATGGGGCCACAACAATTTAAAGAAGAAATTTCCCTCCCTCACTGCAATATTGCGGTCAACCGTGTTGCGTGATTCTAACATTAAAACAAATGGGATAGGCTTTGAACAAACACAGCAGCTCAAAACTGGGCATTCTTGAGGCACTGTCGGCCATCAGCATCCTGCAGAATTGCGTTCAACCACATTCAGTACCTACACGGTCCAGCAAATCCCCCACGCTACCATTACCATCAAGCTGGGCAATCAATGTAGTTCAATGAAGAATGGACCAGGACATTCCAGGGACAGCGCCAGGCATACTTAAAAATGAGACCTAATGAAGCTACAACACAAATCAATACCATCCAGCTGTGATAGCATGGAATACACTGAGCTAAGCCTTCCTGAAATAAATGCATCAGATCTAAGCTTTCCAGTTTCACCATAGCTGGTTGTAAATGGCAGTAAATAGTAAATACTGATGCTACACAAATAAAGGCAAAGTCCACAAATTCCTAGAGGACCATAGGGCAGCTCTCTCATTAGGGAAATATGATACTCCTAAGCAAGGAGCAAGTTTGAGAAGGCAAGACCGTTACCATAACATCAGCTAGTGAAAGAATTGAATTGGTAGCGTTGTTGGTATCATGCTACATCACAAACCAGCCATCCAGCCAACTGAGCCAAACAACCTCCTAAGTTATCTGGTGATTGTATACCAATCTGGAGAGATAGTTGTTAGCAGGCAGAAAGCCTTTGACACAGTAACTGGTCACAAGTTCATAGAACAATCAGCTACTTGTTGCTCACCAAAGCTCCATTTATATATATCCCTTAGCTCCACCTCATCTGCATTTCATGTTTAAAATAGATCTTACCCCATTTCAGTCTGCAAACAAAAATACAGAAAATTAAAAAGATATGCTTTTTGCACTTATTTGACAACTTGGTTGGCTTTTTGCTTCCTCACTTTCTTTATACATGCTTAGTGCACCATACATTGGTTTGATTTGTCATGATCAGTAATGATCTTATATGATCTGGGCTGGTTGCCTATTCCCAAAACCATTGATGTTATCCAAGTTTTTGGATTTGGATTTTTAATTGCAATCTCTGACCAGTGTAAGTTTTAGTAGCTCTATTTCTGTTTACTTATCATGTATCTCTTTCACTCTTCTGTCTTTGAAGAAGAATTTCCTGTATCATGGAATGGTTAGACAATTGGTTACTTTGCTGAGGATGGCAACCCACTATCAATTGGTGTTATATGAAAATGCAGCAATGCAATTTGAAAACCTTCCTTTGTTGCTCAGTACTTAATGACCATTGATTTGATTGTATATACCATTGTTCTGATAGGCCAATTGATTTGGATAGTAGAGTAATGATGTAATATGAGTCACTCGCTACTTAAAAATATTTCTTGAAATGGTTTACCAGTGAACTGCAGTCAGTTGTCACATACTATATGAACTGAGGCCCTATAAATAAACTGAAAATACTGGTCACCTAGTCAACAATGGATGTACTAATTGCATTGTCAAGTTATCGAACAATAGGATATTTAAAGAAATAATCCATTAGAAGGAAGTAATTTTCCCCAAGTTGTGTGAGGAACGCACTTGTTAATTTCATCCAAACAGTTGATGGAACAAGATGGGATTATTACATTGTAAGTGTTTCACATATATTCATAAGTCTTTAGAAATCCTGATTCATCCTTGGCCAGTACGAAAATTCACAATTTAACCATATTGTGCATTAAATACCATTTGCTCCAATGAAAAATGGATATGAGATTCTGCCAAAGAAAACACAGAGACTAAATTATTGAATTTTTTTCAAAAAGTTATAGTTCTTAGGGCTGAAGGAAACAAAGGATATGGGAAGAAAGTGGGAAGATGATGCTGAGTTGGATGATCAGCCATAACTATATTGAATGGCAGAGCAGGCTCAAAGGGCCAAATGGCCTTTTCTTGTTCCTATTTTCTATGGGTGCTTTTTTTTCCCTATGTAATTCTTTTTGGAATTAGGACTTGTTTGCTCTTGAAACTTATTTATTGTGGGACTCCTTTTTCTGGCCAAAATGAACAAATCTCGGGTATTTTGTTAATACTGTCAGGCCATCCTGGATAATGGTATTTCACAATTCTTATAGTTGCTGATTGCAACTGTTTTCACTTACTTTGGCCAAAATGTGAAACATAAAATGCTTTTTAGGAGTTTATCAGAGATTTCTCACTGTATCTTACAAGACTAACCTCATTGACTAGCGAACCTGCCCGTAACTAGTTATCGATATAGAATTCTATCCCCCATCTTACTATACGCCATTCCCAGAATAACTCACCACTTACTGGTATCTGCCAAAACTTCAGCAAGCTCACAATCCTTAAAAGCCCATCATGGCCACAAACAAGTGCTCTCATCCAAAACTGTCCTGTTTAGTTACTGATATTTGCAGACAGCACATCCGGTAGACAGGAGGAAATTTTCATTTCACGTGCGGAAAAGGACCTGGAGGGATCTGAAACGGAGATGGACATGGACATCCTCTTCCCTCAGGAACAGCAGAGGATGCCATGACACCAGAGCATGCCAGTCTAGTCTGGGTTTGCTACCCAAGTTAGTGCATCTGGAGAAAGGCTCAATAATGTCAGAAAAAAAAGGTCAATGACATCAACTACCCCGGTTAAGTGCCACCATCCAGTCTTGGATAGCTCACACTCACCCTGTCTCTGCTATTGTACCCAACTCCTACCAAGGTTCATACTGTACACGCTCATTATTGCTTGCAACATCTTCCCCACTTCCTGTCACACCGTAATCTCAGATGCCATTAGCCCTACATGCCCTCTGTGCCACCTGTTCACTCACTCCGAATACCTCCCCACCAGCACCAAAAGTAACAGTTAAGTCACCCACTTTCATTTCTCATATTACCAGCCTTTCTCTTATTCCAGGAGCAAAATAGTCCACAACAGAAAAGAAGTCTCAAGAAAATTGGTAGACTGCCCAAAATTCAATTCCTTAACCTTCTTATACAGCGCATCCAGACTCTGTCCTCTGCAAGCAACTGACTAACACATATAGTGCCAGGACATCTTGACTGAAGATGAGATCCATTCACTCGACTGTAGCTTGCTGACAACCATATCTTTTGTGTCTGTACCACAGCAAGACAACACAGAAGTAATATGAGAGCCAAGAATATCTGGTTGAGGGGGCAAAGTGCCAAAAGGCAAGGAAATGTATGGCAGGGATGCTGGGAGTATCCAGGTAGAAAGAGAGTGAAAAACTAAGAGTTTCAACCTGGCTCATGTCTGACCAGACATTCCTTTCTTTAAACTGAAGTATTTAATTCCAAGTACTGTGTTTCATCATATTCCACGAACGTTTTGGATTTTTGAAGGAGGGATTTGAAGATTAAAAAAATTGAAATGAAACAGAAATGTTTTTCAGAGTAAGCATGAGATACTTATTGTGCAATGTTAGGATGCAAAATGTTCATTGTTAGATGTAAGTATAATTTGCCAGAAATATATTTCTTGGAGATTTTTCTTGTGAAAAACATGGTTAATGAAATAGTGAATTTTAAAAATCTGTAAATGGTCAAAATCTGAACTGATAACAGAAACATCTGGAAATAAACAGCAGATTAGCAAACATTTGTAAAAAGTCTGGACATTTTTCTTTCAACCAGAACTATTTATTAGAACTCTATATTAATGTAGAGTTACAATCAAAAAGAAATTGGGCTTTTGTTGCTGTGTCCTTCCAATATTAAAGAATGATTACCTAAATATCCTACTTTGTACATTCCATCCCAGTTGCAATAAATCACAACAGTCCATTTATCTGTCTAATGACTTGTATATCATATTAATTTTTTGTGATTCATTTGGTGTGGCATGGTGGCTCAGTAGTTAGCACTCCCTAACTGATCTGTTAGGGAGGGAATAGGTCGGTCCAGGGAGGACAGACAGGTCAAGGAGGCGGGATGAGGCTAGTAGGTAGGAGATGGGGGTGGGGCTTGAGGTGGGAGGAGTGTGACCAAAATTATATGCAGTATTCTAGAAGTGGCCTCACCAATGTCCCGTAAAGCTGCAATATGATGTCCAAACTCCCATACTCAATGGTCTGGCCAATGAAGGCAAGCATGCCAAACACCTTCTTCACCATTCTGTCTACCTGGTACTCCACTTTCAAGGAACTATGCTCCTCCAACCAAAAATAAAATCAGAAGCAAGTATTTTGTGAGCTGAATGTTCATCATTTGGATTTGATGAAGGTTTGGATCTTCTAATATGCTTCATGGATGAAATTTACCAGTAAGATGATCTATTAGATGTATACAAAGCATGCTCAGACTTTGACAGATTTTGAAAGCACACAATTTATAGACAGTCAGTCAAAGTGGCATTTTATAAATGCCTACTTTAGAAAGAAAACCAATCTGACTCCAAAGCAAAACACATACAGATTGTAAACAAAGCCTCACACCTAAAATGTCACCTTTCCTTTATAAAACCTTTAGTTCTCACAGGAAATTGACTTGAAAGGAATTTGGGGATTTATATATATGTATTAATCAATTAAAACCTCCTAACAGATTAAAGATTTGACAGCATCTTAGGTTTGTTTAATATGTCCTCATCAGTGGTGTGACCCTTTCATCTTTTGTTTATAAATTCTGTGTTCTGTGTACTTCTTTGTCACTTCACCTGACACCGGGCTGCTCTCCGAGAGCCTGTTTGCAAATAAACGTATTGGACTATAACCTGGTGTCATGTGATTTCTGATCTTGCAAGAAATCACATAGTGAATGGTTAGAAAGTGCAAAAGATCTTAACTTGTGGATTGGTTGTTCAGATACCAATTACCCGCAATGGCTGGTCCATGCAAGTAACTTATTTCCAATGGATGAAGGCTCCTTGTCAATTGTCAAATGAGGCCAAACTCAAAATTGTCTTCAGCTGTGTAATACTCCCCGTACTCTGCAAGGAATGACAATTAGTTTCATTTTTTTTTCTGTGCACTTGAATTATTTGCATGCATGGAGAATAGCATTCATCAAGGCTGGCTTTTCATAGAAAATTCAGATAACTTTAAGGCATCATATAAGACTATCCAAGATAAATTTTAATCTTGGAGATTTAGTATACTAAAGAAGAGAGGCACAAAAGAGTGAAAGGCTCAGGGTAAAATGATAGGATGTGGTGTAAGACAGAGGTTATCCAACATGGTAGGCGAACTATTAAGTTCCATTCTTCCCACTTATTATGATTGATTAAATGCATGCAATGGACCAAGAACAAAATGATCCACGAGCTGATAATGGTAGAAAGGCATTCACAGATTAACTTAACTTTTAATTCATCCCATTGTGCCTGTACTAGTTCTTCAAGTGAGCATCATTACCTACTGCCAATTTCCTGGTTGTTGCCCATATCCTTACACATTATATCTATTCAAGCAACCATCCAAATACCCCCTTGAATACCTCAGTTGACCCTGTCTCCACCATACTGCCAGGCAGTGCATTCCATACCCTAACTATATACTGTACGAAAAAGTTATTTTTCTCACATCACATTTGCTTCTTTTGCAAATCACTATAAATCTGTGGCCTCTGGCTCTTGGTCCTTTCATGAGTGAGAATAGTTTCTTTCTATCAACTATATCAATCCCACTCATGATGTTGAAAGCCTCTATCAAAACATTGGAGGATGATAGTATGGTTAATCATGGCAAAGACTGCAGACAGGTCAATAAAGATCAGGCATGGAAGTTTAGCTTTGTCACAGTCACGTTAGCTGGCTTCCATAGGAACTGTTTTGGTATTGTAATCAGAAGAGTACCTGGAGGGATTTGAACCTGAAGTTCTGGGAAACATGAGCTCACTTTTAGGAAGAAGAGACAAAAATAGAAATTGCTGGAAAAGTTCAGCATTTCTGGCTGCATCTGTGGAGAGAAATCAGAGTTAATGTTTCGAGTCGAGTGACCCTTTCTTGGAACTTCAGGAGGAGAAGGCTTATCAACCCATTCACGAGCTATGAAGAGGAATGGGAGGTTGGAGAAGTTGTTTGCAATGATGGAGGAGTCAAATAATGTTTTTTTTAGGAGTATGTCAAATATCGCAGATTTAAAGAAGGGGAGACAACATTTTAAGAGACTAAATCTAACCAATATCTAGCAAGGCGCCAAATGAGGACGCAAGCCAATAAGCAGTTTAACAGGGAAAGAGCTGAGGGAACAGAAGGTCAGACAAGACAAGCTCGGAGAGAGAATGAGGGGAAATAGGAGGAAAAAAGAATGCAATACACATTCAAAGATAGTGTGGGGAATAACATCAGAGGATGGTCAATCTGGTGACTTGGGGAATGATAGAACATGGCAGAGATAGCTGATCAGTTTATCTCAATCTCAGTGACAAAGAAATTCATGATCTCTTCCCACTTATTGCCAGAGACAGTTTGAAGGACAAGGGGAGAGGGATCGAAAAAGTTGCTTTGCAGTGCTGAAAAGAAGTTGGGAGTTATTGGGAATAGAACAAAATGGAATTAAATAGTACATTTACAGTTATAACTAGACAGGTATTTACAACCTAGTCAAAAATAAAGATGATGGAACTACTGAAGATTGTTTGCTGCAGACACAAATTAGATGGAAACGTAAATGGTGAGGAAGATACAAGGAGGCTAGGAATACAGAAAGGTTGGGTAAGTTGCCAAGAACACGGCAGCTGAAAATCAATGTGGCAAAGCTATCCATTTTAGTAAGAAAAATACAAAAGCAGAAGATTTTTTTTAAATTAAGAAGAGACTAGGCAATGTTTGCACTCAGAGCAACTTGAAAGTCCTTGAGCATAAATTACAGCAAGTTAATATGCAGGTACAGCAAGCAATTAAGAAAGGAAATGGCATGTTTGCTTTTGTTACAAAGGGATTAGAGTATAAGATTAAAGAAGATGTACAATAATTATACAGGGCATTGGTGAGACAGACAGTTCTGTTCTCCTTCCCTGAGCAAGGACACAGTTAGACGAGAAAGAGTGCAATAAGAGAACACGAGGCCGGTTCCTGAAATTATGAAATTGTCCTTTGTGGAGAGGTTGAGTAGACCAGACCTATATTCCCTGAAGCTTGAAAAATGATCAAAATGAAACATAAAGTATTCTGAAGGGATTTGACAGGGTAAACGTGGAGAAAGTGTTTCCTCTGGCTTGGGAAATGTGAATCCATGAACATAAAGTTTAGGAGCAGAATTAGGTCATTCTACCCCTCAAGCCTGCTCCACCATTCAATGTGGCTGACTTGTTTGTGATTTTAATTCCATTTTCCTTGCCAAACAACAATCTGTCAACCTCCACCTTAAAAATATTTCATGAGCCCACCTCTACAACTTTCTGAGGCAAAGTTCCAAAGTTGTAAAACACCAAGAGAAAGAGGATTATCCTCATTTCTATCCTAAATGAGCAAACCCTCATTTTTCAACAGTGCTCCCTATGTCTTGACTCTGCCACAAAATGAATGATCCTTTCCACATCCACCTTGTCAAGATCCTAAACGGAGGTTGACCGTTCCAAAATGCGGAGATTGGCCTTTTAGATGAGGATACATTTCTTGATTTAAAAGAATTGAATAGAATGGCAATTTATTGTCACACATATTTTTCACAAATCATCATACTCTGATGCCATTTTAATAGCAAATTATATATTTTTTAAATAAAATGGAAGCCATCTTACTTCAACTTGCAACTCCAAGGCTCCTGAGATTGAGGAAACCCAGCACTGAAGCTGCCACAAGGAATTCCAAGCTGGGCCAGACCCACTCATACTTCCAAAGATAAAAGGTTGTGAATATGTGCAATTCTGTACCCTGGAAGGTTCTGGTGCTGAAATGTTGCACATATTTGAAAGAAACATTTATAGATTTTTGTATGTGAAGAGAATTAAAGTATTTGGAGTAAATGCAGGAAGGTGGATTTGAGGTTGGGGATAAGCCATGATCTTGTTTAATGATGAAGTAGATTTGAAGGATCAAATAGGTTACTCCAACTCTGATTTCTTCAGTTTTGAGAGAGGGGAAACATTGGTTTACAAAGCAAAAGGACACAACAGCTTTGCAGGGCAGCTATTTGGATAACAATATCCAGGGTATTGTATAACAATACACAACAGATAGGGTCAAAAGTAGAAAAAAATGGTAAAGAAAGGAAAATGTATGGAGTATTCAGAACAAAATAAATTAATTAACAGTACAAATAGAGATTAATGGGTATAATATTATAGCAATTATGGAGTCAAAGTTACAAAGAGATCAAAGCCAGGATTTAAGTGGTATGTGGCTTTTCAAAAGGAAAGACAGAAAAGAAAGAATTGTGGGATAGCTTATTCATAAAGGAACATGTATGATGGCAAGAAATTATCTTGGATCCATTTGCATGAAGGTAAGAAATAACATTAGGAAGAAGAAAGTGGCAAGGTAGTCTATAATAAACCAGGAGATAACGTAGTATGTGAAAATGGCAGTAGATTAATCACATGTCATTTAACTTCGTGTAGATGAGAGATATCAAATTGGCAGAGGTAGCCATGAGGAATTAATCCAGGACAGTTTCCTAGAACTTTTTGTGTTGTGGATTCAACCAGAGCTCAGGTTATTTTGGATCTGGTGGTGTGTAACGAGATAAGACTGATGTCAGAGTAAAGCATCACCTGGGAAACGGTCACCATAAAATGATGGAATATAGCATTCAGTTTGAGAGTAAAAAATCAGTTTGAGAGCAAATGTTGAAAATGACAAAAAATGAATGGGAAGGGAAGTGGTGACCATGACACAAAGATATAGGCAGCTTAATAGAATGAGCAAAAACTTGGCAGATGGAATATAATGTAAGAAAATGTGAGATTATGCTCTTTGGCAGGAAGAAAAGAGGAGTCAACTATTATTTAAATCAAAAATGACTGCAGAAAGCTGCTGCGCGACAAAATTTGGGGGCTCTTCTGCATAAATTTCAAAAGGTCAGCAGTTAAGTTCAGCAGGTAATAGAGAATACAAATAGAATGTTGGCCTTTATTTCAAAGGGAATGGATTATAAAAATTAGGAAGTCTTACGAAAACTATACAAGGTACTCACAGCCAGAATACTTTGAGCGGTTATTATCTCTTACTTAAGATATTGGCATGAGAGGCAGTCCAGAGAAGGTTAATACCCGGTATAGAGGGACAGTCTTATGAGAAGAGGTTGAGTAGGTTGGGCCTACACCTATGGTGTTTGGAAGAATGAGAGGTCATCTTTCTGAAACATATCACATTCTGAAGAGGCTTGACAGGATAGATACTGGGAGCTAGTTTCTGTTGTAGGAGAGTCTAGGACCACAGGGCATAGTCTCAAACAGGTCACCCATTTAAGACAGAGATGAGGAGAAATTCCTTCTCTCAAAGGTTAGTGAATCTGTTGAATTCTTTACTGTAGAGGACCGTCGATGTTAGATTATTAAATGGTATTCAAGGCTGAGAGAGAGCTTTTTAATCAGTTAAGGAATCAAGGGTAATAGGGAAAAGGCAGAAACATGGAGTTGAGGATTATCAGGTCAGCCATGATCTCATTGAATGGCAAAGCAGATTATATAGGTCGATTGGGCTCCTTCTCCTCCTAATCTTTAGGCCGACATTTATTCCAGTAATCATTGTAAAATTTAGTTTGAAACCTGAGGTATGTCAGAATATTTTAACTAAATGTTGAAAAGTATCATATCGAGATGAAAAATTTTTTAAATGTTAGGTTAGTATCAAATGATCCCAATCTTATTATTTTAAAGCAAGTAAGGTTGTATTTGCAGTATCAGTATCATGATGTTAAAATGCATAAAAAACAAATTTAGATTAAATCAGTGATCTTTATGGATTTAGACCTACACATTAAGTTTGGAATAAGAAATCTGGCACGGACTTCGATACTTTGCCAACAACATGAGCATGAAAGGAAATTTGCTTTCCTTTCTGTGCAACTACATTATATCTGATAAATTAAAACATTTATAGAATATCTATTTTATGGCTTTAAATTGGTACTAATAAATAGAAAGCTATTTATTCAGTTTTAATTTCATCCATTATGGTAACAGCTTTATATTCTGCCTGCACCATTACAGCAAGCAATAAAAATAAACTCATTGACATAGCAGCAAAAGTTAAGGATGCATCATATATCAATGTAGGACTTCAGATTGAAGGGAACCTTTCTGAAAGAATTAGAGTGATAATATTGAAAACAGCAACATTTTGACTATATGATGTGTGTTTATTTAATACTAGAGCTAATTGCCCTTCAAATAATCATTGAACTTATCATCAATAATTCTGTAGACACACATAAATCATTCTTATGGAATATTATTAAAGCAGGCATGTTCCCAGAATCCAAAGCAATTATAATCCTGGTATCATCAGTTCGGATTGAAAACACTTAACAAGACATGATAAAGCCAAAGGATAAAGTACACTCTGTATTCATAAGACAGAATTATATTCTACCTCACAAATGAATATTCTATTATACAGTTTTATGGTTTTAAAACATCATGGTGGGTAGATGCCAGGTATCTCCCCAATGTTACGTGACCCAATTATCTTCTCTAATGTTATTTTGTTGAATAGTCTTAACACTTCCTCTTTGCACTTCTTGAGCATTAAAAGGAGTCCAAGTAAATTGAAATAAAGGGCGAGATTTTTTAATATTTTTCTAAGTGGCAATCCACCTCTCCTCTACCCAACCCCTAACCAAAACAAGAAATTCATTGAGTATATTTAAGACAGAGCTGGATGGGTTCTTGATTGTCAAGGGGATCAAGGGTTATGGGGAGAAAGTGGGAGAATGGGGCTGAGAAACTTATCAGCCATGATTGAATGGCAGAGCAGACTCGATGGGCTAAATGGCCTAATTTCTGCTCCTATGTCTTATGGTCTTATGGTCTTAAACCCAGCCAGACCTTGGTGTATCAAGTCTCCCGAGATACTTACTCCTGGGACAATGATTTTCTGCCCTTTCTGAAACTTGTTGTACACATAAATTCTTGAGATATCAATGACACTGGTTGGGCCAGCACTTTTTGCTCATCCCTTTGCCGTTGAGAAGGTTAAGGTAAGTTGCCTTCTTGAACTATTGCAGCCCATGTGCTGTACATGGATCCAGATGATGTTGGGGAGGGAGTTCCAGGACTTGATCCAGCAACACTGAAGCAACAATGATATATTTCCAAGTCAGGATGATGAGTGGGTAATATTTCTGAGGCCATCAGCCACTTCCAGCACCAGGACCACTCCTAAGGCCATGTCCGCTACTGACACAGCAACACCAAAAAGCAGGAACAGCAAGCATGGTACTAGATTTTTCAGGAGGTGGGGATCATAGGTAGAGATGTGTCAGTGAGGTCAGAGGCAATAATGTGGGTAAGCTTTCAGCAGCTACCCAAGCAACATCATCAATGTCTCTGATCGCTCACAGATTGCAGCAGTTTGAGAGCCACCCTCAGCTTCCCCCAAAACAACAGGCACACCAATGTGTCCTACCAATCGGGAAGATTGCCACAGTTCTCACTTGCCAAAAGCTGAGTTAACTTGTGGCAATGGTGTGAAGAGGCATTGACCACTGAACAACCTCAATTTGTGATGTAGCAGGAAAGTCAACTTTGGGCAATCCTGCCAAGAAATTAATGTCTTTTTATTCACTCACGGGATTTGGGCTTCACTGGCTAGCCAGCACTTACTGCCCATCCCCTCGATGCCCCTCTCAAAGAAGTAGGGAGTTGCTTTCTTGAACCGCTGCAGTCCATATGCTGGGGGTTGCTTCACAATCCCCTTAGGAAGGGAATTCCAAGATTTTGATCCAGCACCAGTGAAGGAATGGTATTATATTTCCAAGCCAGGATGGTGAGTGGTTTGGAGGGGAACATGCAGGTGGTGGTGCTCCGATGTATCTACTGCCTTTATCCAGTTCATAGTTTGGGAAGGTGCTGTCTGAGGATCTTTGGTGAATTTCTGCAGTGCATCTTGTAAACAGTACACACTGCTGCTACTGAGCGTCGGCGGTGGAGGGAGTCAATGCTTGTGGATGTAATGTCAATCAAGTGGGCTGCTTTTTCCTGGATGGTGTCAAGCTTCTTGAGTGTTGTTGGAGCTGCACCCACCAGGCAGGTGGGGAGTATCCCATCACACTCCTGACTTGTGCTTTCTAGATAGTGGACAGGCTTTGGGGAGTCATGAGATGAGTTACTGAACATAGTATTCCAAGTCTCTGACCTGCTCTTGCAGCCACTGTGTTTATGTGATGAGTCCAGCTGGGTTTCTGGTCAATGGTAACCCCCAGGATGTTGATAGTGGGGGGATTCAGTGATGGTAATACCATTGAATGTCAAGGGATGGTGGTTAGATTGTCTCTTATTGGAGACGGTCATTGCCTGGCATTTGTGTGTTGTTCAAATGTTACTTGCCAGCAGACAGTGTTTCCCTTGCGCTCCATGGACTTCAGTTTTGTTATGGCTCTTGATGGCACACATGGTCAAATTGTGATGGTCATAACTTGGCAATTATGTGGTGCAAACATTACCTGCCACTTTTCAGTCCAAGCCTGATTATTGTCCAGATTTTGTTGCATTTGAATATGGGCTGCTTCAGTATCTAAGGAGTCACAAATGGTGCTGAACATCTGTAATCATCAGCAAACATCTCCACGTCTGACCTTACGATGGTAGAAGGGAGACTGCAGGTATCTCCCCAATCCCAAATCTCTTTCCCTCTGTCACTTTCCCTATCACTTCTCAGGGGATGAAAATTCTGTCCAAGAACATTTACCACATTTTATGGTAACATTGTTTAATTTGCCTCAAATTGGAAGAAAGGAGACTTAATTAAAATGTATATCATGTTGTTTACCCTGCACTGACAGTTTATGAGTTAAAACTGAAAAATTATTATCACCTAATTCATTGAGTGACCAGCTTCATTGGATGGTTAGACCATTTTAATTTTAGCAATTTAATAAAGGAAAAGAAGGGAAAAAATGCTGTGCAGGCAAGGATAAGCAATCCAGCAGGTGATAGTTTCATAGAATCAAGAAAGATTAGACAGCTGATGCAGCACAGCCATCTACGAGATCAATAACTAGCAACTGGCGTATATGTCAGGCATACTACTTAGTCAGGCTGCTTGCCAAGCTATAAAGATGTAACAGGAAAAATAAATCAAAATGCAAAGGATTGGCCAAGACTATGTTGTGCAATAAGAAGCTATAACCTTCACACAAAGTTAACTTCCTCAGAAAACTAATAATTTTATTGCAACAAACTGATTGATTACAATTAATTGAATGATTACAGTTATTTGTTTACTCTAAACAATGAGAAATCCATTAGATAATAAATTTGTGTGAGTGAAAAGAAATGTTGATTTTCACATGAGAAATAACTTTGAAGATTGTACTGATGTTACAGTTAATACAGGCACACAGGAATTTGCATTAAATTCCTCTCTATGTTGGCTTACAGAAGCTTTAGCAACATTTGACATAATGTTAATGTCTCTATTAGCACTGAGAGAAATTTGATGAAGGTACCTACAATAATAGTACAGAGCTAATTGTAGGGTGATGTATCTTAATTCCAGATACACGAGTTACTACAAATCACGATGTTTTAGACACTGTTGCGTTCATGCTCTGAAACATAATTTAACACTAGAAGATTTGGAAAAACAGACTCCAAACATAAAATAAAGAGCATGAGAAATGTGACTGCACATCTTCTATGCTGATTTTCAAATATTTAATGCAGCTGTTAAGCTTTACTTCAGCTAAGGAGATCTCTCACGGTCATTGTTATCATTTGGCCTCTTCTATTAAGCTATTCCAATGCAGAGTTAACCATCACCTAAACAATTGTGCAAGGATGCAAATAGTCATCGAAAGAATTTGGACATGCTCTACTGTAGTGTCATGCAAATATTTCAAACACTTTTGCTATCAGCAGTAATTATCAATGTCAGGGTCGATTTATTGGTCATTCATTTAATTTTAGTGTAGTTGCTGCTCCCTGGATCAATCTGACACACCGCTAAATAAAAGAAAATGTTAATGTGACATTTTGTTCTGAAAAGGGTAGCTACAAAGTTAATTAGATTACAATCTAGAAAAACTGTAAACGTGCCTTTTCTTTCAGAAAGTGGTCACACAACTGAGTAAATTTTGTAAGGATACAAAGGCATGGTGGAGATTTGGGGGTGGCACGGTGGCTCAGTGATTAGCACTGCTGCCTCACAGCACCAGGCAGCTGGGTTTGATTCCACCCTTGCATGACTGTCTGTGTGGAGTTTGCATGTTCTCCCCGTTTCTGTGTGGGTTTACTCTGGGTGCTCCAGTTTCCTCCCACAGTCCAAACATTGTAGGTTAGAAGGATTGGCCATGCTAAATTGTCTGCAGTGTTCAGAGATGTGCTGGCTGGTTGGATTAACCATGTGAATTGCAGGGTTTCAGGAAGTGGACCTGGATGGCCCTCTTCGAAGGGTCAGTGTGGACTTGATGGGCCAACTGGCCTCCTTCACCATTGCAGGGATTTTATGATTCTATATAAAATCATTAAATGGTACTTTTTGGGACTTAGGATTTCAGAGAGAAATATGAGGCCTTGTAATCAACATTCAAGAACATCATTCAAATCCTTTATACCATTATGGTGATAAATGTTGAATTAAGGCCCGCACCAGATTTCACAATTTCAAGAAAGGTTCAGCTCAAATAAAGTAGGAGCCCTGTGGCTAGATTGCCACAAGTATGGTTTTAAAGTGAGATTACTATTTAAACCAATGGAACAATATTTCTTTTCCATTAAAATTTACAAATTTCTGCCATTCACTTCATACAACAGCTGGTTTTACCAAATATTAGCTTTCAATTTGGCAACTTCTAATACTTCTCTTCATCATGTTTAGCTACTACTGTGATTTTGAGAGCATCACTAAAAGTGCTGAAGTCTGAAAATTCTTTGGGAGTTTCCATTGTACTGCACAAGTATGGTCAAGTCTTAACAATGTATTCGCAATGATGCCATGTCTGTCTGCACAAGCCTGGGAGACATATTTATCAACTGCTTCATGGGCTTATCGGAAGAAATCTATCTTCCTGACTAATGCTACATAAGGTAGGTTGTTACTCAGTTGCAACAGACACAGAGGGATGGCCTTCAAACAATATTTGGAACGGGGACAACTTTTCCATTATAACTGGACGTTATCACAGTACTATACATTCATGCCGCAAAATCTTTTGAAACTATCAAACAGCACATGAGTATACCGAGGGTATATGGAATGCAGTTGGTCAGGAAAGTGGCTTAACACATCTTTCTCAAGGTAAACGGGGATGGACAATAAATCCAGGCCTAAGTAGAAGTCGAAGAAGGAGCAAGGACAATTGATGAGAGCAGACCGGTGGATGTGATCTATATGGGCTGCAGTGAGGCGTTCAATAAGGTTCCTCATGGTAGATTGGTTAGCAAGATTAGATCACATGGCATAGAGGGAGGACTAGCCACTTGGATAAAGGACTGGCTTAAAGGTAGAAGACAGAGGGTGGTGGTAGATGGTTGCTTTTCAGACTGGAGGCCTGTGACCAGCGGTGTGCCACAAAGATCGGTGTTGGGTCCACTGCATTTTGTCATTTATAAAAATGATTTAGATGTGAACAGAGGAGGTGTAGTCAGTAAGTTTGTAGATGACACAAAACTGGAGGTACAGTGGAAAATTACGAAGAAAGTTACCTCAGAGTACAATGGGACCTTGATCAGATGGGCCAATGGGTCAAGGAGTGGCAGATGGAGTTTAATTTAGATAAATATGTGATGCTGCATTTTTAGCAATCAGTGCAAGACTTATACACTTAATGTTAAGGTCCTGGGGAGTGCTGCTGAACAAGGAGACCTTGGAGTGCAGGTTCACAGTTTGTTCAAAGTGGGAGTCGCAGGTAGATAGGATAGTGAAGAAGGCATTTGTTATGCTTGCCTTTATTGGTCAGTGCATTGAGTATACAAGTTGGGAAGCCGTGTTCCAGCTGTACAGGACATTGGTTAGGCCACTATTGGAATACTGCATGCAATTCCGTTCTCCATGCTATAGGAAGGATCTTGTGAAACTTGAAAAAGTTCAGGAAAGGTTTACAAGGATGTTGCCAAGTTGGAGGGTTTGAGTTATAGGAAGAGGCTGAATAGACTGAGGCTATTTTCTCTGGAGTGTCAGAGGCTGAGGGGTGACCTTATAGAGGTTTATAAAATTGTGAGGGACATAGATAGGGTAAATAGACAAGGTTTTTTCCCTGGCAGAATCCAAAACTGGAGGGCACAGATTTAAGGTGAGTGGGGAAAGATTTAAAAGGGATCCAAGAGGTAACTTTTTCACATAGAGGGCAGTGCGTGTATGTGATAAGTTGCCAGAGGAAGTGGCGGAGGCTGGTACAGTTAAAACATTTAAAAGGCATCTGAATGAGTATATGAATAGGAAGAATATAGCGGAATACGGTTCGAATGTTGGCAAAAGGGGCAAGATTTATTTAGGATATCTGGTCGGCATGGACAAGTTGGACCAAAAGTCCTGTTTTTCCGTGTTGTCTATATCTCTATATCATTATGACTGTAAGTAATGATGGTCATAACAAACATTAAATTTAAAAAAAATCAAATCAAGTTGTTTTCAATGTATACCTGAATGAGGCAAGTTTTCTTTTATTCACTCATAGAACGTGGGCATCGTGGGCTAGCCAGCATTTAAATTACATCATTAGTTCCCCTTGAGAGGGTAATGGTGAGCTGTCTTCTTGATCCACTGCAGAGCTGTAGGTAGACCCACAATGCCATTAGTGAGGGAGTTCCAGGAATTTTACTCAGCGATGGTGAAGGAATGGCAATATATTTCTAAGTCAGGATGGTGAGTGGCTTGGAGTGAAATACATAGGTTGTGGTGTTGTGGTTTTGTCCTTCTGGATGGAAATAGTTGTGGGGTTGGGAAGTGCTAAATAAGGATCTTTGATAAATTTCTGCAGTGCATCTTGTAAATATTACACACTTCTGCTACAGAGTGTTGGTGGTTGAGGGAGTGGATGCTTTTGAATGTGGTACCAATCAAGTGGGTTGCTTTGTCCTGGATGGTGTTAAACTTCTTGAGTGTTGTTGGAGCTGCACTCATCCAGGCAAATGGCGATTATTCCATCACACTCCTGACTTGTGCTTTGTAGGTACTGGACAGGCTTTAGGGAGTTAGGAGGTGAGTTAATCACTGCAGCAGACCTACGCTTGTAGCCATTGCATTTATATAACAAGTCCAGTTCAATTTCTGGTCATCAAGGGGTTGTCAGTTAGATTGTCTCTTATTGGAGATGGTCATTGCCTGACATTTGTGTGGCATGAATGTTACTTGCCACTTGTTAGCCCAAGACTGGTAATTGTCCAGATCTTGTTGCATTTCAATATCTGAGGAATGGTGATGAACATTATGCAATCATCAGCAAACATCCCTGTTTCTGACTTTATGATCAAGTTAAGGTCATTGATGAAGAAGCCGAAGATGGTTGGACTAAGGAAACTATCCTGAGGACCTCCTACAGAGATGTTCTGCAGCTGAGATAACTGACCTCCAACGACCATAACCATCTTCCTATGTGTCAGGTATGACTCTGACACTGGAGAGTTTTCCCCATGATTGCCATTGATATCAGTTTTGCTAGGGCTCCTTGATATCGAACACAGTTAAATGCGGCTATCACTCTCACCTCACCTATGGAATTCAGCTCTTTTGATCATACTTGAACCAAGGCTGTAAATGAGGTCAGGAGATGAGTGGCCCTGGTGATCCATACTGGGTGTCACTGAGAAAGTTATTGCTGAGCAGGTGCTGCTTGATAGAACTGTTGATTACACTTTCCATCGTTTTACTGATGATGAAGGGTACACTTATTGGGTGGTAATTGGTCAGGTTGGATTTGTCCTGCTTCTTGCATACAGGACATATCTGGCAATTTTCCACATTGTTAGGTAGCTGCCAGTGTTGTAACTGTAGTGGACGGCTTGAGTAGGAGAGTTGTAAATTCTGGAGCACAAGTTTTCAGTATTATTGCTGGAATGTTATGGTGTCCATTGCCTTTGCACTGTCCAGTGCCTCCAACCATTTCTTGATCTCATGTGGAGTGAACTAAATTGGCTGAAGATTGGCATCTATGCTGCTGGGATCCACTTGAGAAGGTTGAAATGAATCATCCATTTGGCATTTCTGGCTGAAGATGCTGCGAGTGCTTCAGCCTTATCTATTGCACTCAATTGTTGGATTCTGCCATCATTGAGGATGTGGATATCTGTGAAGCCTCCTCCTCCAGTGAGTTGTTTACTTGTCCACCACTATTCTTGACTGGATGTGGCAGGACTGCAGAGCTTAGTCTGATCCATTAGTTATGGGGTCGCTTAGCTCTGAGCATTACTTGCTGCTTATGCTGTTTGGTACACAAGTAGTCCTGTTTGGTAGCTTCACCAGGTTGAGACCTCATTTTTAGGTAAGCCTGGTGCCGCTCGTGGCATGGCCTCCTGCACTCTCCATTGAATGAGGGTTGATCCCCTGGCTTGATGGTAATGGTTGAGTGGGGGATATGCGAGGCCATGAGGTAGCAGATTGTGTTGGAGAACAATTCTGCTGGTGCTGTTGATGGCCAACAGCGCCTCATGGATGCCCAGTCTCAAGTTAATAAATCTGTTCGAAGTTTGTCTCATTTAGCACAGTGATAGTGCTAAACAACACAATGGAGGTAATTCTCAATGTAAAGGCTGGACTTTGTCTCTAAAGGACTGTGCGGTGTCTCTCTTACTGATATTGCCATGAACAGATGCATCTGCCGCTGACAGATTGGTAAGCATGAGATCAAGTATGCTTTTGCCTTTTGTTGGTTCTCTCACCACCTGCTGCTGGCCCAGTCTAGCAGCTATGTCTTTTAGGGCCTGAGCAGCTCCATGGTGGTGCTACTGCCAAACCACAATCAGTGCTGGACATTAAAATCCTCCACCCACAGTACATGTTGCACACTTTCCACCCTCAAAGCTTCTGCAACATGGAGGAGTACTGATTCATCAGCAGAAATAGGACGGTACGTAGTAATCAACAGGAGGTTTCCTTACCCATGTTTAACCTGAAGCCATGTGACTTCATGGAATCCTGAGTCAATGTTGAGGATTCCCAGAGCAACTCCCTCCTGACCATATCCCACTGTGCCACCTCTGCTGGGTCTGTCCTGAGGCGGGACAGGACAAATCCAAGCGATGATGATGGTGGTGCTTGGGAAGTTGTAAGGTATGATTCTGTGAGCATGACTATGTCAGTTCTCCAAATTTTGGCACCAGCCCCCAGATGTTAATAAGGAAACTTGCAGGTTTATTGGATTGTTTCTGATGTTGTTATTTCTTTTCCTGTGAAAATTAGGCATCATGTGTAGACAGATCAGAGGGGTTTCTTCAAGTAACACAACTGCCTCATGTGCTAATTGTCATAAATGTTGTCTTTTGTCATCAGGTTTCTTCCTGTAAACTCTAGGACATATATAAACAAAAATTGTTCACAAAAAAATTTGTGTTCTGTCAGATCACAGAAATATTTTAATCTTTCATTAGATGCAGGAATCACTGGCAAGGCTGGCATTTGTTGACCATTCTATGAGAAGCAGGTGATGTGCTGCCTTCTTGAACTACTGCAGTCTGTTCTGGTGCACAGATCTCAGAAAGGCACAACATCTTTAAGACAAATAGATGACATTGCAATGTGTGACTCTGTAGTATAATGAGTCACCATCTTACTCTCTGTACAAGAACAAAGTTGCTGGAAAAGCTCAACAGACCTGGCAGCATCTATGGAGGAGAAAACAGAGTTAACGTTTCAGGTCTGGTGACCCTTCCTCAGAACTGATGGTGGCTGGGAAAACGTCAGTTTATATGCAGAAAATAGGGAGGTAGGGAGTAAACGATAGGATAGAGCCCAAAGAGAGAGAAAGACAGTTGGACAGACAAAGGAGTTGCTAATGATCAGGCTGGGAGGGTGAATAGTTGTTAATGGGGACTGTTAGTGACTAACAACAGGGGGTGTGTAGTGGCAGGCTATGTGGTAACAAGGCCTGGTGTGTGGGGTGGGGAGCTGGGACATGGGAGAGTTTAGGCCCTGAAATTATTGAACTCAATATTGAGTCCGGAGGGCTGTAGGGTCCCCAAGCGGAAAATGAGGTGTTGTTCCTCCAGCTTGCGTTGGGATTCACTGTAACACTGTAGCAAGCCAGAGACAGAGATGTTGGCCAGGGAGCAGGGTGGTGCATTGAAGTGGCAGGCAACAGGTAGTTCAGGGTCTTTTTTGCGAGCAGAACGTAGATGTTCTGCGAAGTGGTCGCCAAGTCTACGTTTTGTTTCACCAATGTAGAGGAGACCACATTGTGAGCAGCGAATGCAGTAGACTAGATTCTTGGAAGTGCAGGTGAAGTGTTGCTTCACTTGGAAGGTATGTTTGGGCCCTTGGATACTGGGGAGGGAGGAGGTAAATGCGGAGGTGTTGCACCTTCGCCGGTTACAGGGAAAGGTGCCGTAGGGCTGTGGGGTGGTGTTGGGGGTGAAGGAAGTGTGGACCAGGGTGTCCCGGATGGAACGGTCCCTGCGGAAGGCGGACAAGGGAGGGGAGGGGAATATGTGTCTGAATATGTCTCTGTACAGTTAGCCAGTGTGTTAGCAAGCATTCTGTATACAATAAAATAGTAATCTAAGGAAACAGATAGCCCAGATTGTAGATGTATGTTTCAAATGTAAATGTTAAAGCACAAAGTTAGGTGTTAATAAACATTCCAACATCTGTTTAAATGAGAACCCAAGATTATATGGCATATGTTTGCAATTATCATAAAACCTGGGCCCTGATGATAAACTATGTTTTAACTCTGCATTATGCATCGAGAAACAAGATATGTTTTTAGAAGCAGTATTCAAGTGTAAGTATTTTATTAGTTAAACTATTAGAACAGAAAGTTGCATCACAAAATGCATTTTCATATATGTTAGTGTGATAGGTATGCCCACAAAAATAGACTTATAAAATAGATAACCTTATGGTCTTCTAACCATCAAGTTTTCTAAATGTAAATGATTTCTATTCAAAGCATGGAAATCTCAATTATTAATAAAACTGAGCACAAAAATCAGCAAAAGTTTTAATAACTGCTTTTAATTGAATACATTTACAAATTCTTTCTCATGAGTCTGAAGTAGCAGGAGAAGAACAATAAGGTAAATATACAAGGTTATGAAAAGTTTGTTTCAAGCAATGACGAAAAGCAGGTGTCATCAGTATGAACAAGTCAGAAGAAATCAGGATGTTTTAACAAATATGGATGTATTAATCAATTAAAAAGTAATACAAAAAGTTCTATCTAAGTTAGTTTTATTCATCCACGATTATTTTTCATTGTTCCCCTATTTTGACAACCTGTAACTGTCTCTTCATGGGGAATATTTCATCTCTATCAGCATTTCTCTGAAACCCAACTTTGCTTTATCTACCAATCTATCACTGTAAGTGTAGCTTTACACTGACAAATCTAAATAATGCTGCTCTTTATTTAGAACACTGGAAATGTAAAGGAACACGACTTATCTGGCGACTCTCATCCCCCCAAACACTGGCATGCCAAGGGATGACATAATGCAATTAAAATAGTAACTCAGCAATTTGCATTTCAATGATGTGTGAGCAAGATGGGGCATGACTGTGTGTCACATATGCAGAAGGTGGGAAAGTTGGAAACTGTGAATAGGAGCGTATGATCAAAAAAAAAGACTTAACTGCAAAACATTTGGCTATACTCTTTCTACAGGGGTTCACCAATTACTCTTAAGTTCATCATCTCCTAATTGTTACCAGTCGTAGATTAAGATGTTTTTAACTCATTGAATACATAATGATAATCATTGCACTTGCTATTTTATTATTCCACTCTGAAAAACTGCCATAGTAACAGCTGTTAAGCACCAGACTCCCCAAACCAGGCTCAGCAGGGGCAATAGCACTTAATGGTGTCTTAATAGTGAATAAGTTATCAAGTTTGATTCTACAAAGTGTATACTGCAGTTTACAAACGTGCTGTGAAAATTTGGCACAGACCTAACATAACAAAAATGAAATCTGCTGTTTGAAATGGTACCACTGGCATTGCATATTAACAATAATCTGAAATAATTGGATTGTTGAGAAAAAAATGTAGTTTCAGGAGACATCAAATTTGAGCCATAAGAACATATCTTTTTCTAAATGATGGAAAGGTGCAAAGGTGTATGGAATACTTTTAGACCGAGAGAAATAGAATGGCTGTGATGGTTGATGTTGGCAATACAAGAAGGTAGTGGTCATGCATCAGCTACTCAAAGTTTTAGTTAGATCACACCTGGAATACTGCAAGCAGCTCTGGACACTTCACCTTACAAAGCGATATAATGGCCTTGCAGGGAATGGGCAGCACCTCTTCTAGAATGATACTTGATTTTCAAGAGTTAAATTGAGGCGAGATTATACAAACCATGGTTATTATTCCTGACATTTAGAAGACAAGCAAATGATTAAGTTTTTTTTAATATATTGATGAGGACATGTGGGCTAGATTGGGAGAAGATGTCATTTCGTCTGGTTGGGGAATTTGGAACCAAGAGGCACAGTTGAAAAATTAAGTGAGATCTTCCAAGAATGAAATTAGGAGACACTTCTACATTTAAAGGAAAATGGGAGTTTGGAACTGTCATCTATGAACAGCAATTAATGCTAGGTTAATTGTTAATTTCAAAACTGGCATTTACTGAATTGTGTTAGTCAAAGATATGAGAAAAAAGCAGTCATTATATCACAGATCAGTGATGACCTCCCTGAATGGTGGAATGAGTTCAAAAGGGCTTCATGACCTGCTCTTGTCCCTGAATTCTGATGTTGTTTCATAATAAAATGTTAGCAGCCATTGATTCATAGAGTCATAGAGATATACAGCACAGAAACAGACCCTTCAGTCCAACTTGTCCATGCCGACCAGATATCCTAAATAAATCTGGTCCCAATTGCCAGCATTTGGCCCATATCACACTAAACCCTTCCTATGCATATATCCATCCAGGTGCCTTTTAAATTTTGCAATTGTACCAGACTCTACCACTTTCTCTGTCAGCTCAATCCATGCATGCACCACACTCTGTGTGAAAAAGTTGCTCCTCAGGGCCCCTTTACATCTTTCCCCACTAACCGTAAGCCTGTGTCCTCTATTTTGGACTCCACCACCGCGAGGAAAAGACTTTATCAATTTACCCTAACCATGATGAAGATCAATTCTTATGCAAGTCTATGGGAATCATTTTAAGCTAATCTGCCCAATATGAAGCCCAACAGGTAGATCATCTATGCAATTTACAATCTGTTCAATCTTATTTTTAATTTGGTTTTGATTGCATCTCACCAGCTGGGCTAGTTAGTAGAGAATAAAACATTCTGATCAGGGTCCTAGGTTTCTGTCTTAAATTGGGAAAATAAATTGTCTTTTGCTGTTTTGATATTGTGTCTCCCCTTTCTATCTGCTACCACCATCTCTCACCTCTTATAAGGTAAATCCTTGATTCAATAACCTTTTCAAATTGCCATCCCACCTTCTACCTTAAAAGTTTGAGATCATGTCTTTACCTTCCAAATCCACTGCCATTGTTCCTCAAATTCCATGTTTGAAACCCTCCATTCAATTTTTTGCCACTGCCAACTTACCAAACAACCTCTTGTCAAAGTCAAAAATAACATTTCATGTGACTGTGGTAAGTATACTTTCCCTCCTTCCCTATTTGGACCTGTCTGCGACCTTTGACATGGTGAACCACACCAGCTTCCTTCAATGCCTGTCCACTATCATCCAGACAACAAGGTGCAGGGCTGGATGAACACAGCAGGCCAAGCAGCATCATAGGAGCAGAGAGGCTGACGTTTCGGGCCTAGACCCTTCATCAGAAAAGGGGGAGGGGAAGGGGGTTTTGAAATAAATAGGGAGAGAGTGGGAGGCGGATAGAAGAGGGATAGAGGAGAGGATAGGTGGAGAGGAAACAAACAGGTCGAAGAGGCAGGGATGGGGCGAGGAAAGGTGAGTGTAGGTAGGGAGTTAGGAAGGGGATAGGTCAGTTCAGGGAGGACGGACAGGTCAGGGGGCGGGATGAGGTTGGTCGGTAGGAGATGGAGGTGCGGCTTGAGGTGGGAGGAGGGGATAGGTGGGAGGAAGAACAGTTTAGGGAGGCAGGGACGAGTTGGACTGGTTTTGGGATGCGGTGGGGGGAGGGGAGATTTTGAAACTTGTGAAATCCACATTGATACCA
>NC_063338.1:77068722-77123813 GCF_021869965.1 Rhincodon typus
GAAGGGTCTAGGCCCGAAACGTCAGCCTCTCTGCTCCTATGATGCTGCTTGGCCTGCTGTGTTCATCCAGCCCTGCACCTTGTTGTCTCGGATTCTCCAGCATCTGCAGTTCCTACTATCTCCACTATCATCCAGAACTGTTCTCACTTGTTTCCATTCATATCTAGCTAATCATAGCTAGAGAATCACTTGCAGTTGCTTCCCTTGCTACTCCCATACGGTTACCTTCGACGTTCCCCAAGCATTCATCCTTAGCCCTCTCTCTTTTCTCATCTACATGCTACACACAATGATATCATTCAAAAGCTCATCACTAATTTTAGATGTACACTGATGACACCCAGCTTTGCCTCGCCATCTCTCTCAACTCCTCCACTGTTGCTGTTTATTTAATATGCAGTACTTTTGAGTAAAGATTCCTTTCAATTAAATATTAGAGACTTTGATGCCATTGCTTTCGGTTCCCTTTCCAAACTTCACCTCTAACTGCCGATTCAAACCCTCTCCGTGGTGACAAGCTGAAATTAAGCCCAGAGATAGCAAGAACTGCAGATGCTGGAGTCAGAGATAACAAAATGTGGAGCTGGAGGAACACAGTAGGCCAGGCAGCATCAGAGGAACAGGAAAGCTGACGTTTCGGGTCGGGACTCTTCTTCAGAAATTTAGCTCATCTGTTTGCAACCTTCGTGTTTCAGTTGATCCCTACTGACCACATATTTCAGACATTCATTAAGACCATCTACTTCCATCTGCATAATATGATCTAACTGCTGCTGAAGCTCTCATTCATTCCTTTGTTACCTCTGGACTCAACAATTCTAGTACATTTCTGAAGAGGGGTCACGAGACCTGAAACGTTAAACAGGCAACAACACACTGCAGCAACACAGAACTACGCCAAGAGGAAAAAGAATACCTCTTCCAGGTTTTCAAGGATAATGGATATCCAAAAAACTGGATCAGAAGATGCCTACACGAACAACATCAGGAAGACACCACACTCATCACACTACCCTACATCAGGAACACATCGGAACCAACCACAAGACTCCTATGACCGCTGGGCATCAGAGTGGCACACAAGCCCACATCAACCCTACGACCACTGCTCACCCGAACTAAAGACCCACTCCCCGCCATGGACAGGACCAATGTCATCTATAAGATCCCCTGCAGAGACTGTGAGAAACACTACATCGGACAAACAGGAAGGAAACTAACAACAAGGGTACACGAACACCAAACGGCTACAAAAAGACACGACCAATACTCACTCGTCTGAATTCACATGGATTAGGAAAACCATCAATTCAACTGGGACAACACTAAAATCCTGGGACAAGCTAAGAAGAGACAGGCACGGAATTCCCAGAAGCCTGGCACTCCACAAAGAAAACCATTAATAAACACATAGAACTTGACCCCATATACATTCCACTACGAAGGAAAACCGGAAGTGAGGCAATCCAGCTTAACGGACTCCAGAGTTTAAAAACCAGGCAGGAAAACACACCAACGCTTCATCGGAGGCTGCAGTGAGGATGTTACCCGGCATGGTAACAAAACGTCTGCGGAACAACAAACCAGCTCAGCGAGCCAACCATCCTATGTTCATATATATTCAGTCGTCGTTTGTATGTCAAGGAAAGCATTCCACCTATTTAACATCGTTTGGCAGACTATTAGTATTGATAATGATGTGTGAGACCAAGCAACAGCAATAGCAACAGAACTCATGTCCTTGAAAGATATTAGTGACAATGCTAATGGCTAAGTACCTGGCCTTAGCGTGAAGAAACCCAAAAACTGAAGGGGAAATCTATTTTAAAAGTGAATAGTCTCAATGTCAGCAAAGGAAATTACATGCGTCACTTAATAAATGAATAGCAAGTTTTGTTATGATGTTAGAAGATAGGGACAAGCGTATAGTGCTCGAAAATGCAGCTAGTAGAGCGGGGAGAGGGACACTCTGTACACCGAAAGACACATCTCTCTTACTAATCTATCTTGTGCTAATCTTCCTAGACTCCCCTGTGTCATATTATGGCTCTCCAACTTCCCATTATGCTCAAAAGCATTGATTTCTTGACTAGCTAGTTTAATTGCAGATTGTGACTTCCAATGGAATAACAGATTTTAAACTCTTTATGGAACAAGAATGTATAAACCCAATCTTGTATAAAGAACTTGATAAAAGAGAGCAGCCTCTTGCTGAAGGCAGCACTGGGGACAGCCGAACGCAGGTCTAAAGTCTCCTTGTGAAAGAGCTCATAAATTATTCATAAACCATTAATCTTTGGACAGCCTCACATTAAATGCATAACAGTATTGTTTCTATTGCCACAGACTCATCAAGAACAATCTAATTTAAAGGCAATTCAGTATACTGTGCAAAAGCAGGACTCAAATAGAATTGAGTAAAGACTTTCGTCTTTTTTCAATATGACCATGGCTCAAATGAAACACAACCTTTGACTTTTAGAAAGATGCAGATTTAACTCTGCCCAATCTGGTCAATCTGTCCCTTCAGGTTGAAAGGGAAAACATTTCAGCTTTCCTGCTGGGTGAAGTCAATGAGAAGTGTTTGCATAGAGAGCAAAGGCCATTTAAAAAGACAGGAAGAAAAGATTGGCATTTGGGGAGCATCATTCACAGTCACAGGGCACCCTAAAGTATTTCACAACCAACAAAGTATTTTGAAACATAGTCACTGTTACAAAAAATGTTGCAGCAGTTAATGTACAGTAAGGTTCCATATAAAGCAGTGGGATAATGATCAGATTATCTGATAATGTGATTTCAATTGAGGAATAAATTTTACTGGTCAGGACACTGGAGTAAAACCCTTTCTTCTTCTTCTGAATGTTGTTACGGGATCTTTACATTCACCTCAAAGGGCAGAGGGTTTTTACCTAATGTTCAGCTAAAAGACAGCACTCTAACTGTGAACTCTTGCAGTACTGCACTGGACTACCAGTCTGACAGTGCTCAAGTTCTGGACTACCTAATCCTTGCTGTCAAAACATCACTGCTAGATATTTCCTAATCAATCTATGCAGAAGCATTATTACACACTTCTGGACCAGGAGAGATTTGAACCAGGGAACTATTAGCCCAACAGCAGGACCACCACAGTACCTGAAGCATTGCTGCTATTTGTATTCCATTAGCTGTAACCAGCTGCCTCCTAGCTCCTCAGTATCCATTCTCACCCACAGGCAGCTGACAGGAAGAATGCAGATTGTCTAGACATTAAATTTGTTCAGTTTTTATGCTGCAAAGAGTGTGCGTGTTTGTTCCTTGTTCTGCCCTTCCGCCTGGCCAAATGCTGCTCCCAATTAAAAGTTTGCTTGAATGGTCAATGATCACATATAAAAATATAGTTGGCATTGTAGGTCATGCGACATACAAACATTTGTGAGTTATTGCAATATATTTATGGAGATTTATGTTTTCTGGTGAAAAATGAAGATTGCTTGAGAATATTTTCTGCTGATGGCATTATTAAGAAAAATATTAGGGTCTTGCAGTCATTCCTTCAACAGAAAAATAAAATGCTGTGGGAGTCTGCTCTGGAGATAATGTTATTTGTGAACTTTCCAGAGTATCTGGTACAATTTAGTTAGAATTTTGAAAACTGGACAATCTCAATAGGATCTGCTGCTTTTTGGTTCATCAACTAAGATATCAGGTACTTGCTTAGAAATTTAGGCATTTACAAACAGAGCAAGGTCATTCCGACCTTCCAGAATTTCCAACAATAAGTCACACTCCAGGAACGTTGAAATGAATGCAAAATACTGTGGGTACTGGTAATATGAAAAAAGGACAGGAACTTCTGAAAATACTCAGCAGTTCTGACAACATTTGTGGACAAAGAAACAAAGTCAACGTATTGAGTAAAATACAACTTTTTCAGAACTAGTGAAGTGTAAAAGTGGGGAGTAGGAGGATGAACAAAAGGAAAAACCTGGGTATGATAGAAGACTGAAGAGGTTATTGAACATGCTTCAGGTTGTGGATGGGGTTTTGACTGGGTCAAACAGCAGCACCGTACCTTTACGCATTTTAAAGTCCCTAAACTTTGGCTATGACCAATCAACATTTTTTTTTAAAAATTGAGTTATTTTTTCCTAGCCAACCTGCTCAGTGATGTTATAACATATCTCTGATGCAGGTGGGATTTGAACCTGATCCTCCTGGTCTGAGGAAAGTGACACTATCACTGCACCACAGGAGGGCCCCCACCAATGTGTATTCAAGATTACTACAAATAGTTATGTCAACTGCGTCCTTTCATTGAGGAAGTTACTTTCCATACTGGATTAACATAAACCATTCCCATAGCAGCTCACAAGGAGGCAAGGAACCTTGTGGCATATTGATAGTGCCTGTGCCTCAGGGCCAGATGCTCCCAGTTCAAACTCCCTGCCCTGGGGGCATATTACAACATGTCCAAATTCAGTGAAAACTACATACCCTCTCTGATTCTATGAATTTTGTGCTGTTTCCACATATCAAACATTTGAAGGATACAAGTTATATAAATTCCGTACAATGCAGCTAGAAAAATTATTCTTTGATACATTACATAATCCTGTACTAAAACGACAGCAGGACTGGGCTAGTGAACATTTTTCAAACTTTTACACAAGCAACAAGAGCACCAACATTATTCTCAGAAAACTACTTACTTTGCTGGGTTCTTTCTTGAAATTTTCTACTCAAACATTGTGCTAATTAATGCTAAGTTGCATGGAGTTGTTTTGCTGTGAATGCAAGATCATTAACAACTTGACTGGGCCTGGCTATCTTTTTCTCACTTAGAATTGTTGAAATCAGAATAAAGAGAATTTGATTTCATCAAACACAATCAGTTCCAATCTGAAATGCCAGACATAAATGAGAGGTGTTTTGATTCACAGCACACGTCCCCATCCAAGCCTCACTGTGAGCACATATAAATTCCTAATAAATAAATATGTATAACAATTATGGTACTGGACTAGCAAACCATTGGCCCTAACTCAAATTCCACCATAGTAAGTTATGCCACTGAGCCAAAAATATCTGGCTATTTCTGCATTGCCACCAAAAAAAAACCAGGACAGATGCTAGATTATTCTAATATTCCAACTCATTCACTAATGCCCATCAGGAACCTGAAAGTTCAAACTGGTCTCTCCTACATGCAATTCTATTCCTTTAATTATTAATAATTTTTGAAATAGTCCACACATTAATTCAATTGATAAGGCAACAAAGGATGGCCAATAAATGAGAGCTTGTTACTTACAAGCCAAGGTCAAAGTGAAATACCTGCTATTTGCCAAATTAGTCTATTTACATTGGCTTGGCCTACTCAGGTATCTGAGCCTGTCCAAATCAATTGATTTGCTACAAATATCCGCTATACTTTATTAAATAAATAGGCTGCATGGTTCATTGTGGAATACAATTAATTAATTTGAGGCTATATGGAGGTTTCTGTGAAATCTAGGTTTCTAACTCAGCTGTAGAGAAGCCTGCAAGTCAGTATCCTAATCAGGTGATCATGGTCTTGTAATTCACAATGCATTCAGTCTATTGTACCTCCATTCATCAATATTTTACATTTCTCTCACCCATTCTGCTTTCCCTGTAGCAGCTTTAATGAATTAAGCATGAAATACATGAACAACCAAAACAATTGCACATCCTTCAGTGCTAATATTGACATTCAGCTGACTGATTTGAAAATAGGAAAGAATAAAAGGATAAAAGAGATAAATCAATGGCTGAAGAAGGGGTGTAATGTTTAAAGATTCAGGTTCTTGGATCGTTGGGATCTCTTCTGGGGCAGAAAAGACCTGTTAAAAAAGAATCAGAGATAGTAGGAACTGCAGATGCTGGAGAATCCGAGACAACAAGGTGCAGGGCTGGATGAACACAGCAGGCCAAGCAGCATCATAGGAGCAGAGAGGCTGACGTTTCGGGCCTAGACCCTTCATCAGAAAAGGGGGAGGGGAAGGGGGTTTTGAAATAAATAGGGAGAGAGTGGGAGGCGGATAGAAGAGGGATAGAGGAGAGGATAGGTGGAGAGGAAACAAACAGGTCGAAGAGGCGGGGATGGGGCCAGGAAAGGTGAGTGTAGGTAGGGAGTTAGGAAGGGGATAGGTCAGTTCAGGGAGGACGGACAGGTCAAGGGGGCGGGATGAGGTTGGTCGGTAGGAGATGGAGGTGCGGCTTGAGGTGGGAGGAGGGGATAGGTGGGAGGAAGAACAGTTTAGGGAGGCAGGGACGAGTTGGACTGGTTTTGGGATGCGGTGGGGGGGAGGGGAGATTTTGAAACTTGTGAAATCCACATTGATACCATTGGGCTGCAGGGTTCCCAAGCGGAATATGAGTTGCTGTTCCTGCAACCTTCGGGTGGCATCGTTGTGGCACTGCAGGAGGCCCAGGATGGACATGTCGTCTGAGGAATGGGAGGGGGAGTTGAAATGGTTCGCGACTGGGAGGTGCAGTTGTTTGTTGCGAACCGAGCGTAGGTGTTCTGCAAAGCGGTCCCCGAGTCTCCGCTTGGTTTCCCCGATGTAGAGGAAGCCACACCGGGTACAGCGGATGCAGTATACCACATTGGCAGATGTGCAGGTGAACATCTGCTTGATGTGGAAAGTCTTCTTGGGGCCTGGGATGGGGGTGAGGGAGGAGGTATGGAGGCAGGTGTAGCACTTCCTGCGGTTGCAGGGAAAAGTGCCGGGTGTGGTGGAGCTGGAGGGGAGTGTGGAGCGGACAAGGGAGTCACGGAGAGAGTTGTCCCTCCGGAAAGCAGATAAGGGTGGGGAGGGAAAGATGTCTTTGGTGGTGGGGTCGGATTGCAGATGGCGGAAGTGTCGGAGGATGATGCGTTGGATCCGGAGGTTGGTGGGGTGGTACGTGAGGACGAGGGGGATTCTTTTTTGGTTTTTATTGCGTGGACGGGGTGTGAGGGATGAGGTGCGGGAGATGTGGGAGACACGGTTGAGGGCGTTCTCGACCACCGAGGAGGGGAAGTTACGGTCCTTGAAAAACGAGGACAACTGAGATGTACGGGAGTGGAATGCCTCATCCTGGGAGCAGATGCGGCGGAGGCGAAGGAATTGGAAATAGGGGATAGCATTTTTGCAGGAAGGTGGGTGGGAGGAGGAGTATTCTAGGTAGCTGTGGGAGTCGGTGGGCTTGAAATGAATATCGGTTTCCCAGGATGAGGCATTCCACTCCCGTACATCTCAGTTGTCCTCGTTTTTCAAGGACCGTAACTTCCCCTCCTCGGTGGTCGAGAACGCCCTCAACCGTGTCTCCCACATCTCCCGCACCTCATCCCTCACACCCCGTCCACGCAATAAAAACCAAAAAAGAATCCCCCTCATCCTCACGTACCACCCCACCAACCTCCGGATCCAACGCATCAACCTCCGACACTTCCGCCATCTGCAATCCGACCCCACCACCAAAGACATCTTTCCCTCCCCACCTTTATCTGCTTTCCGGAGGGACAACTCTCTCCGTGACTCCCTTGTCCGCTCCACACTCCCCTCCAGCTCCACCACACCCGGCACTTTTCCCTGCAACCGCAGGAAGTGCTACACCTGCCTCCATACCTCCTCCCTCACCCCCATCCCAGGCCCCAAGAAGACTTTCCACATCAAGCAGATGTTCACCTGCACATCTGCCAATGTGGTATACTGCATCCGCTGTACCCGGTGTGGCTTCCTCTACATCGGGGAAACCAAGCGGAGACTCGGGGACCGCTTTGCAGAACACCTACGCTCGGTTCGCAACAAACAACTGCACCTCCCAGTCGCGAACCATTTCAACTCCCCCTCCCATTCCTCAGACGACATGTCCATCCTGGGCCTCCTGCAGTGCCACAACGATGCCACCCGAAGGTTGCAGGAACAGCAACTCATATTCCGCTTGGGAACCCTGCAGCCCAATGGTATCAATGTGGATTTCACAAGTTTCAAAATCTCCCCTCCCCCTACCGCATCCCAAAACCAGTCCAGCTCGTCCCTGCCTCCCTAACCTGTTCTTCCTCCCACCTATCCCCTCCTCCCACCTCAAGCCGCACCTCCATCTCCTACCGACCAACCTCATCCCGCCCCCTTGACCTGTCCGTCCTCCCTGAACTGACCTATCCCCTTCCTAACTCCCTACCTACACTCACCTTTCCTGGCCCCATCCCCGCCTCTTCGACCTGTTTGTTTCCTCTCCACCTATCCTCTCCTCTATCCCTCTTCTATCCGCCTCCCACTCTCTCCCTATTTATTTCAAAACCCCCTTCCCCTCCCCCTTTTCTGATGAAGGGTCTAGGCCCGAAACGTCAGCCTCTCTGCTCCTATGATGCTGCTTGGCCTGCTGTGTTCATCCAGCCCTGCACCTTGTTGTCCCTGTTAAAAAAGGATCGGTTTTACCTCAACTGGAAAGGGACAAATATCGTAGTGGGAAGATTTGCTATTCTATTAAGGGAGACTGTAAACTATTATTAAAAGTAGGACCTTGGGTAGTGTTGTAGAATGTAGAGACCTAGGGGTTCAGGTACAACATTCCTTGAAATTTGCATCACATACAGATTGGGTGATTAAGAAAGCATTTAGCATGTTTGCCTTCATTGATCAGATTTTTGACTATAGGCGTTGGGATGTTACGTTGAGGTTGTAGAGGATGTTGGTGAGGCCTGTCTGGAGTATTGTGTCCTGTTCTAGTCTCCCTGTTATAGGAAGGATATTATTAAGTTGGAGAGGGTTCACCAGGATTTACCAGGATGTAGCCAGAATGGAGGGTTTGAGGTATAAGGAGAGACTGAATAGGCTGGAACTTCTTTCACTAGAGCATAGGAGGTTCAGAGGTGACCTTATAGAGGTCTATAAAATAATGAGGGGTAAAGATAAGGTGAATGGCAAGTGTCATTTCCCTAGAGTGGGGAATTTCAAGACTAGGGGCAATATTTTTAAGGTGAGAGATGAGAGACTTTAAAAAGACAAGGGGCAATTTTTTTTACACAGAGAGCGGTTCATGTATGAAGTGAACTTCAGGAGGATGCTGATACAGTTGCAATGTTGAAAAAACATTTACATAAGTACATGAATAAGAAACATTTGGAGGGATATGAGCCAAGTGCAAACAGGTGGGACTAATTTAGTTTGGGATTATGGTCAGCATGGATGAGTTGGACCGTAAGGTCTGTTTCCATGCTGTCTGACTCCAACTCTTTATTCAAAAATGGATGGAGACAGAAAGCAGGAAACAACAGCCCAGGTAGTTCAACAACTGTTATAGGGAAGATATTGGAAGCTCTTAATGAATAGGTTACTACAGGACACTTACATTTTTTTCAAAGTAATCAAGCAGAATCAACCTTGTTTTGTGAAGGGGAATCATATTTAACCATTTTTTTGAAGTTTCTTGGAAAAGTAACATGTGCTGTTAACAAAGGGAAACTTGATTTCCAGACGATTTTCGACGACATCAAAGTTATTGCAGAAGATGAAAGTGCATGGTGTAAAAGGTAACATATCGATACAGAAAGATTGCCTAGCTAACTGGCTTTGACAAGGTGTTCAATAAGAGTCTGCCAAATAAGATAACAGATTATGGTTTTAGGAGAAAGATACTGGCATGGATACAGAATTTGCTGACTGGCAGAAGGTACAGACTGCGAATAAAGGGGTCTTTTTCAAAATGGCAGCTGATGACCACTGGAGTTTGACATGGGTCGGCCTTGGGACCACAACTATTCATGTTATACTTAAACAATCTGGATGAAAGAACTGACGGTATTGTTATTAGATTTGCAGATGACACAAAGATAGATGGAGGGACAAATGATGATGAGGAAGTGGAGAGGAGCAGAAGGACTTGGATAGTCTAGGAGAGTGGGTAAAGAAATGGCAGGTGGAATACAATGTGGGAAAGAGTGAGTTTGATAGGAACAATACGAGGCTGAGACTATTTTCTAAACAGGGAAAGACTTCATAAATCTGAAGCACAGAGGTACTTAGGAGTCCTAGTTCAGGATTCCCTTAAGGTTAACATGCAACTTTAGTTGGCAGTTAGGAAGGCAAATGCAATGTTAACGTTTATGCAAGAGGACAAGAGTACAAGAGCAGGGAAGTATTTCTGTGGCTGTATAATGGTCTGGTCAGATCACGTTTGGAATATTGTAAACAGTTTTGGGCCCATATCTAATGAAGAATGTACTAGAATTGGAGAGAGTCCAGAAGAGATTTACAAGAATGATCCCGGGGATGAAGAGCCTGTCATACAAGGAGCAGTTGAGGACTCTGAGTCTGTATTCGATGCAGTTTAGAAGGAGGAGGGGAGAATCTGATTGAAATTAACAGATTACTGAGTGGCCTGGATAGAGTAGATGTAGAGAAGATGTTTCCACTAGTAGGAGAGATTAGGATCTGAGGGCACAGCCTTAGAGTGAAAGGATGACCTTTTAGAACTGAGATGAGAAGGAATTTCTTCAGCCAGAAGGTAATATGTGGAACTCATTGCCACAGAAGTGTGTGGAGACCAAGTAATTGAGTATATCTAAGACATGTTTTTGAGTAGTAAGAGGATTGAGGGTTACGGGGAGAAAGCAGGAGAATGGAGTTGAGAAATATATATGTCAGCCATGATCAAATAGCTGACCAGACTCGATGGGCCAAATGGCCTACTTCTGTTCCAATATATTCTGGTATTATGCCCGCTAATTTAAGACTGACATGAGGAGGAATTTGTTCTTTGAAGGTTGTCAGTCTTTGGAGGTCCTTGTCACCAAAACCCATGGGGCAAAGTCCTTGAGTGAGATAGATTCTTGATTAGTAGGAGAATTAAGGTTTATGGGAAAGGGCAGGAAAGTGGGCATGAGGAATGTCAGATCATCCATGATCCTATTGAATGGCATAGCATGCTTGAAGGGCTGAATAGCCTCCTCCTGTTCCTATTTCTTATGGTCTTGTAGTCAAGAAGAAACAGCAAGTAATTGTACATGCATTTCATTTTTTATTCGCAAGATGTATTAAATGATGTGCCACAGACAGCAGTGCTCAACACTTTATAATTTACAAAAGTGAACTGGTCAAAGTGACCAAAGATATCTATGTTATGGATCAGACCAACCCCCTTCAAAATACGTTAAGAAGATAGTCTAGATCCTACCTTTTGCTTACTTTAAAGGTAAGTGTAAGGCATTGCATTCTGGATGCAATTTGATTGGTCAAGCTACCAGGCTTGAAATAAAACGTATTTATTCATGCACTATAATTAAAATACAGACAAAAAAGATCGGCTTAAATGTAACTCTATCAAAATGCATAGCAAAATAATACATACATATTACCTACTACTAATTCACTACTCCATTATAGTAGCATCCCATAAACATGCCTTTGGCAAAAGCAAATTTAAAAATAGAATGTCTCACATGCAATTCTAGCAGCAGGAAGAGAACCCCAGCTTTTAGTTGTAACAGAGAAAGGAATAAGAGTTTCCACATCCAGTTTCATGGTCCCAGTAAATGCAAAAAACTAAAACTAAAAGTCACAGATCTGTGGGAGCTTGGCACCATCCGTTCAAGCTGTTTCTATTGTTTCCACCTTTAAAAAAGCCTCAGAGCCTCACAAGCTGTTTACTTTATTGGCTTTGGAGCAGACCGATCCATACCTCTGTCTCAACATTTCTTCGTAAGAAAAGGATAAAATACACCTCTTCAAGTCATAGTATTCTCACAGCTGGGTTTGCTGATGATACAAAGATAGATAGGAAAGTAAGTTGTGAAGAGAAAGTAAGGAGGCTATATAAGGTATTGATTGATTAAGTGAGTAGGCAGAGATCTGGCAAATTGAGTATAATGTGGGAAAATACATTTTAGCAGGAAGAGTACAAAAAGCTTATTATCTAAATGGTGTGAGATTGAATAGCTCTGAGATGCAGAGGGATCTGGGAGTCCTAGTCACTGAATTGCAAAAGGTTTTACACAAGGACTGCAATTAATTAACAAAGCTCCAATAGAATGTTATCATTTATTGCAAGGGGAATTGAATACAAAAGTAGGGAATTATGCTTTAATTATACAGGGCATTGATAAAACAACATCTGGAGTTCTGTGTACAGTATTTATCTCCCTATTTAAGGAAGATGTAAATGCTTTAGAAGAATTTCTTAGAAGGTTTATGAGGAAAGGGTAGACAGCTGAGGCTTGTATTCACAGGACTATTGAAGTGTAACAGGTTAGTCTCACCTGCTACAGAGGTGTGTAATAATGTCTATGAACAGGTTGATTAGGAAAAGTTGGTGAAGAGTTGAACGAATTTTTTTTTCATTTACAAGATGTAGGTCTCACTGGCCAGGCCAACATTCATTACCCAACCCTAATTGCATTAAGCATCAACCACATTGCTGTGGGTCCAGAGTCACATATAGGCCAGACCAGAGAAGGATGGCAGTTTCCTTCCCTGAAAGACATTGGTGGACCAGATGGGGTTTTGTTTTTTCCCCCTGACAATCAGCAGTTGTTTCATGGTCATCATTAGACTCCTAATTCCAGATATTCATTGAATTCAAATTCCAACATTCACCATGGCAGGATATGAACCCAGGTCCTCAGGAAGCTTCAGGATCTCTAGATTAATAGCCTAGCAATAATGCCATTAGGCCATGACCTCCCCATAAGTGACTGAAACAGTTAAAATCCTAACAAGTATTGATAGGCTACATGCAGAAAAGATCTTTACACTTCTGAGAAAATCCATAACTAGGGGTCATGGCTTTAAAATAAAGGGTCATCTACTTAAAGCAGAGGTGAGGAGAACTTTTTATCACAAAAGCTCATTAGTCTTTGGCACTCTCTGTTCCTCAAAAAAACAATGCAAGCAGGATCTTTGACTTTTTTTATTATTGGCAGCGATATGTGGATAATTGATAAAAGAAATTAATCAAAATATTATTAGATGTAGCTAAAAGTCAGGAGTAATCAGATGTTAATGAATGATGGAACAGGCTTGAGGATGCAAGTGGCCTACTCCTGCTTCTAATCTATATGTCTGTAATTGCAATGCACTGTACTTCATTGCTTGACTTTTATGATTCTAATAATTCAAGCAGATACATGGCCGCACATTTTTAAATCATGTATTACGCATATTTTTTCTTTATAAATCTACCTATTCTGTGAGATTCATAGGCCATCTAGAATTTTGTTTTATATATGTTTCTATTCAAACTACTGCTGGGAGACTTACTGACATCCTATTGCTTCATGGTTACTTATTACTTTGTTTAAAAAAATTACGCAGTTGTTCATGAATGTACAAGCCTGAATGTTTTCATTTACCTTTAGTACAGGACTCGTGGTGAATCACCCTAAGTTCTTGCTTCAATTGCACAGGGCATTGGAGAGACCAAATCTTGAATGACATGTGCAATTTTAATCACCTTACTTAAGGATGTAAATTCACTGGAAATGGTTCAGGTGTGGTTTACTAGATTGATAACTAGAATGAGAAAGTTGGATCTGAACGGCAGAGATTTCTATCTCTTTACCTTTGAATCTCATTGACCACTTACTATATGTAGTCCAGGAAAATCTGAGACAATATTTTTCATTTCCCTATCTCTCACTGTGGTTATTTTACTACAGGAATACTCTTAAAATCTCATGGAAGTTGCCACCTCCACAGTATGTGGCACTGGATAAGGGTTACTGAGGTAGTTCATTGCTACCAATCCTCCTTTGTCCCGGCATTATCTTGGGCCTATTTTATGACCAACATAGAGGGTGTAGTAGCATAGAGTATCTACAGAAGAGCACTGTTTTTGGATAACAAGAAGGGTTATTGCATGAAAGCAGTAAGTGTAACCATATTTAGTCAGGCATAATTACATGGACTTTAGGGAGCTGGCACATGTGCAAATGCTCCGTCTGTAAGTTGAGAGTAGAATTCTACGTCTCCACCCACAAATTGTGCATGACATCAGTAAAATTGGTGGAACCAATGCAAATTGAATGTTAACCCCATCAAAACCATTAAACCACGTGAAATAGTCATCGTCATGGGAGCATTGTCACCACAAAAATTGCAATGATTCATGGAGAAAGCCCACCATCACTTTCTCAAGTTAACTAGGCTTAGATATAATGTTCCCTAAAGCTATCCACATCAACAACCATCTGAACATGAATATAATTAACTCAGAATTGGTTTCATATAATTTTGACCAATTTCTTTTCCCATCATTTTCAATAAATTTCAGAAACTTAATAAGAAAAATATCATGCACTGTAACAGCAGGTACCTCCCAGAAAAGTTTTAACATAGCCATCAGCTGAGAAAAGCAAGAACATTCGCAGTAATTCTATATAGGAAGGCTTTGTGCTGCATAGGGGACAAACAACATGATTTTATATACGTCACTCTAATAAAAGATACCTCCATTCATTAAGCAGACTTTTATGTGATTTGAGAGGGAATGTAATGCAAAATGAATATCTGATTTTCAGTTAGCTAAACCTTAGCCAATCTATGTGGTATTATGCATAATTATACATTATGTAGAGCACTATGGCAACATACAGAAACAATCACAAAACAGTAGAAATAACCTTAACATACTGAAACTGCTGTTTAACAACTACACTTTGGACTGACTTCTAATGTTTATTTCAAACATTTGCAGCAATTATTCCCCAAAGCTTGAATGACAGAATTCTTTTCAGTTAAGAGCACAAGCAACTACATTTTTTGTCTTTCTTACTATTAGTTTACTGTGGCTGTAAAGAAGAGCTATATTGGTCATACTTCTTGCTGTTTCTTAATATTTCTAACTATTCCAGTCTACCAGTCTAGACAGCCACAAACAAAAACAAATTTGCTGGAGAAGCTCAGCAGGTCTGGCAGCATCTGTGAAGGAGAAAACAGAGTTAACATTGTGGGTCCAGTGACCCTTCCTCAGAACTGATGGTGGCTGGGAAAACATCAATTTAAATGCAGAAAATAGGGAGGTGGGTGGGGTAGGGAGTAAACGATAGGATAGAGCCCAAAGAGAGGGAAAGATAGTTGGACAGACAAAGGAGTTGCTAACGATCAGGCTGGGAGGGTGAATAGTTGTTAATGGGGACTGTTAGTGACTAACAACAGGGGGTGTGTAATGGCAGGCTATGTGGTAACAAGGCCTAGTGTGTGAGGTAGGGGGCTGGGACATGGAAGAGTTTAGGCCCTAAAATTATTGAACTCAATATTGATTCCGGAGGGCTGTAGGGTCCCCAAGCGGAAAATAAGGTGTTGTTCCTCCAGCTTGCGTTGGCTTCACTGGAACACTGCAGCAAGCCAGAGACAGAGATGTTGGCCAGGGAGCAGGGTGGTGCGTTAAAGTGGCAGGCAACAGGTAGTTCAGGGTCTTTTTTGCGAGCAGAACGTAGATATTCTGCGAAGCAGTTGCCAAGTCTATGCTTCATTTCCCCAATGTAGAGGAGACTACATTGAGAGCAGCGAATGCAGTAGACTAGATTCTGGGAAGTGCAGGTGAAGTGTTGATTCACCTGGAAGGTATGTTTGGGCTGTTGGATACTGGGGAGGGAGAGGGTAAATGGGCAGGTGTTGCACCTTTGCCGGTTACAGGGAAAGGTGCCGTAGGGCTGTGGGGTGGTGTTGGGGGTGAAGGAAGTGTGGACCAGGGTGTCCCGGATGGAACGGTCCCTGCGGAAGGCGGGCAAGGGAGGGGAGGGGAATATGTGTCTGGTGGTGGCATCTCGCTGGAGGTGGTGGAAATGGCGTCTGATGATCTTCTGGATGTGGTTGCTGGTGGGATGGAGGTGAGGATAAGCAGAACCCTATCGCTGTTGCGGGAGGGAAGAGAAGGGGTGAGGGCGGAAGTGCAGGAGATGGGTCGGACCTGGTTGAGGGCCCTGTCGACAACGGAGCTGGGGAATCCTTGGTTGAGGAAGAAGGTGGACATTTCGGAGGCTCCCTTCTTGAAGTTGACCTCATCTGAACATATGCGACGGAGACGGAGGAACTGAAAGAATGGGATGGAGTCTTTACAGGAAGTGGGGTGTGAGGATGTATAGTCCAGGTAGCTGTGACAGTCAGTGGGTTTATAGTGGATATTAGTGTGTAGACAGCCACAAAATTAAAAATGTACTAACATAACTTATAATGGGAAAAATTCCTTGCATGACAAGAAAGAAAATGATGATCAGTAACCTGTCAGGTGAAGTAATGGATAATACAGAGCAAATTACTTCGATTCCAGGTTAATGTTTCAAGCCCAGTGACCCTTTTTCAGAAAAGTCTAAAGAGTGAGTTCTGAAGAAGGATCACTGGACTTGAACCATTATCTCTATTTTCTCTCCACAAATGTTGCAAGACCTGCTGCGTTTCTCCAGCAATTTCTGTTTTTGCTTCAGATTTCCAGCATCTGCAGTTATTTATTTTGTATTTATCCATCCAACCTCGGTGGCCATGTCTTAAGCCCTACACTCTGTAACACTTTTAAACTGCCCCTCGTCATCTCCTTCTCCATCTTTTGAAACCTTGAAATCTATATATTTGACAAAGTGTTTTATCAATAATAATAACTTTTTCACTAACGCAGCACCTGTGAGGTTACATATTGCTTGGTATACAGCAGTCAGTCTCTCAGTTACCATTCTCTTACATCTTCTTATCCAACTTTGCCCTTTGAAGCTGTTCTCATATGCTCAAGCAGCTGAATGCATTAACTATTTTATTACAAACTTTCAATACTACGTGTCAATGAAGATAAAGACTGAGATGCTGATCTAACTTCACATTCATGAATTCTTCTTACAGGTGAATTTTCGTACACAACATATGACAGGGGAAGATTGATGGTGGAGATCTGCCACTGATCAGATAATTAGCGAATTTATTTATTTATTGTCATGTGTATTTTACAGTAAGAATACAATAAAATACAGTGAACTCTTCCACTTGTTACCACAAATCAGTACCATTTTGAATATTTTATGAATAAGACAAAATGAAAGAAAGTGGTATGGTGGACAGCGAAGAAGGTTACCTCAGAGCACAACAGGACCCTGCTCAGATGAACCGATGGGCCGATGGGCCAAGGAGTGGCAGATAGTGTTTAATTTAGATAAGTGTGAGGTGCTAAATTTTCGTAGGGCAAATCAGAGCAGGAATGATACACTTAATGGTACGGTCCTGGGGAATGTTGCTGACCAAAGAGACCTTGGAGTAGGTTCACAGTTCCATGGAAGTGGAGTTGCAGGTATACAGGGTAGTGAAGAAGACCTTTGGTATGCTTGCCTTTATTGGTCACTGTATTGAGTGTAGGAGTTGGGAGGTCATGTTGTGGCTGTACAGAACATTGGTGAGGCCACTTTTGGAATATTACATTCAATTCTGGTCTTCCTGCTATAGGAAAGAAATTGTTAAATTTGAAAGGGTTCAGAAAAGATTTACAACGATGTTGCCAGGGTTGGAGGGTTTGAGTTATAAGGATAGACATGCTGAATAGGCTCTGACTATTTCCTGTGGAGCATTGAAGGCTGAGGGGTGACCTTATAGAAGTTTATAAAATCATGAGGGGCATGGATATGATGAATAGTCAAAGTCCTTTCCCCAGGGTAGGGGAGTCTAAAACAAGAGGACATAGGTTTAAGGTGAGAAGGGAAAGATTTAAAAGGGACCTCAGGGCAAAATTTTCATGCAGACGGTGGTGCATGTATGGAATGTACTGCCAGAGGAAGTGGTGGAAGCTGGTACAAGTACAACATGTAAAAGGCATTTGGATGGGTATATGAATAGGAAGGGTTTAGAAGGATATGGGCCAAAATGCTGGCAAATGGGACTAGATTAATTTAGGATATTTGGTAGGCAGGGATGAGGTGGCCGAAGCGTCTGTTTCCATGCTGTACATCTCCATAACTCTATACACCTTAAAGAGAGTCCATCAGTCCTGAGCCAGCTTATCACCATCAACGTCGCCTCTAGTGATGTAGCAGCTGCCGATTCCAATGTCAGGTCCTGTGCTTGCCCCAGAAAAGTAAGGGCTCACTTGAAGACCATGCTGGGGTCACTCTCCTCCGCACTGGGCTCAGTCAAGGTCTGGGCACTGGGCCTGCTCGACGTCAGCACTGGACTCGCTCGAGGCTCACGCACTGGACCTATTCAAGGTTCATGATGGGCTTGCTGAAGATCCGCGCGCTGGGCTCGCTCAAGGTCCACGCGCTGGTCTCAAGGCCTGCATGAATTTGGGCCACGGCTGTTCTTGGAGAATTAACTCCTTTCAAGCTGTGACAGATGAAGAAAATGGGGTCCTGAACCCACAAGCTGTTTCCAATGACTGCTCAGTTACACTGAAAGCTGTAATTCTGGAAATTGTGAATAGGCTACACAGAAGTTGGCATTGAAATTATCATGTAAGGTGATGATGATAGCAGTAAAGGACTACATAAATTGTGAACAATAGCATTTTATTTGTCTCTTTGAAGTATGCAAAGATGCAGCAAATGAAGCGACTGCAGAAGAAATTTCAGACACTTCTGCATCTTGCAAGCACTGTTGAATTTCCCATTCCCAGATCGTACAGCACATATTCACGGGTATCATATTCCTTCAATGGTAATCTATTACTAATTATTTACAATTTCTATCCATTTCTATTCCTTCATATAATATTTCAGAACTTGTTTCAAATGATTATTTACATTCCTTACTCAACACCCATGGCATGTGGCTCAAAAATTGTTGATTACAATACTGTGTTGCTTAAACATGTTTCCTTCAAAGTGAAAACTGCTGAGAAATGCATGCATTAAAATTCAGTGCTATGTTAGGAGCCATCATTACTGTATCCTACCTCTAGGCAGAGAAAGCGTCATTGTAACTAATGCCTTGAGTAGGAAACATAAAAAGGTTGTTTATAAGGAACCGATGCCAAGGCTGCTCGCTTAAAACCAACGAGGCTATCAATGATCTGCACAAGAAACTGGAACAGAATAATTGAAGAGTTGCAATTAAATTTTCCTTTTAAGCTGAAAAGGTATCAAATGCACCTATATTCTGGTAAGGCATACAAGTAAATGTGCAACATGTAATTTTACAATCAACAGCTAATGGATATTGACATCATTTGGCTGAAGCAGCAGTTGTTCTTTCCCTGGGCTTTTTATGTGCAGTATAATACATATCAAATTCAACAGTTACAATGTAGTAATCTTAATGAAGAGTTCAGTTGACATCATTAACTGCAGAAATAAATCTCAAAGTATAATGAGAGCCTTGAAATTATTTCCATACAGCCTTGTTTATTTTTCAAAACACCATATACTGTAGACTTCTGCGGGGAGTGACAGTTTATTGTGAATGTTCTTTTATTACCAGAAGTAAGCTTTCAGAACAAAACATACAACTAATGCATGACACTGTCTATACTTCAACAATAATAACCAAATGCCTGTAAGATCATAGAATTATAGTTTGCAGTTATGAGAAATCATAAGTTGTTACTTTGTATCATAGGACTACAATATGTGATTGTGTGTGAGGCCATATCAACTTGCATCAAAAGTAGATATTTCCCCTATTTTTAGTTTAAGTGCTAAAGCAGTATCGGCTTTCCCCATATTTATCACAAGAAATCATCTTGATGAAGAAATTTAAATGCCTATTAAGAACGACCATTCTCAAATAAGCCTCTTGGTTAAGCCTCTGATTATCAATTAAACTGGCCTCTAATGTTTCAAAGAGACAGCATGACAGTAGAATGGCTAACACTACAATTAATGACATTTCTTAAACAGTTGAACTAGTGTAAATAAGAAATTGCTGAGGATTATGTGCGCTGCATTAAGCTATAGTCAGTTTTTGCTTGCTGGTTGCTCATTGGGATTGCCTAATGACATGTTAGGAGAACCCCCTCAGTCTGGAGTAGGACAGAAGGATGAAATGAGACCAGGCTAAATATCAAGAGGAGAGAGGGTTGTCAGCAGAAGGACCTGTCCATCCAGGGCATTCAGAGAGGTCTATTAATACATTGTGTACAATGAAGCTGTGCTTTTCCAGACAAGTCAGTACAGAGTTTCGCTGTTCATCATTTAATTTCATCACAGAGATCTGTACCTTCATGGAAGAAAGATTCAAACCTCAAAGCAAACCCAGGATTGTATCTCCTGTGGCTGCCAAAGACACAAATGCAATATTTTTCTGGACTTAGTCAAACCTTCCAGGTTACAGAGTTGACTTCAGTCACGTATCACAATCCTCTGTGCATTTATGTAGAATGGAGATCTCGGTAACTTGATATGCCCTGAGGTTTGCCACATGTCATTCCATATTGCCTGAGAGATGAGACGCAGAGAACTCTATGGTTCAACAAGCTTGTGAAATACCCTGAGGGAACCAGTGACTGCAAACATATGACCATTTAAGGCCAACCTCTAATTGAAACATAGTGGTGCTCAAGAACAGGAAGAAATTGTGTATTTTGTGTGCAATCGTTGGCAGTACATCATGCATGTGAATGATTCCTATCCAGCAAACTGTCATGATGCTTTGATATTGAGATGGTCACCTGTTCTGCAGATCTTTGAACCCCAACACAATGTGCATGACTGGTCGCGAGGTGACAAGGGATAATTTCTGACACCCTGGCACAGGTGTCCACTGAGAAACTCCCAGACGGCAGACTCCCAACAAGAGCAATTCTGCCATTAGGAATATGTTGGAACAGATTAATGGAGCCCTCAACCAGAGGCTTAGAAACATTGACTGATCAGGAGGTTCTCTAAAGTACTCATCAAGGTGAGGTGTGCCAGAATCACGTCAACCTACTGCGTGCACCAAGCTCTAGTGGAGAGATCAACGATTTTGTTATAGAACCAAGCTCAGAACCATGAGTGCCAGAGTTGGAGGGGTAGGAAGTGATGTAAGATGATGGGAAGCAGGGGATCACCAGAAAGTTTCGCGAGCGTGGATCACAGTAGAGAGGAGCACTTGTTGTTATTAAATAGAAGATGACTCCATTCTCAGATGTTAAAGCATTGATGGCACATACCTTATCTTCCAAGATTCAAGTTCCACCAAGAAGTTCATGATCTGCATTGAATCCAACCAACCTCTTCTCTATGAAGAACACAACAAAGAAAAGACCATCAGACAAGTTTGAAAGACCACCCAGTTGATCTGTAACAACAAGCAGAATGTATAACTATGAGGTTAGTCATCTTGCTGCTTACCTTAGTGGCTTTTAATTGCCCTTGCCTATTCTGGTGTTTCTACAAAGTTCATCCCAAATGGCAGTAGCTTGCAAGATGAATGGCTCCTGAGAATCTGAAGAGGACAGATCAGATATCTATCTGGGACGTCTGATACAGTACCATCTTAGCGTGAGTCTGAGCTGGCTGCATGGCAGATGCCTGCAAGACCAGTGAGCATATGGAAGGTGGAGAGATCTGGAATTATTTCATGCAGTACGAAGCCAGTAACCTCTTGCTTCCTGATATCCACACCACAACCTCTGCTTAGTCGATCCAGTGATCTGTTGGAGGGCAGATTCAGGTATGGTGCAGACACAGTGTATCATGGTGACTCAATGGTTAGGACCACAGCCTCACAGCGCCAGGATCCCAGGTTCAATTCCAGTCTTAGCCGACTGTCTGTGTGGAGTTTGCACATTCTCCCTGTGTCTGCATGGGTTTCCTCCAGGTGCCTTGGTTTCCTCCCACAGTCCAAGGATATGTAGGTTAGGTGGATTGACCATGCTAAATTGCCTATAGTATCTAGGGAGGGAGTGGATCTGGGTGGGATACTCTTCAGAGGGTTGGTGTGGTAACTTTTCAGCAGTGCATGGAAGCTGCCATGACTATATAAGTAACTGTGATTTCAGATCACCTGATGATGCATGATACTGAGCTCCAGAGGGTGCAGGATGGAATACACCAGCCTCTGAATACTGAACAAAGGTGGGTTCCAGGCTCTGCATCAAGACAGAAGCAAAGATGTAAACCTCCACCCCTTAGCAATAACCAGAAACTGTCATCTTTGTACCAAGCATTCCATATCTCAATCCCATTAACCTCTTTCTAGAGATGGTCCTACATGATCGTCATCTGACCCCTCTACAGTAAAAGTGTAAAATTTTGCCCACCAGTGCCCAGACCATCACCTTTCTACATTAACCTCCAGGTTATGTGGGACATGAATGTGACAATTGATACAATGCATTCTTCCTCACCAACCTCCTTCTCTTCATCCTAATGATATGGTGATTTTCCTCTTGTGTCAGTTGCTCTGGCCCAGTGTAGGATTTGGAGGGAGTGTTGGGTGGGATGGAACTTGCTCCTGAGAACACTCACAATAAAACTAGAAAATTGCAATGAAACGTGCATGGAAGACATATGTAAAAAGACCATATGGAACTTGTGAGTGAAGTTAGATTTATGATTAGAGGTCAAGAATAAATATGAATGTGTAAGGAAGCTGGAGTACACATTTATCCCTGCCCACAATCCCTGCTGGAATTTAGCATGTTCTGACTTGATGTAGAAGAGAAAGATTAAAGGTTATGATTTATTCCATTTGTGTGTGTATCCAGGAGGAGGCGGTGGGTGTGCTTTGCCCTCACATGGTTGAATAGCTGTGAGATGTGTCTAAGTAGTGCCTGTGAAGGGCGTAACATTGTGGATTGGACGTCTGTCAGTATATAATGAGATGATGCCTGCAACAATATTTTACCAACTTGTTCAGGTATCTTATGACACTTCTCTGGAGCAGGTGGGAACTCAGGTGTTTTGACCGAAAGGTAGGGACACTGCCACTGCACCACCCTTAATGATGGCTGCAGTATGCTGAAGTTGTGATGCTGGAGGTGATGCAGTTGTTGAGAAATGTGTTTGTGGGATGGGGTTCCCTATACCACTCATCATCACGGGTTAACAGCTGCATGTTACAGCTGGTTTGCAATGCAAGGTGATGCCAACAGCCACACATGAGCCAAGGTCACGGTAAAGACCCTGCCTTCTCAATGTCACCCTTTCCTGAAGAGTGTTGACCTTTTCGACCAGGCTATTGTCACTATTGTCTAAAGACAGAAGGAAAATATGAATTTAGTACCTCTGCCAATCCTATGCTTTACTGAGCAGCTTACCGTGCTTAATCCTCATGGACCCCACTCTATCCTACACTAATCTTTTACTATTAATACATTTCACTATATTAAAATTTTACTATTTGTTCTAGCACAGCCTGCCATCATTTCCTCATGCTTCCTCTTAGCCTTCCTTATTCCATCCTTAACTTCTTTCCTGCATTTGAGATACTTTTCCTGGCTTCTATTGCTGTTATTATTCTGATGTGCATCATGTGGTTTTTTTTACTTGCTTGTTTTCTCATCGGTATCCTTAGTCATCAGGGTGTTCTAGACTTGAGTACCCTGTGTTTATTTCTCATGGGTATGCACCTAGCTTGCACCCATTTTGTTTCTTTTTTGAAATTTAAAATCTGCACTCTTCCAGTCTGGGATTTTAATCATTGACTGATTTTTATCCTTTACCAACTTAATATTGAACCTTATTATATTATGATCACTATTTCCCAATGACCCTCCACTCTGATCTTCTCTACTTGGCCTGCTTCCTTTCCGAGGACCAGATCCAGCACAGTTCCTTCCCTGGTAGAACTTGAAATGTACTGTTCCAGAAAGTTCTCCTGCATACATTGCAGGAATTTTTCCCCTTCCATACCCTGCACTTTACCTTTTTCCCAGTCTACCTGCCCTGGACCTCCCATGTAGATGAGGCAGTCAAGAAGGCACAACAACACCTCTTCTTCCTCAGATGGCTCAGGAAATTTGGCATGTCCATAAGGTTCCTCATCAACTTGTATAGTTACACTATTGAAAGCATACTGTCTGGGTATATAACAGCCTGGTATGGCAAGGACCGTAAGAAACTACAGAAGGTGGTGTGCACAGCCCAGACCATCACAGAAACCAACTTTCCATCCATGGGCTCTATTTACATGGCTCTCTGCCACAGAAAGGCCGCCAGCATCATCAAAGACCCATCGCACCCTAGTAAAGATCTCCTTCAACCTCTTCCATCAGGCAGAAGATATAGAAGCCTGAACACACGCACGAGCAGGTTCTGGAACAGCCTCTTCCCGGCCATTATCAGACTGATGAATGACTCTCTAGCCTCAAACAATGCTGATCTTGCTAATGTTGATCTTGCCTAGCACATGCCCTGAGCATTGTAACCCGTATGCCTCTGTCTAAGCCTTTTTGATCTTATATCCTTTGCTTACTATGATTGGCCTGTACCGCTCTGTATTTCACTTTATTTCAGTGCACGTGACATTAAATCAATCAGTTAATCAATCACTCAATCAAACAAACTCTAGGGTATTGAAATCACCCAGTACAACCCATTTGGCTGCAGATTTCCATAATCCACTCCAAATGTTCTCTTCTATTTGCTCCCCACTATTTGGAAGACTGTAATGAATATCCAACAAGATCACTGCTCCCTTCCTATTTCTCACATCCAACCATATAGATTCTAATTCTGGAACTGTACCTCTTTCAAGGGCAATGATACTATCTTTGACCAAGACTGCTCCACCCTCCCTTTTTACCCATTCTGTTTCTAGTAAATGCCTTCTAACCCAGCATGTTAAGTATCCAGCCCTGTTCTGGCTTCAGCCATATTTCTGTCAATGACTCATCACGAGTCATCTCTTTAATGACAGAGCAGCCATATGGTCTTCTGGAACCATGGCAACTACTGCTACTATTAACAGCTAGGATGCATCATTAATGACGTACCAATGACTTCAGAACACATAGAACTGAGAACTAATAAAAATGGACAGTAGTGAAGCCTACTCTGTAATGCTTATTTATTTAAAGTCAGTAAAATTTATGAACAAAAACAGAAGTTGCTGGAAAAACTCAGCAGGTCTGGCAGCATATGTGAAGAAAAAATCAGAGTTAACGTTTTGGGTCCCATGACCCTTCCTCAGAACCCTTTCTCAGTAGTAAAATTTACTAGTTTGCACTAGAATTGCATTCAATCCGTGCATGTCCCAGGTGCTCAGATGATAGAAATATGGTGATAGTGCTCCTGTTTATGACCATTCAGCAATTACTTTCCACATCCATCAGCATTAGTTGCCTCTGTAGCCTGTTCATCTCCTTCATGTACAGAATATCTCTCCTCCAATGTATTTTCCCCATCAGGACATTCATTACCGCATCTGCAAAACCATGGGTACCTCATCTTTGGCCATTCAGCTGCCATGAGGAGTGCTAATGTCTTGTGTTATGATGCCAGCTGAAGGTCCCATTGGAGAAGTCAGAACCCAAAATGAAACCTGACTTGATGGTTCTTTTTCAGTTTAATTGGTTAACGTGGTAGTTAATCACTGAGGCTGCGGATTTTTTTCGATGGGAGAACAGAAGTTTATTGCACAAAAGAAAATATTTTAAAAGATGCAGTCTAAATATGGATGATAATTCACAAAACTTAAAATACACAGCAAAAACCTGATTTCCAATATTGTTCATTTTAGAAACTTAAGTCCAAAAAAAACTACAGTCTTATCTCAATTCTATTGGGTTCCACTTAACTAACAGCTAGGTTTTTTTTACTATGGACTACGGAGTCAACTTGATACATTCTTCCCAAATCTGCTGACATGAATTTTGCGAAATTCTGGTCTAAACTTTCCTATTTCCTGTAACCAAACTCTCCTGGTTTAGAAATTTCACAAACTAAATCCTTCTGCTGAGGTAACTGGTTTCTAAACTACCCTGAACTTTTTCTGGGAGAGAAAATAAACTTGCTTCTAACTTCAACTCTGGTGTCTTCTGAACTGAATTAGAAAAAAAAATTCATCCTAGATTCTTCTGAACTGAAAACAAATTTAATGGCCTTACATATTTATCCTACTTGTTGTTAGCATAGCAGTATAAACATGTTTTTATTAACACCATAAGCATCTGCAGTCACCTGCTATCTGACAAAATGCTGATCTAGTCACTTCCTAAAAAACAGTCTGACCATATCTTTCTTTACCCAAGTAACTCTTTACCCAAGAAAGCTCTTTACCCAAGTAACCAACACCTATCTGCCTCTATTTTGAAAGCCAAATTCCAAAAATGGTATCAATAAATATAAATTAAACACATTTCATCAAACATGCCCTTCATTATCAGCTAATGCACTTCATTGGAAGTGCACGATGGAGGTTGTAACTTTCAGGAAAGCTACTACTAATCGGCACTTAAATGCTAAACCTGCATGTCTCTATTTTAGTGCCTTCTGGCATGTTTAAATCATTGTAATCAGCAATTAACCTCTCAAGATTACAGGTTAAATCCAAGACTGTTAAACAGGCTTGCTTTATTAGAACAGCTCTGACTCAGCACTTGTTTTTATCCTTTCCCCAAAATAAATGCTAGCATTTTTATAATCAAGAATTACAGAATAATATAAAAATGTAGGAAATGGGAGTCGGCCATTTAGACACATGAGCCTGTTGACCATTCAGTAAGGTTGTGGATGATTTGTTTATAGTCTTAACTCCATTTTCCTGCTAGTTCTTGACTCCTTTGTCAATCAAGAAAATGTCTAACCCACTCTTGAATATATTCAATGGCCCAGAGCCAGATCCTGATTATAATCTTGGTGGAATGGATTACAAATTATTTTTGCCCTTTCTCCAGGGTTTCCATTGATATTCTGCTGAAGTAATAGTGGATATTTGCTCATCAATATGTTATGGACCAGACCAAACCCCCTCAAAATATATTACGAAGATAGCCTAGACCCTATCATTTTCTTACTTTAAGGCTAAGTGTAATGTATTGCGTTTCAGATACAATTCAATTGGTCAAACTGCTCAACTTGAAGCAAAACACACTTTATTTCTGACACTACAGTTAAAATACAGACAAAACAAAAAGAAAAGTAAAGGATTACCTTAGGCTGTAACTCGATTGAAATGCTTAACAAAATAACATGTATATTAACTACTACTAATTAAGTGTTCCAATTTAGTAACATCTCATAAATACACCCTTGGCAAAGGCAAATTCAGTAAAATAGATTGTCTTACATGCAATTCTAGGAGCAGGAGGAGAACCCTAGCATTTGGCTGTAACAGAGAGAGGAATAGGAGCTTCCACATCCAGCTTCAAGATCCCAGCAACTCCAGAAAACTAAAACGAGAAATCTTAGTTCTGTGTGAGTTTAACACCACCCATTCAGGCTACTTTTATTGTTCCAGCTTTTGAAAAAACCCAAGGCCTCACAAGCTGTTTACTTTATTGGATTTAAGCAGCTGCTCAATACCTCTGTCTCAATATGTTTTTCATTAAAAAAAAGGAAAAAATACACCTCTTAAAGCCATAGTATCATCACAAATGTCATAGATTGTAATAGCATGGAAGAGGACCTTCATCCCATTAATTCTGGACGACCAAAAATATATGACTACTGCTACACTTGTCCCACTTGCCCATAACTTTGAATGTTAATACACTTCAAGTGCTTATCCAAATACTTTTTAAAGATTTCATCTTCTTCCCAGAACACTGACTGCCATAAATGCCTCTCCTGTGTTTCTGTAATATATTCCAGGTAGATCCACTGCTTTCAGTCCATTATATTTGACATCTGTTTTATCCTCTACCTCCATCTCCAATATTTTCTGTTGATTTTTCCTTACAATGTTTGTCTCTGCCTACCTTTTGCTCAAATGGTGAGACCAAAATCTGTCATTCTCTTGAATTTCCTCCCTTTTTTTCAGCCATTTTAAGAACTTTCTCAATTAGTCTTGCTGTTTGTGTATGATATGTGGAACATTCTACCTTGTATCCACATGTCAAATGCATTCAGATTATCAATAATCTACTTGTTTATTGCCCATATCTATGAAGCATACAACACAGATGACAAATATCACACCTTTGCATTGTACAGCTAAGCTTCAGGTTCAATTTCTTTGATGTTAACATGACCTTCTTTCTGACAAGTATCAGCTGCTCAGGAATATTCAAAATCTAAAGTTCTCATTGTTTGAAATTCATGATCGAATTTAGTATTGCAAAATCAAGCAACTGGAATTTTACAAGCCTTCTGACAATCTGCTGAAGTTATATTGCGGAGATCGGAGAAGTCTTGAAGAAATTTTGCCTCGTGTGTATCATATGTACAGCTGGAGGAAAATCAGACCAGATAATTTGACCATTTCTTGTCAGTAGTTGAAGTAGAGCTCAAGTGAATACGACAAAACAGGTATAAATTTTAAATCTTGATTTAGAAGAATCTACAAAAAAATTGTTAAAAATAATATGTATGGTTAAAAATGCATTCGTGTATTTGCTGGACAGGAATCTTCTAAGCAACACATGATCAACCTGAAATGATATAAGTAAGGGCCAAAGATAATCAGTAACAAAATGGTATAAGTTTGGGATTTGTTTTTAAAGCAAATATGGGATTTTGGATTTTTTTTTCACACACAGACTAAGAACAAGGATTACATTGCCACAGTTACATATCGAAGCTAAGACAATCATGGCTCTAAAGATAATTTGATAAATCATTGAAAGGAAAAATTGAATTTAACTGGATAGGGAAAATGCAAAGAAATAGATTTACAGCAAATAGCTCAGGTATAGAGTTAGCATTGTCTCTGCAATGCAGGTAAGAATCCATGCTCACATGGTGATGTTATTTTAGAATTCCATGAAGATATTAAAATCATTAGAAATCAAGAGATCAAGTTCAGAATTTGTAGGCAGTTAATAAACAATGGAAAAATATTCTGACAGATGGGAAATTGATAAAGTGTTTATTGACAGTTAGATGCCTGCAAGGAAATGACCTTGGAATATTCAAGGAAGAGATATCACTTTATTTTGCATTGATTTGTTTAGAAATTGTTTATTCTCTTTGTTATGAAAAGCAAGGAAATATATGCGAAAAATGACAACAGTTATAAAATATTTAAGAAAAAGTTCATGAAAATAAAATTATTCAACTGTAGATCAAGTTTTTATCTATTCAAAATAACAAGGGAAAGATTTGCTTAAAATAGTGAAGAATAAAAATTGAGACAAACTGAAATAGAAATGGCACCATAGACAACTACTTGCTTTGAGACCAAACTGCCACTGGACTAGGAAGGTGATAAGCACTTATTTTTAATCAACGTAATAGACTTGAACAGGAAGCGTACAATCCTATCTAGTAACGTTAAGGTTGTAGTAATCTTCAACTAAAGCACTGCTGTTGTAATGGTCATGTAAAGAGTGATTATATCTTGCTGACACAAATTAAGTAGCAGTAAGTTGTTTTAATATGTCATTGTATCTGTACATAGAAGGGATATAATGCTAAATTATAATAATAATATACACTTGTTGGTTATTATTCAACTTCATTCTGAGACTGAATTGTACTACAAAATTCAAAATTGGATAAATCAAGCTTTCCATATGAACCTGAACAGCTTTAACACTGTTATCCAACATTCTTCTACTAAAAATCAGTTCTTTGTTCTTAATGACTTGTAATCGTAACTGCATTTGTCAAAGCACTTTGAGTTACCAGTTGGGACAAATGTCAAGAGCAGATGGGCCACTTGTTCCGTATGAGCCATATTGGGAATTTGTACCATATAGTTACTCAGGGAAGGGTGAATTAGAAGTGAAATAGAAATAAGGCAAATTGGGCTAACAATCAGTTGCAAATGCATGGAAATAACATAGACACTGAGATTCTGAAGCCACTGTTTCAACCTTAAAGAGAATCTGGAACACTTTTTCTCAACAACAAGATTCTGACAGTTTTTCCATTCTAACAATATTTTCCTAACTTCCTTGTCACTGTCCACGTTGCTTAAGGGAGCAAAAAATTGTGTCCATATATTCAAACTTTTATTTGGAAATGCAAATGAATATTAAGGTTTACAAATTTATAAACTAACTTAACTTTGTTGGGTCATATCTGATTTTATTTCCCTGATTTTATTCTATCCCCTTGTCGATAAGTATCATCTAAAACAGTGTGAAGATTGGACAAATGGAGGTAATAAGAACAGGAGCCATCTTAAATGATTCTATCCAATCATTTGACCAGAATCTAAAACTTTTAATTACTGTAAAGCATAATTCCACCCATGTTTATTTTGCCAATTCACAAATCATGCCAGAAAGTAAAGTAGAGATTCCACAATATTTGTATAACTTGAAATAAGCTGAATATGAAAGGATTCAGAAAAGATTTACAAGGATGTTGCCGGGGTTGGAGGGTTTGAGCTATCAGCAGAGGCTGAATAGGCTGGGCTATTTTCCCTGGAGCATTGGAGATTGAGGGGTTACTTTACAGGGGTTTGTAAAATCATGAGGGGCATGGATAAAGTGAATACCAAGGGTTTTTGTCCCAGGTGGAGGAATCCAAAACTAAAGGGCGTAGATTTAAGGTGAGGGGAGAAAGATTCAAAAGGGACATAACGGGTAACTTTTATCATACAAAGGGTGACACATGTACGGAATGAACTGCCAGAGGAAGTGGTGGATGCTGGTACAATTACACATTTAAAAGGCATCTGGATGGGTATATGAATAGGAAGGTTTAGAGGGATATGGGCCAAATGCTGGCAAATGGGATTAGATTAATTTAGGATATCCGGTCAGTGTAGATAAGTTGGACCAAAGGGTCTGCTTCTGTGCTGTACATCTCTATATTCTATGAAGGGAGACAGCACAGGCACTGAGTTCAATTCACACAAAGATGCTTGTCATCCTCCACAGTAATAGTTATAGAACGTCATTTACAATGTATTCTGGAATGAAGAAGGAGAGAAGCATTTCCACAGCAGAAAGGATAGCAATCATTTTACAACCACATTTACAATCAGATTGAGCGTCAGTAATACAGCTCACCTTCATCTTCTCAAGGACAAATACGAATGGGCAATAAATGCTGGTGTAACCGACAATATCCACATTCCCTGAAAGAATAAAAAATACCTGTAAATCTCTGAAAATAATGAAGCAAAATCAATAAAATTATAGGCACAATCTTCCACTTGATAGCTTGCACCCGAAGTTATATTCTGCTCACATCCTAATTATACTTTAGTCTAACTATATGTGGTGAATATGATTGCTTTTTAGTTGCTAGCTTTTGATGTCATCATGGTACAGTAAAATCAATCAAATAGAGTTGTGTTATGAGTAGGAAATTAGTGATGAGTTATAGCAATTAAAAACTATAGACATCAATTGCCCAAAAGAAACCTGACATTTCTGTCACACAGTATATGCCATAATTACACATCACTAAGTTACATGGAATAAAGTTACATTAAGACAATAGTGGTATCACACTGAATCTGTCACTATCAGGACATTTATATTTGGGCAAATTGTTGCTTTTTCATTTTGCATTGAAGAGAAAAACTTGTCAGGATTCTAGAATCAAGGCGTAAAGTATATGCTCTACAAATACAGCATACATTTTAGACAACTTTTGATACGTTTCCTACAACATAAGAGTGACTGCACTCCTGAAATATCTAGCTGATTGGAAAGCACTTTAATGAATACTGAAGTTGAGAAAGGTGCTATATGAATGCAAATATTTACTTATTTTTCCTTTAACTGCACAATTTGAGAAATGGCTTCATCATTTCCACAGTATGCAGGACTACTTATTACTTTGTACGGTCAGCATTTGTCTTGATATTTTGCTGAATACTGTTGCTTATATTTATTATTCCAGGTTGTGCCATTAAAATGGAACTCACAGTTCGAGGTTGTTCTCTATGTATATTGCAGACTCTGTTATCTAAGGCAATGGACATATTTCCATTTTATAATGTCACTCTTTCAGACTTAGCATCATGTGAAATTGTACCAATTAGACATCAAATGAATTTAATGTAAATGAAGAACTTGGCAATATAAACAATTTGAAACAGGGCAGGTGAGGATTCGCATACACTCATCTTTTAACATAACAACTCAACTTGATAGTGTGGTTAAACGTGTATGTAGGATTCCTGGCTATATAAATGAAAGTATATAGTACAACAGTACGAAAGTTCCATTAAACATTGATGCAACAACACTGGTTATGCTTCAGTTGGATTATTACGTCCACTTCTAGGCACTATGCTCCAGGAAGGTTGTCTAGGTTTCAGATATGATTCACCAAACTTAAAATGGATGAGGGACTTCATTTATATGGAAAAACCTGAAAAACTGATTGTTATTCTTACAGTAAAATAGGTCATGGGGAAATTTAATAGAGATGTTTATCATTATTATGTATTTACTTATTCAAATGATGTGGGCTGCACTCATTTTGCCAGCATTGTCCATCTCTAATTGCCCTAGAGAGGTTGGTGGTGCACTGTCTTCTTGAAGCAGTTAAGTCCATGGTAGTTAGGTATATCCACAGTGTTATCAGGAAGGGAGTGCCAAAAGTTTGTCTCTGAGACAAGGAAGAAATTACAATATAGTTCTAAGGCAGAATGATGTGTGGTTCCATACACCTGCTGCTTTTGTTCTTCTAGATGTCAGTGGTCACGGGTTTGGAATGTTCTGTCAGAATAGCCTTGATGAGATTTTGAAATTATGAGGAGTTTTGATAGTTTCTCTGCTTCTGCTGGAATGAAGATCAATATCCAAAAGAACACCCACTTTAAATGAATCAAAATGGAGATAAGCAGAGTTTTTTGACACATCCAATTGATCTACAATTTATAGATTTAAATATAAGCATAAAATACTAACAGCAGTTAACATAATTTATATTGAGCAAATGTTATCACAGTTTTTTTTATTATTACAGAAGCAGCATTTTTCTTTTTATTCTGAGAATTGATTTTGCAGCTCCAATGCCTTAATTTTAGTTTATTTTGAATCATTTGACCGGATAAGTATGCAGAGCAACACATCTCGATTAGAATTAAGTTTAATCAATAATGCCACAGCAATTACACATTATTAAGGAAGGAGTGCAAAGGAAGGATATTGATGTGCCCTTCAGTGAATATAACAGATAGATGGGCAAGTAATTTGCTATTTATTATGGAAACCTACACGTGGGCTTTTGGAAGAATTAAAGCTCTTAAGCTTTTAGAGCAAAATTTCAACTATGTTTGTTCAATTCTACAGCTTAGAAGGAAACAAAGAGGAATAAATTTTTTATTGTAGTGTCTTGTGCCAGAGGTCGCCTTATAGACGGCATGGCAATCTGGAACAGTATTTTGTGACTTTGGTATGGTAATCTGGTGAAGTTGGTGGCACAGTGACACAGTGGTTAGCACTGCTGCCTTACAGTGCCAGGGGCCTGTGTTCAATTCCACCCTTGGACAACTGTGTGGAGTTTGCACATTCTCTCCGTGTCTGCACTGGTTTCCTTTCACAGTCCAAAGATGTGCAGGTTAGGTGGATTGGCCATGCCAAATCACCCATATTGTCCAGGGATGTGCAGGCTAAGTGGATTAGTTATGGGAAATGCAGTGTTACAGGGCTAGGGTAGGGGGTTGGGTCTGGGTGGGATGCTCTTCAGAGGGGTCAGTGTGCACTTAATGGTCTGAATGTCCTGATTCTATGATTCTATAAAGCTGGAGTAGGGCCTGGATGCAAAATCCATGCAATTCCAAGCGGAGTTCGAAACTAGTCTGGAAAATCTTCACCTGCCAACTCAGTGTTAGAACACTGGAATTAAGTACAGTCACCCTGTATGAGATGCTTAAGACCATAAGACCATAAGACATAGGAGCAGAAATTAGGCCATTCAGCCCATCTAGTCTGTTCCACTTTTCAATCCTGGCTGATAAGTTCCTCAACCCCATTCTTCCACTTTCTCCCCATAACCCTTGATCCCCTTGATAATCAAGAACCTATCTATCGCTGTCTTAAATGTACTCAATGACCTGGCCTCCACAGCCTTCTGTGGCAGTGAATTCCATAGATTTACCACTCTCTGGCTGAAGAAATTTCTCCTTATCTCCATTATAAAAGGCCTTCCCTTTACTCTAAGGCTGTGCCCTTGGGTCCTAGTCTCTCCTACCAATGTAAGCATCTTCCCAACATCCACTCTGTCTAGGCCATTCAGTATTCTGTAAGTTTCAATTAGATCTCCCCTCACCTTTCTAACCTCCAATGAATATAATCCCAGAGTCTTCAAACGTCTGACTTGTAGTCAGACCATTAGATTTGAACATCAGCATCATGCAACTGATTCAACAAAAACAGTATTGAAATATGTGACCCTTTTGACAGAAACAAGCAGGTTTCTGTCAGCAGAACCAATGGTCACAAGTCAAGAAGGCAGCATGCCAACAGCTGAAGACTGACACTCAAATTCAGATAATAAAGGACATGTGGTGTGTAGTGAAAAGTCCAAGTGCTCCAGCGATATGCTGACTATAGTCATGTGCAGAAACCTTTTCGCACGCACTAGGGTCATCTAGAGACCAAGAACAATGGACAAAATATTCTTCACTCACAGCATTCTCTTCTTAAGAATGACAATATCATGCATCAATGTTGGAAAGAACATTTTTAACAATGCTTCAACCATGCAACTCATTAGGCAATACCCCAGTACCCTGTGGTACATCTTATTGTTGTTGTAGCACCAACAAAGGAACCACTTCAGTAAGGAAATACACAGTTAAAAAGGAAAACAGTGCCTGTAGCCCTAATGGTATTCCACTGAGATCTTTAAAGCTGGTGAGCTTATTCTGACATGAAGTCAGCATGCACACATGCACGAAGTTTGGGAGGACAAACAGCTCCATACCATTGCCCCCATCTTCAGGAATGTAACGATTGTAAATATCTTCTGGAAAACAAAGAAATCATGCTGTGGGAAACTATTGAGGTCTTTCCCTCTTGTCTATAGAAGGGAAGTGCCCCCTGACATTTATTCTTCTGAGTCACAAACTTACTTTGTTTGAAGAAATCTCTCCAGTTTACAGGGTGGCTTTAGACCATCCAGAGGTACTCAGTCTTTGTTGCCAGGCAAATACACAAAAAAAATTGTTGAGAACAACATCAGAATTTAGTACTATTCTTCAAGCTAAGTAAAGCATGTGACCTAGTAAATCATGAGGCTGTATGGATTGTACTCCAAAGATTTGGATGCCCAAGAAAATTCTTTATAATCCTGCTACTGCCTCATGATGAATCCAACTATTTTGAGCATGAGATCTGCATTAGGTGCCTTCAAGCTCCAAACTGTATAAACTAGCCTGTGTGATAGCTTCCTGTCTATTTCTAATCTCCCTGATAATGACTATTCACTCTGTCAAATGTAAACTGACATCTTTTGTGAATACTAATTATGTCTAGATTCAGCTAAATTACTTCTGTGACAAAACTAAACTGACCACTGTAGACATGCTTAATCCAAATTTGTAAAATATGTTGTTGCCTATAAGACCAAAAGACATAGGAGTAGATTTAGGGCATTTGGGCCATCGAGTCTGCGCTGCCTTTCAATGAGATCATGGCTGATCTGATAGTCTCTCATCTCCACTTTTGTGCCTTACCCCATACCCTTGATTCCTTTACTAAATAGAAATCTGTCTGTCTCAATCTTAAATATACAATTTGACCTAGCAATAGGATACAGTATGACCATGGTAATGAGTTCCACAGATTCATTACCTTCTGAGAGAGAAGATTTTGTCCTCATCTTTGTCTTAAATGAGCAGCCCCTTACTTTGACATTATTCCATCTGATCCTAGACTCTCCCAAAAGAGAAGATAACCTCTCCACATCTACCTTGTCAAACACCCTAAGACTTCTGTATGTTTAAATCAGGTCAGCTCTCATACTCAATCTTCCTTATTAGACAGTCCCTCCATGCCTGTTTTAAGACCTTTTTCATATGGTCTCCAATGCAGTAAATCCTTCCTTAGATAAGGGACCTAAAACTGTTCATAGTAGTCCAGCTGTGGTCTAACTAGCACCTTGTACAATTTTAGCAAAATTTCCCTATTTTTAGGATAGGCTAACTAATAGAAGAGAGTTGGGATAAAGGGGCCTTTTCAGGGAAGCTATAAGTAGTGAAATGCCGCAGGAATCAGTGCTAAGTCACAATTGACAATATGTATTAATGACTTAGATGTCAAAACAATTGTACTATCACCAACTTCACAGATGGCACAGAAATAGGTTGGAAGGTAAGTAATCAAGATGACATAGAATCTATAGAGTGATAAGGACAGTGTTGTAGTGGGCCATGACTAAGTTGACAAGCTGGCCACTTATAGTTTTATAGCTACCACAAGATAGCCAAAAGGGTCTGACAGTTACATACTGCAGATATTCACAGCTAGACTTGTGGTCCCTATACAGAGATGTTGGTTAAGATAAGATTCTGTCAGATTTTTGTAAACAGGCAGTTCTAAACATGTCGGCATTTTAATAAGGGGCATTATTGAAATGCTTAGTTTAGCCACAGTCCTAAAAGCTTGTTATTTAGTAAAAAGTAGAAGAAAAGACTGATCCTACAGTATTCTGATTGTTTTAGATAATTGTAGAACTAGAAAGGCAAGCAACAAATTACTGTGAAAAGTTTAGTTGCATTCCTTTACCAAATGTTTGTAGGCAAAGAGGCCCAGTGCATTATTAAGAAAGATAAAGTAATAAATGGTGTAAACATGACCTCCAAAAAACCATTGGCATAGGAGGAGGGCAGGGGCAAGGTTTTAAAAAGAGAGATCATGACTGGAGAGAGATAAACAATTGAAACTTAAGTGCAGATATAGATAATTCAAACAAATTCTTACATTCAAAGATCAAAGGAAGAGTGACAAAGACAGATTACAAAATATAGAGTGAAGATACGGTTATGTCCCCTGGTTGTTTGTGGAATCTAAAGAAAGTTTCATTTAATGGCTTGGTAAAGTTGTAAAGCGATTGAATTTTTTTTTATATGAGAAAAGATCGTTAGTAATGCAAAGTGTTTAGGGTAGAAACAGTGAAGATTTATATAAAAATGAAACTTTAGTTTAAAATTCACGTACAGCATGCAAAGAGCACTGGTCGTAAACTGCTGTTGCAAGTCAGAAGGACTGTTGTTTGATCTCTCAGGCTGAAGTGAGAGAGGGGTTGTTCTCAATTTGTCAGCTGGGTCACAGAATGCTAGTAACTTTATATTAGAGTTGATTTTAAAGACTTTATAACAATTGGTAGAAATTAATATCCTTCTTAATCTGCCATACTAAAGATAGTACAGAATTTGGAAGGGCTCTTAATGAACAGTAAGTATTTAGGTTATTGGTAAGTAACATGGTGCAGCTGGCAAATATCTAGGAACGAATAAAACTGTCAGAAGCATTGTGAGATCCCAGAGACAGATGATGGAGGTATCTAGTAGACATCATGAGATTATCGGAGGGCCTAGGGCTGTCCATAGAGTTGTCCCTCATTGATCGCGTGTTTACTGGATTGGATATACAGATTAGGGGGATGTGGCTGATAGTAACATCAATGATGCATGTAATTATGTAATGTGAAAGGTATAAAAATGTATTTCAGTGGGGAACTCAGAGTGTCATTGACTTCTGATCTGAGCTGTGATTAAGAGGGCAACTGGGCCCCACGTGATAGCCAGATTCGAGGTCATCTCTGGCCTATCCCACGTATGTGGTAATAGGGCTCTGAACAAACATTGGCTGTGCTAAGGAACACTGGACTTAAGACTCCTGTTTGATATTTCTCCCTCCCACAAATGAGTTATTTGAGTAAACAAAAAAAAATGTATTTTTAAATGAGAAAACCATAGAAATCTGTGGGTCATATGGATTTGGGAATCACTAGCAGCTAGCATAAAATCTTCTCGGGTAATAGACTGGACTGCTGACCTTTACTTCAAAGAAAATGCATTATAATAGCCTAATGGGTCTCTGTAAACCATTGTCAACTGCTGTAAAAAGACATCTGTTTCACTAATGTGCTTTAGGAAGAAAAGTCTAACATCCTTACCTGATCTAACTGATGTGTGACTCTAGACCGAAGTAATGTGGTCAACTATTAACTGCCCTGTGAAATAGACTGAGCAAGCCACTCAGATCCAGGATCAACTCAGGACAGGCAAGAAATGCAAGATCGGGCAGCAAATCCCATATCCCTTCAACTAAATGAAAAAAATACATTTGAAAATCAAAGTATATTACAATTACTGCTTAACTTTCATCTGTCCTAATTTTACCTTTTCAAATAACTCTAAAAAGATTTGTCAGGCATGATAGCCTCTCCATAGATCCATGCTAATTCTGCTTTATTATAGTATGTATTTGTAAATGTCGTATGATTATATCATTTATAATAGAGTCTAACATTTTCCCAATGATGGATGTTAAGATAACTGGCTTATACTTACCTGTTTTGTTTTATCTTCCTCCTTTTTTTGAATAAACATTTTACATTGGCAATTTTTCAGTCCTCTGGGACTTTTCCAGAATGGAAACATCCTTGAAAGATTATTACCAGTGCATCCACTATCGCTGTAGCTACTTCCTTTAAAATCCTAGGATACTACCTGGTAGGTCCAAGGGACTTACCATTTTTACAATTAGTTTCCCTGGGACTTTTTACCTTGTGACAGTTATTGTGATTATTTCCTTATCCCCCACTACCTCTTAGCCACTATTTAGTATTTTTGGAATGTTACTAAGTTCCTCTGCTATGCTGCCTGATTCAAAAGTTTTATTCAACTCCTCCACCATTTCACGATTCCCCATGAATGTTTCTACAATCTTGTTCTCAAAGTGCATATGTTCACAGTTCTCTGATCATCATATATGTTTAAAGAAGCTCTTACATACCATTTTGATATTACTTCATAATTTGCTCTCATCATTTATTTTCTTCTTCTTAATAATTTTTAAGACATCTTTTGTTGGCTTTTAAAATTCTCCAAGTCCTCCAGTTCACCACTAAAATTTGCCAAACTTTTTTTTTTACCTTTTCATTTGAAGCTATGCTTAAATTCCTTGGTTAACCATGATTGGTTTGTCCCCTTTCTTGAATCCTTTTTCCTCTATTACACATGTTGCCCCACGCTGCATCAGATTTGCAAGTCATTGTGATCTTTTCAATCCTGCATGCAAGACATTTGACTTATTCTTGAATGCTGCCAGAACAAAACTCGTATCATCCCAGAGCTGCACAGTGACATATTCGCCATACCCTATGTAGTGAGTGTTACAAGGTCAGCCAGGTGGACCTCATAGAATATAAGTTCTCTGAGTGGGGCTGTTAACCTGATCCAATCAAGGAGCCCTGGCTGACAGATATAAACAAGAGTGTCAGGGGTTCTGTTCAGTCTGAGAGCTGGCTCTGAGGGTGCTGGATCAGTGACGAGGACACTCCATGCGTAAATAAAGAGTGACTTGGTGACAAGATACCAGCCTCTGTGGAGTCATTTCACCATAGATGTTGAAGTAGTGGTTCTAGAATAAGCTCAGCACTTGCCATAGCTCTGTCAAAACAAAAACTGTGATTAATGAGGAAATCCAAGAGTGTTTGACAACAAAGGCCTCTGCAAGTCAGCAAATGCCCTAGTGCACTGTCGTAGTGGAAGCAGCTCCATGACATCACCACAACATTACTCCAGATCCTAAAGCCTGCCATCATACCACACAACAGTCACCACAATCCTGTACTGTAGGGAGACTTGGACTTGATCAATGACACATAACGGTGCTGGAAAAGTTGGATTAACAATAACTCCATCACATTCTTCACTTTCAATGGAAGAGCCATCAATTAAATGGTAGCATTCTTCTTGAATTCAGTTCCACACATATTCAGGCAGAACACATATAAAACCAAGTATAACTGCATGTCAGCTATAACTATATATATCATCCAGTCTTTGAGCTGGCAGATAACAGGCTGAAAGGATTTTCTTCTGCCAGGTATTGTTTGCTTGACTTATAAATTGCCAAAGTTTCAGATGGGGAAATGCAGCAATATTGACATTAATGACTGCAACTTAATTAATGTTAGCAACTTATGTATCAATCTAATTGTGCCCAAATGCCTTTATGATGAGACACAGCAGCCACAGGGAAAGATTGAAAAAAGAAGCAGATCACCCTCCCAGATCCCACTAACTCACAAAACCTTCCTGCATCTGCAAAATGATCTGTGGATCAAGAATTGGTCTGTTCAATTACATGAAGACCTATTGCAGAAACACATGACACTGAGGTGACATCATCCTCGAATCATGAGTGCTGAGAGTTATAGGTAGTCAGAATTTATCAACTTCTTGAATTATTCTTGGTCTTGGGTTTTGAATTTGTCATTTAAATCAAGAAGAATAATATATAAATCATATTCATACAGCTTCTAATTTACTAATGCGCTCAGTTTAAGAAGTCAAACAAATGGATTTAATTCCAGAATAAACACCATAATAAGATACAAGAAGAGAACTGCTGCTTACCAACACATCTTAAAAATACACATTTTTAAAATATTGAATAGCTTTATTTAATCACAATAATATTATATAATTGTTTCCAGGTAAATGCGTTAGCCAAGTTTAATTACCCTTTCATTAAACTGTACTTTTAAATTTAATTTATTCACAGGAATAGTATCAAGAACCCACGCAATTGATTCAACTACCCTTTTTCAAGTGTAACGTAGGCTTTGTTTCTATTAACTAATTAAGAATTGTGCTCATTTATTTATTTTTTATTTTTAAAGTTGTCATCCACCTATAATGGGCAGCATGGTCGCTCAGTGGTTAGCACTGCTGTCTCACAGCGCCAGGAACACAGGTTCAATTCCGCCCTCAGGTGACTGTTGGTGGGAGTTTGTATATTCTCCCTGTGTCCGGATGGGTCTCCTCCAGGTGCTCCAGTTTCTTCGCACAATCTAAAGATGTGCAGGCTAGGTGGACTGACCATGCTATATTACCTATAGTGTCCACAGATGTGCAAGGTGTATTAGCCATAGCAAAGACAGGGTTGTAGGATTGAGGGTTGAGTCTGGGTGGGATGCTCTTCAGAGGGGCAGTATGAACACAATGGGCTAAATGACCTGCTTCCACACTGAATGGATTCTATAATAAAAAGAATAAGTTGCACACACTGGTCCGCCAGATATTTAAGTTTCCAATCACTCTCTCGCATAGGTGACTAACTATTTCAAAAGTTTTCCATGAAAGATATAAAGCAACAAGTGTTGTATCTTAACAGTTAAAGTAAAGCAGAGACTGATTTATTTTTACAAATGAGGGTCATGTTGATAAATAATTTAAAACTAAATTAACAAATTGCTGGATGCTGTATTATTAAAGTGTAAAAAGGGGATACCATACAGAAAATGAGGGTTTTGTTTTTATTACAATAAATAATTAAAGTAATTAGCAGGTCTTTGCGATGGCATTCCATTAACCTGTGTCAAAATGTCAGTTTATAAGGACATCAATAGTTTCATTCACGTTCAATATAATTGGCATGACCAAAATAATTACCTGATCTGTGAAACACAATTAAAATCATTTTTAATGGATTCGGTTGCTCCCATCATTCAACCTTATAGTTTCAGTTGGGTTTTAGTGTTACTGGGTACTGAATTAACCATAAACAAAAGGCTTTATCAGTCCCATTTAAACTAAAGAACTAATATGCTGAACCATTTCTATAACACAAAGACAATTTTTTAAAAAATTCATTCACAGGATACAGGCATTGCTGGCTGAGCTAGCCTTTAATCCTCAGAGAGCATTTAAGAGTCAACACATTGCTGTGGGTCTGACATTTTAAATTAAAATTTGTAATTTTGTTTGGCCTCAAAAAGGCAATTCAAAAGTAGCACCAAAGACAATTCAGGAGTCATGATTATAGCCATGGAACAATAGTATTGAACATAGATGGTATAGAACAGTCAAACATTCCTCAGGTAAACACAGAGAATGCTGGAGGAATTCAGCAAGTCTGACAGCATCAGCAGAGAGAAAAATTAAAGTTAACATTTCAAATCTGGTTGACATGGACGAGTTGGGCTGAAGGGTCTGTTTCCATGCTGCACATCTGTAAGACTCTATGACTCCAAAGTGTGCAGGGCTCTTATTCAGAAAATATGCTTTGGACAAATGTTCTGCAGAGTTTGTGTCACAGTCTGATTGTTTTATTTTCCACCCTCAACTCAACTTTTTCAGCAATGACCTCCTTTCTGTGCTGGAAGGCAGTGCAAAACGTTTTCAAGTGGAAGCTACTCATACGCCAGGCAATACAGTTCTATGGACCACAGATTAACATTCAGGATGTAACTGGTATTAGTCACAAGGACAGAAAAAGCTTTTCTAATTTATAAGAAACTCTACTTATGTCAGAATTTAGTCTTCTCTGTTTTGCTGGCAATGATCACAGTACTTTATGATTTCCTACTGACTACGAATTTACACCCTTTGTAGCATCCTTGTGAATCCATGCTATAGTTTTTAAATGGCTTCTGCTGTAGTCATCTACGGTCCACTCATTGCCTTATGCAAAGTTGTTTTTGCCTTTTTGTTTTTATATACACTGCTATTTTTATGGCTTTTAAAAGCTATCATGGAATTTGAAGGGTATTGAGACTTCCCTATTACTTCACACCCTTTAGGAAACAAAACAGCATTGCCAAATCGTACGCATGATATGAAATGAAAAATAAGTTCCATTTGCATCTAAGGGGTTTGCTGAATCACATACTGTAGACAGACAATCAAGTTGCATTTTAAAATAATGAAGGCCAATTATAGAAGACAGAAGAAAGCATGAAGAAATAAAAACTGAATGACTGTCCAAAAAATTGCCACAGAAGTTCCAATACTAAGAAAATGAAACTGTAAATAAATGGTGAAGAAATTTTGGGCAGGTCTCAACAATGAAGAATCTTTAATGTCATTAAAATCACACTTTTTTGCAATTACATAGATAATTAAATGGAGGTGCTGAAATCTTACCCTCACTCCATTTTAAATCAGAAAATGAACAATGAAACTCACCCAAAAGAATGGAAACTGAAAGCCTAAAAAGATCAGCTAATTTCCAAAAGAGATTGCTCGGCTAGAATGAACAATATCATTCAGATCCCCAAAGAAGTACAAAGGTATAATTCCCATGAAGAGCCATAGACTTATTAATGGAGGTTGAGGACCATTCCAGTAACACTCAGTATTCAGTATTCAGTAGCAGGTTGCTCACCTACTTATCCTGGTAGAGTATGTTACAAAGACAATAGTTCATATTGCCCGCAAGACTTAAATTTTAAGGATTATGGGAAAGGGAATTTATTTCAAGTTCTGTGGATAAGCTTGGAGTGGTTTCTTCAAAAGAGATCACCAAAAGTTCATTGTGAACTTTGGAGACTTTTTTTAACAAGATTTCCTAGAAATTGCATGACTGGTGATAACCTAGTCAATTTATTTTGAATAGATCTTGATGGGGTAGTTTTTGAACGGTGATTGTGTTGGAAAGGTTCCTGTTTTATCTGATTCTGCAGGAGGAAAGCCTGCTAAGAACAAGCTGAGTTTGTGGAAAGCCTGCTATGAACAAGCAGTCTCCCCGGACTCTCCCCTTTCTTAGAAAACCTTCTAAGAAACAGAATGAAACTTATTAGATTTTTTGAAGCAGTGATTGAAAGAACACCTCAAGGTTATATTTGTTGAGCAAGCTGTATCTGCAAGACTTTTCATCGTTAATGATTTGACAACAAATGCCAGAACATTAGAGCAACAGACTTTGGTGCATTCCATGCTTTATTCTTTTGCCTTCCAGAATCACCTCATTACCAGTGGTTTTATCTCATTTAGAAAGATAATCTCTGCACAGCAACCTCTTTTTTTCTTTTCCTGAGAGAGAGAGAGAAAGAAAGAGAGAGAGTGTGTGTGTATGTGCATGCACGCGCGTGCGTTAAGCATTCATACTTCTTTATTACTAACTGTGTATATTAACTGATTATCGCATCTTTATTGAATAAGTTTTCACAGAATCACAGAATTATAACATCACATTGTGCCTGCACTAGCATCCTTATTTGATGATAAACCATAATATTATTTATTTAAACCGGTTATTGGATCCTTTTGTTTGAAATCTGATATAGATAAAATATTTAATTGGTCATTTTGTCAACTGGAAAAAGTATTTTTATTTTATCTTGCAACCCATGGGGTGGTTGGATTACAGCAAAAGTGCACTCCTCCAGCCTTGATCATAATAGGTGGGAAGAATAATAAGATTCAGGAATAGAACAGATTAATAAATCATGACAGCAGCAACACTCTGTGTATTACTAGAGTTACAAATTAATGGGATTTGTTTTCCACTTTGTGTAGACTTCATTTGTATTGGAACACATTTCCTTAGCAGGAGATGAATGGAGGTACGTCCAGGCTGGCTGAGGTCAAAAAGACTACCGAGAGCGTCATTCAGCAATGCTTATGCTGTAGCGACTTTGAATTTTAATTGAAATAGTTGTTGATTATATTGTTGTTAGATTTATTTCCCTTGCTTCAGTTCTAGTTGAACTGACAGCACTTCTGTTTCGCACTCATTAAGAACCCTTGTCACTGTCTTTCTGACCCTTCTCTTTTGCCTGATGCATGGAGATTTTCTGAGAGCATAATTGAGCAGTATAGCACACTGCTAACATTTTAACCCTGTATCAGAATCACAAAACATATCCCAGCAGTGGAATCCATTCTTCAGCAGGCATTTACAAGTCACAATGCCAAAATGGAGAAATGTGTCTCTATGTTTAATTTCACTTGTTTGTACATGTTGAACCATACAAGAACATATGTATATGCAAAGCATCAAAAATATTCACTTTGGACAATCTGTCCAACACAAATATCAAAACAGAGTGCACAGTTCATTAAATTCAATCCCTCAATTAATTTTCTCCCTCAATTAAGTTCAACTTTTAAAGTATCTAAAAACCTTGGGAAGCAATCTATTCTAAATTTGCACAGCACTCTGTGGGCAAAATTCTTTAATTTCTCCCTATTCATTTTATTTTTTCTATGTCTTCAGCCATGTTATGTTGTGATATAAGCCAGCATTTTCCCAGCTGCCATCAGTTCTGAAGGAAGGTCACTCGACCCGAAATGTTAATTCTGATTTCTCTTCACAGATGCTGCCAGACCGGCTGAGCTTTTCCAGCAATTTCTGTTTTTGTTATGTTGTGATGGTTTTGGGACCATGGTTAATGGCTTCCTACAATTAGTGCCCACAATAATCTCAGCCACCTCAATGCGAGCTCTCCTTATCTTCAGTAACCAAATGGACAGTTGCAACGACTATGGTTGGAATCCTGTGGTGTGGACAGGGTTCTCAGCCACTGCTGGAGAGCCAGTGAAAATCTCCATATTTACCCGTTTTAGGGAAGATCCACCACATCTTGTTCCACTCAGGCACTTGACAAGCCTGAAATGGATCTTCAAGGATGTGAAAGGCAGAGGCCCCAACCCCGTGAGCTGTCAGCCAATCAGAGGCCACAGTCGGCATGACTCTGAGCATCCCTAGCCACAGTCAAATAATTGCAGGTACTGGAGGTTCATAGATGGGTGCCTTTGAAGTGTTGGGATGGTGGGGTGTCAATAGAAAGGCCAAGGGCTAGCTTCTCACCGCTTCCCAATGATGGGTCCCTTAAACAATCATTGTGTGTTATTGAACAGATCCCCAGGGCTATCCACAAAAGATCCTACATGGATTTGTTTGCTGTGCTCCCTGCATGCCCAGTCCTCTGCTAGCCCCTGACTTGATATCAGTGATAGCGGAATTCTGATCTTATGTGGACATTAAAAGTTCATTTAAGGATCTCTGGTGGTGGCATATTTGGAAGGCTGTCCCATGGCAATCTGACTACAGACTTATTTGAGAGGAGATGGGAAGGTGATGGGGCCACCACTCACCACCCTGCCACCTGATTAAATACCCCTTAAATCCAAACCTGCCATGGGGACGGGGGAGGGGTGGTGGGGTGGGGAGGGAGTGGGAGAAAGATTCTACCCCCTAGCTGCAGCTACTCAGAATTTCATGATGGTTTCTCCTTTTACATTACAGGATTAAAATTGACAAAAGGAAATTTCATGGTCAGAACTTTATATCTATTTTCCAAAGAAAATGCTCAAAGCCATTACTTATATACAAATATAAAGAAATTCTTTCATAAGCTACTCAGGCCTGAAGGTCTGTTCAGGCTCACAGACTGCATGGTTCAGTTTTTGAGGCGAAACCTCAAACAACCTCACCTTGTTATTTGTCAAGTGGCAATTTGTCGCTTATTTCAACCTGTATTGTAACCTGCTCTTTTCTGGCTTGCAGTGCACAGGCCATTAAGAGGACATTCAGTGAATATTTAAATTGAAACATCATGCAGTGCTACAGGGAAAGGCAGGAGATTGGCAGCAAGTCCAAATGCTGAGAGACCCAGCACAGATACAATGGACCCAATCACTCCTTGTCCTTAGCAACAGAATCTGTGATTCTATAATCTAACATAATGATCTAAATCTTCTCAGCAGCATTGGAGTCCTTCTTTCTAATGCCAATGAGTGAGAAATGACATATCCGTTTTCCTCTGATTTTCTTTTGCACAATCTTCCGATGTGGGATCCTTCCAAACTCACCAAGCACAGGAATCCTCAGAAGCCATATTTCCTTTTGATAACATTTGCTGCCAGATTCTGGTTAGCACATTTAAATTTGCCAAAGGTCTTAACATGTAAGTCTGAGCGTGCGCGTGGGTGAATATGTGTGAGTGGGTAAGTTGAGTGAGATAAGGGGATAGGCTAAAGGGGTCATCTGATGGTGTGATGGAAGGGTGGTAGGTGAACAGAGTGCAAGAGTTGTAGGTGAGTGGAGTGGGAATATTAGGTGAAAAGGATTGAAGGCTGCTTGCATGGACAGGAAGTGAATGGATAGGATGGCAGATGGATAAATTGGTAGGTGCCAATTGGCTGAGAGTCAGTTTTGTCGGATCAGGGATTTGGAGCATCAAGGCATACAGTCAGGAGAGGGGTGGGGAGCTGGGCTTTAGAGGGATGGGGCCGTCAGGCGAGAAATTGGGTGATCAAGTCCAAGAGCTGACTTACTTGGTGGGATGTAGGATAGAGGGCTGGGGGCGTTTGATGAAGGGCACTGCACCCAAAATATTGACTGTTCTCTCTTCACAGATGCAGCGATATCTGCTGAGTTTCTCTAGCAATTTCTGTTTTTGTTCAGTACTATTTATAGGATGCATTGTGCTCTTAAGGATAAGCCAAGTTCTTTAGAACTGATCACCATTTGCCTTTTGGAAGAAAGGCTATGAGGAACAATTTAGGAAAATGCAATTCTTTAAGTAATGAAAAGCTGATAAAGGACTATTATAGTAGATGTAGCAAAAAATGGGATGGCTCTTTTGGGATAGTGTACTGCAAAGACAGTAGACAAATCTGTCTGAAGGACTTGAAGGAGCAATTGAACTCACCCACAGGGGAAGCTGTTTTTATCTTCAAAGTAAATGGAAAGGAAATACATTCCATCCTCTGTACATGTTAACTTTTTCTTTATGAAGTAGGTAGCAAGGGTTTACAAGGTAACTGGACCAGATGGAGGCTGAATTCTGACAACATTGTGTCATCCAATCTTAGTCAGCCATGAGATCATTAAGATGTAAAAACTGTGGTTCAATGACATCCTCAGCACCACTATATAATTTTAAATGAATATCAAAGAATGTCCAGACAGCACCAAAACTTTGGAAGTATTTGCTTAGCTCTTTGACATTTTCAATAGGAGGTGGAACAGATACAATATTTTTAATAATGAGCAATTTGATCTCCCATTACAGTGCATAATGGGAATCAGGATGATAAGCAGAATTTTTCATTCCCTTGAGAAGCATGGGCAATGGTGGGAAAATATAGGAAAAAAATGGAAAATGTCAGCAATTCAACCTCGAGAAAAACATTTCCAATTTTCCTCTTAAGGTCCAATTAGCGAGTTCTGTACTAATGAGTAGCAACTACCTTATGCCCAAGTATTTGCATCTCATTGTTACCCCAACCCATCTCCTTCTTATGCAGCTGCCAATTCTCCAACCCTTCCTGAAAAACTAGACGGCATCAGTTATCGTGATGAAATTCAGAGCAGTTGACTGGTGATGGCAGTTCGCCATTTACTTCTCCAAATGTCATTAAACTCTGTCTTCACCACAATATTTTAAAAAAATTTATATTTGGGATGGTGGCATTGCTGGCTAAGCTGGCATTTACTGCCCAGGCGGCAGTTAAGAGTCAACCACATTGCTAGAAAGACTGCATTGAAAGAGAGCAATTACAATGTTATCAGAAAAACCCAGGCAGAACAGTCACCTTCAATGGTTGCTGCACAGCCACCAGAAGGAGAGGCAGCAGGTGGAGGCACATGAAAACCCTGTCATCTTCTACACTTCTTGGAAAGCCAGAGCCAGTGGAAACTAAGGATGTCCTTGACGTTATCACTGAACTGTGTCATCTACTGGAGCAGGACTTGCACTTAGAAGGAATGGGCCATCCCGGCCGAGTGGCCCTCAGTGTTATAGCTTCATCATAGTTTTATTCCAGACACCGGTTTCAAGGTCTAACTGGGGCCAATGTTGTTTCTACCAATCTTTGACGCACATTTGTAGCCATTTGTGGTCACTGATGCCATTTTCTCCAGACTACACCTGTTTAACTGTTCACCCAGGATTAGAGGAGTCAAGCAACCCACGCAGTAAGATCCTCCATCGTCGCTGGTTTCGACAGGCACAGGGCACATTAGACTGAATTGGTACATCTCTTTGAAAATGCTCTATTGCCAAACTGCAGCGTTTGTCAACAGCAAAGGCTTTCACCCCGTTATTGTTCAAGTTATCTGTAACCATCAATGTCAGATTTTGAAAGTCTATGCCAAATATCTTGGGAGCTCCCATGATGTACACATACTGGACAGCTCACAGGTTCCTGCATCATTCAAAATGAATGATTTTATTGTCACGTGTATCTTACAGTGAAAAATTCAGGAAAATACAGTGAAAAGCTTCCACTGTCACTGGGTAAAGTTTTGGAAAGGATTATAAGAGATAGGATTTATAATCATCTAGAAAGGAATAATTTGATTAGGGATAGTCAACACAGTTTTGTGAAGGGTAGGTCGTGCCTCACAAACCTTATTGAGTTCTTTGAGAAGGTGACCAAACAGGTGGATGAGGGTAAAGCGGTTGATGTGGTGTATATGGATCTCAGTAAAGCGTTTGATAAGGTTCCCCATGGTAGGCTATTGCAGAAAATACGGAGGCATGGGATTGAGGGTGATTTAGCGGTTTGGATCAGAAATTGGCTAGCTGTAAGAAGACAGATGGTGGTGGTTGATGGGAAATGTTCATCCTGGAGTTCAGTTACTAGCGGTGTACCTCAAGGATCTGTTTTGGGGCCACTGCTGTTTGTCATTTTCATAAATGACCTGGATGAGGGCGTAGAAGGATGGGTTAGTAAATTTGAGGATGACACTAAAGTCGGTGGAGTTGTGGATAGTGCGGAAGGATGTTGCAGGTTACAGAGGGACATAGATAAGTTGCAGAGCTGGGCTGAGAGGTGGCAAATGGAGTTTAATGTGGAAAAGTGTGAGGTGATTCACTTTGGAAGGAGTAACAGGAATACAGAGTACTGGGCTAATGGTAAGATTCTTGGTACTGTGGATGAGCAGAGAGATCTCGGTGTCCATGTGCATAGATCACTGAAAGTTGCCACCCAGGTTGATAGGGTTGTTAAGAAGGCGTACGGTGTGTTAGGTTTTATTGGTAGAGGGATTGAGTTTCGGAGCCATGAGGTCATGTTGCAGCTGTACAAAACTCTGGTGCGGCCGCACTTGGAGTATTGCATACAATTCTGGTCGCCGCATTATAGGAAGGATGTGGAAGCATTGGAAAGGGTGCAGAGGAGATTTACCAGGATGTTGTCTGGTATGGAGGGAAGGTCTTGTGAGGAAAGGCTGAGGGACTTGAGGCTGTTTTCATTAGAGAGAAGAAGGTTAAGAGGTGACTTAATAGAGACATACAAGATGATCAGAGGATTAGATTGGGTGGACAGTGGGAGCCTTTTTCCTCGGATGGTGATGGCTAGCACGAGGGGACATAGCTTTAAATTGAGGGGTGATAGATATAGGACAGATGTCAGAGGTAGGTTCTTTTCTCAGAGAGTAGTAAGGGCGTGGAATGCCCTGCCTACAACAGTAGTAGACTCGCCCACTTTAAAGGCATTTAAATGGTCATTGGATAAACGTATGGATGATAATGGAATAGTGTAGGTTAGATGGGCTTCAGATTGGTTTCACAGGTCAGCGCAACATCGAGGGCCAAAGGGCCTGTACTGCGTTGTAATGTTCTATGTTCTATGATTCCGGCACCATTTTGAATAGTTTAAGAAAATTAGAAGAAGATAAAGTTTAAAGAGAGTCCATAATCCTTCCACCAACACCAGCGCCAGTCCCAAACAACATAGAATTTGCTGTTCCTCAGGCACTATCTTTCACCACTGAGCCTACCTCGCTGAAGTCACCTCTGCAGGTGTAGCAGGCAATACCAATGCTCTCCCCTCCACCAACGGCCTGGCTGCTATCACAGTCCTGCTCCTGGCTCACCAACGGCTTCACCTGGAGATCCCAGACCCATGTTATGCTCCTCTTGCTCAATGTGGGAGCTCAGGGACGTGGCTGATATCCCTGACTCCTACACGTGCAAAAAGTGTGTCCAGCTGCAGCTCTTGTTAGACCACATAACGGCTCTGGAGCTGCGGATGGACTCACTTTGGAGCATCCGCGATGCTGAGGAAGTCGTGGATAGCATGTTTAGCAAATTGGTCACACTGCAGATTAGGATTGTTGAGGGAGAAAGGGAATGGGTGACCAAAAGGCAGAGAAAAAGCAGGAAGGCAGTGCAGGTGTCCCCTGCGGTCATCTCCCTCCAAATCAGGTATACTGTTTTGGATACTGTTGGGGGAGATGGTTCACCAGGGGAAGGCAGCGGCAGCCAGGTTCATGGCACCCGTGGCTGGCTCTGCTGTACAGAAGGGCGGGAAAAAGAGTGGAAGGGCTATAGTCACAGGGGATTCAATTGTAAGGGGAGTAAATAGGCGGTTCTGTGGTCAAAAACGAGACTCCCAAATGGTATGTTGCCTCCCAGGTGCACGGGTCAGGGATGTCTCAGGTCAATTGCAGGACATTCTGAAGGGGAAGGGTGAACAGCTAGATGTCGTGGTGCATATAGGCACCAATGATATAGGTAATAAACTTGATGAGGTCTCACAAGCTGAATTTAGGGAGTTAGGAGCCAATTTAAAAAGTAGGACCTCAGAGGTAGTAATTTCAGGATTGCTACCAGTGCCACGTGCTAGTCAGAGTAGAAATGAAAGAATAGGCAGGATAAATGAGTGGCTTGAGAAATGGTGCAGGAGGGAGGGGTTCAGATTTTTGGGACATTGGGACCGGTTCTGGGAGAGGTGGGATGATTACAAATTGGACGGTCTACACCTGGGCAGGACTGGAACCAATGTCCTAAGGGGTGCTTTTGCTAACGCTGTTGGGGAGGGTTTAAACTAATGTGCCAGGGGGATGGGAACCAAATGAGGAGGTTAGTGGACAGCAAGGAGGTAGTAACTAAAGCCTGTAAGGAACTAGATAATTAAGACAGTGTGCCAAAGGGGAAGAGTAGGCAGACAGCAGACGATGAACGCAAAAGGACAGGGGTCTGAGGTGCATTTGTTTTAATGCGAGAAGTGTAGTAGGTAAGGCAGATGATCTTAGGGCTCGGATTAGTACCTGGGAGTATGATGTCATTTCTATTACTGAGACTTGTTTGAGGGAAGGGCAAGATCGGCAACTAAATATCCCAGGATATAAATGCTTCAGGCGGGATAGAGAGGGAGGTAAAAGGGGTGGAGGAGTTGCAATACTGGTCAAAGAGGATATCACAGCTGTGCTGAAGGAGGGCACTGTGGAGGACTCGAGCAGTGAGGCAATATGGGCAGAGCTCAGAAATAGGAAGGGTGCGGTGACAATGTTGGGGCTGTACTACAGGCCTCCCAACAGCGAGCGTGAGATAGAGGTACAAATATGTAGACAGATTATTGGAAAGATGTAGGAGCAACAGGCTGGTCGTGATGGGAGATTTTAATTTTCCCAACATTGACTGGGATTCACTTCGTGTTAGGGGTTTAGATGGAGCAGAATTTGTAAGGAGCATCCAGGAGGGTTTTATAGAGCAGTATGTAAATAGTCCAACTCGGGAAGGGGCCATACTGGGCCTGGTGTTGGAGAATGAGCCCGACCAGGTGGTTGAAGTTTCAGTAGGGGATTACTTTGGGAATAGTGATCACAATTCCGTAAGTTTTAGAATACTCATGGACAAAGACGAGAGCGGTCCTAAAGGAAGAGTGCTAAATTGGGGAAAGGCCAACTATAGCAAAATTCGGCAGGAGCTGGGGAATGTGGATTGGGAGCAGCTGTTTGAGGGTAAATCTACATTTGATATGTGGGAGGCTTTTAAAGAGAGGTTGATTAGAGTGCAGGACAGACATGTCCCTGTGAAAATGAGGGATAGAAAGGGCAAGATTAGGGAACCATGGATGACAGGTGAAATTGTGAGACTAGCAAAGAGGAAAAAAGAAGCACGCATAAGGTCTAGGCAACTGAAAACAGACAAAGCTTTGGAAGAGTATCGGGAAAGTAGGACCAATCTGAAACGAGGAATTAAGAGGGCTAAAAGGGGTCATGAAATATCTTTAGCAAAAGGAAAATCCCAAAACCTTTTATTCGTACATAAGGAGCAAGAGGGTAACTAGAGAAAGGGTTGGCCCACTCAAGGACAAAGGAGGGAAGTTATGTGAGGAGTCAGAGAAAATGAGTGAGATTCTTAATGAGTACTTTGCGTCAGTATTCACCGAGGAGAGGGACATGACGGATGTTGAGGTTAGGGATAGATGTTTGATTACTCTCGGTCAAGTCAGCATAAGGAGGGGGGAAGTGTTAGGTATTCTAAAACACATTAGGGTGGACAAGTCCCCAGGTCCGGATGGGATCTATCCCAGGTTTCTGAGGGAAGCGAGACAGGAAATAGCTGGGGCCTTAACAGATATCTTTGCAGCATCCTTGAGCACGGGTGAGGTCCCGGAGGATTGGAGAATTGCTAATGTTGTCCCCTTGTTTAAGAAGGTGAGCAAGAATAATCCAGGTAATTATAGACCGGTGAGCCTGACGTCAGTGGTGGGGAAGCTGCTGGAGAAGATACTGAGGGATAGGATCTATTTACATTTGGAAGAAAATGGGCTTATTAGTGATAGGCAGCATGGTTTTGTGCAGGGAAGGTCATGTCATACCAACTTGATAGAATTCTTTGAGGAAGTGACAAAGTTGATAGATGAGGGAAGGGCTTTAGATGTCATATACATGGACTTCAGTAAGCCATTTGATAAGGTTCCCCATGGTAGGCTGATGGAGAAAGTGAAGTCGCATGGGGTCCAGGGTGTACTAGCTAGATGGATAGAGAACTGGCTGGGAACAGGAGACAGAGGATTGTAGTGGAAGGGAGTTTCTAAAAATGGAGAATTGTGAACACTGGTGCTCCACAGGGATCCGTGTTGGGACCACTGTTGTTTGTGATATACATAAATGATCTGGAGGAAGGTGTAGATGGTCTGATTAGCAAGTTTGCAGATGACACTAAGATTGGTGGAGTAGTAGATAGTGAAGGGGACTGTCGGAGAATGCAGCAGAATATAGATAGATTGGAGAGTTGGGCGGAGAAATGGCAGATGGAGTTCAATCCAGGCAAACGCGAGGTGATGCGTTTTGGAAGATCCAATTCAAGAGCAAACTATGTGGTAAATGGAAAAGCCCTGGGAAAAATTGATGCACAGAGAGATCTGGGTGTTCAGGTCCGTTGTACCCTGAAGGTGGCAACACAGGTGGATAGAGTGGTCAAGAAGGCATATGGCATGCTTTCATTCATCGGACAGGGTATTGAGTACAAGAGTTGGCAGGTCATGTTACAGTTGTACAGGACTTTGGTTCGACCGCATGTGGAATACTGCATACAGTTCTGGTCGCCACATTACCAAAGGATGTGGATGCTTTGGAGAGGGTGCAGAGGAGGTTAACCAGGATGTTGCCTGGTACGGAGGGCCCTAGCTATGAAGCCAAGTTGAGTAGATTAGGATTATTTACATTAGAAGATGGAGGTTGAGGGGGGACCTGATTGAGGTCTACAAAATCATGACAGGTATAGACAGGGTGGATAGCAAGAAGCTTTTTCGAAGAGTGGGGGATTCAATTAGTAGGGGTCACGATTTCAAGGTGAGAGGGGAAAAGTATTAGGGAGATATGTGTGGAAAGTTCTTTACGCAGAGGGTGGTGGGTGCCTGGAATGAGTTGCCAGCGGACGTGGCAGAGGTGAGGACGATAATGTCATTTAAGATGTATCTCGACAGATACATGAATGGGCAGGGAGCAGAGGGATACAGATCCTTGGAAAATAGGTGACAGGTTTAGATAGAGGATCTGGATCGGTGCAGGCTTGGAGGGCCGAAGGGCCAGTTCCTGTGCTGTAATTTTCTTTGTTCTTTGTTCTTTGTACTCCTATCACAGTTATGCTCCAGGCTCACCAACTGCCTCACTGCTATCACAGTCCTGCTTCAGGCTCACCAACTGCCTCACTGCTATCACTGTCCTGCTCCAGACTCACTAACTGCCTCACAGCTATTGCTATCACAGTCCTGCTCCAGGCTTACCAATGGCCTCACTCCTATCACAGTCCTGCTCCAGACTCACTAACTGCCTCACTGCTATCACAGTCTTGCTCCAGGCTCACCAATGGCCTCACTCCTATCACAGTCCTGCTTCAGGCTCACCAACTGCCTCGCTGCTATCACAGTCCTGCTTCAGGTTCACCAACTGCCTCACTGCTATCACAGTCCTGCTTCAGACTCACCGACTGCCTCACTGCTATCACAGTCCTGCTCCAGGCTCACCAACTGCCTCACTCCTATCAC
>NC_063338.1:77123823-77137429 GCF_021869965.1 Rhincodon typus
GGCTCACCAACTGCCTCACTCCTATCACAGTCCTGCTCCAGGCTCACTAACTGCCTCGCTGCTATCACAGTCCTGCTCCAGGCTCACTAACTGCCTCGCTGCTATCACAGTCCTGCTTCAGGCTCACCAACTGCCTCACTCCTATCACAGTCCTGCTTCAGGCTCACCAACTGCCTCACTGCTATCACAGTCCTGCTTCAGGCTCACCAACTGCCTCACTGCTATCACAGTCCTTCTTCAGACTCACCAAGTGCCTCACCGTCATCAGAGACCCACTCTGGGTTCACCAACCATCACCACACTCTAGAACCCAACAAAGCCACCTTCCTATCGCCTTCCACCAAAAAATGGGAAAAGAAGAAAAAGAAGTGTACGGCGTGGACAAGCCCAGGGCACAGGAGCTGGGACTCTGCCTACTCTAATGTTCTGTGGTCATACAGGGATGGCTGTTGGTAAACATGGGCTATCCCAACCATGGCTTATGACACCTTTATGAAACTGTTACTGATGCAGAGCACAGATGCAATACTGTCTGCACGTCTCCCTGCATCACAGCTGAACAGATCACAGTCCTCTTTAAAGTGACAGTTCGATACCCCCATAGGGTCTTGCAGTTTATCCTGGAAATGCTGTGCTGAATCACGATAGCACATTGTGCCTTTTACAATTGAATAATAACAGAGGCGAAATGTCCTTGATACCAGGGAGATGAAGGATCAATAACAATCTTCCAAGGATGATGTTGAGGCTGAGAATTAAGACATTGATGAGGAGGGACATCCAATTCAGCACAATATAGCAATGCATCATCAAGCATTTAAAGGCAGAGAGATCCTCATTGAAATCCAATTCCAGGATGAATGAACTAGATTTGAACTTCTTTTAATTGTGTAACTTTCTATTAGTTATTTTTCCAAAAGCACCTGTTCAGTGCAAAAGTACATGTGTACCTAGCTACTTCAGCAGCATCTTTCAATTGCTAAATAAGTATTTTTCATCCTTATGATGATATGTTTGATGTATCTACACTTTTATGTATCTACACTTTACAGGTCCCACAAAGGGGAACCACTAGTTAGTGAATCCAGGCATTGACATTACCTTGTGCTAACGTGAAGTAGTTTTTAAGGATTCCATAAACATATGATATCTGAATACTTCACAGTGAAGTCTCTCATGATAAACAGTGAGTTGAAAGCAAACCTAGGGCTCATCCTTTTCACCATATTGTCACTTAACTTTCAATCTTTTAGATTTCATATAGACATCCAAATTATCCTGAAATGCTTGATGATCCTGTAAGGCAGTGTTTAACCTGGGAGAGGCAGTGTCTTGCCCAGATTAATGTACCGTGACAAAGAGTGGACATCTGAACTGTCCATTGTACTCTGAACCTTAAATTGCAGTGTGCAACCTAAAAAATGAAGAGAATGAACCTTTATCTCCAAAGAGGTGTAGAATCACTAGTAATCCTGTTACCTCACTCACGAGGTGGTGTAAGTGTGGAAGATATGCGCAGACCAAGCCTAGGAAAATCCCTACACATTGCCTTTAGCCTCAGAGTTGTCCACATTAAAGTGTAACACCTTGGTTAAAGTCATCAATGTCATAATGCATAAATCCGTAACACCTGATGGTATCAACTGTGAAAGAATGAGTTGCTTGTCAGAGGTGAGAAATGCTTGGTCATTACAACTTCTTTCATCCCTTTGATCATAGAATCGTAGAATCCCTGATGTCTGAAGAGGCTGCTCATCCTTCAAAATGATATGACTTCACTGATTCCGTTAACAACAAAGACAATACATTTGACAATGTATTTTAAGTTTGGCAGTGGATATGTATTTACAAAAATACAAGAACATTTTACAGTGAAGTGTCACCCATGCCACCTCTGTGCTGACAGTAAGTTCATTTTCTAAATTTCCCTGCCACTATGTCTAAGTGCATTCTTGATATCCATGCCTGGGGTGGAGGCAGGTCCTCCAAGGCTGATTGCCTTGACATTGATGCTGGCTGTAGCGATGGAGTACAGGTCCATGTGCATATCCAACAAACACGGAGCATGCTAGACCGGGATAACCAACCTGTCCATGCAGGCAGCCACAGGTAGGAGCCACCACAGTACCAGTAATGTAGGGCAGACTCCTCCATTCTTTGATCTAACTTACCAGCAGCGTGCGACAAACCAAGGCCTGCCTCTCTGATAATTTTGATGGAGGCATTATTGGCCAAGACCATGGGATCATCTTTGGCCTGGTGCTGATCAAGTGCTTGGTCTCTAAAGTCTTTTGAGTGCCACGCACTTGGGCCATTTCTTTCTCAACCAGCTGCCAAACCATACCAGTGAGGTGCTCAAAAGACTGTGTTTCAACATTTAATCTAGATAAAGAACACATCGAGGTGAAAGTTTCTGAGCTGGTGGAAGATGCAGTTGAAAGCTTTGGTCATCCATCCTCTGAGGGTTCCATAATTTCCTCTTTAGAAGTGAAAGTGGAGCTTGAGATCTCTGACACTCATCTCTTCAGGGCAGGCATGCTAGGTGCCATTGGCGTCTGCAGAAGAACAGGAAAGAAACTAGATGTATTAGAGAGACAAAAGTTTGTGCAGGTTAGAATGAGTTAGTGTTGTTCTAATGGAAGAGCAATGCAGCACAGTGCAATGAAGCTTTCCCAATTGTTACCCAAGAGAAGGTTCTGTATCCCCATATGAATGGTTATGCTTTTCTCCAGCCAAATCCAACATTTTCTTCTCACACAGTGTAAGGAACCTATTGTTCTCTGTGTTGCTGCCAATCATGGCCCTTTCATCCCAGTTGTGAAAAATATTTCCCTCTAATGAGATAAAAGGAGTGTTGAATACGATGGATGAGAGAGTCACTATATGCAGGGGCATGAAAGATAGTGACGTGTCCCCAGTGAGTGAGTACAAAGTGAGGGGGACAGGAAAGGTTAGTAGTTTGAGAGGATGAGGTAGGTGAGAACTGTTGAGTAGACATGATGCATGAAAAAGTGAAACTTGTAGTGCATGGGCCTTGGAAAGAGGTATATGCAGTGGCAGAGTTAATGAGTTGCCCTATTAGTGGAAGATATCAAACTTAACCTTGCAGACTGCAGAAGGTCATTAAATTTCTTCCAGCACTGCTATGTGTTGTGTTTAATCCAGGTTGCAGCTCTGACCTAGGCCACAATCTCAGTCCAGGCTGGCTGAGTTTGGGGATGTGATGTCCTTTTCCAGTCAGCAGGGAACATCACTGCCCTCCTGATGACATGGTGAGAGGCACAGATAGAGTGGATAGTCAGAGACTTTTTCCCAGGACAGAAATGACTATTATGAGGGGGCATAATTTTAAGGTGATTGGTGGAAGGTATAGGGGAGATGTCAGAGGTAGGTTCTTTACACAGAGAGTGGTGGGCATGTAGAATGCGCTGCCGGCAGTGGTAGTGGAGTCAGATTCTTTCGAGACTTTTAAGCGACTCTTGGATAGGCACATGGAGGATAGTAAAATGTAGGGTATGCAGGGTAGATTGATCTTAGTAGGATAATAGGTCGGCACAACATCATGGGCCGAACGGCCTGTACTGTGCTGTAGTGTTCTATGTGCTATGCTCTATCTTCTATGTTCTTTCTACCATCCTGTCCATCAGCATCTGCAGGTCTTTGTTGGTGAAGTACAGTTCCAGATTCTGCTTCCGGAACACTTCCCCTCAGTGATAACACTGAAGCTCCACACTGTGACACCAGTTCCCAACTCACAGCGACTGAAGTGCAGCTGGTGTTTAAACATGGTGCCAACGTACTGACAATTCCATCTCTTCCACCTCTCCTGCTGCACGATCCCACAGAAGAGCTGCTGGAGTGGCCAGTTGAAGAATTAATGAGGTGAAGAGTGAAAGTTTGCATGAGAAAAGTCAGTATGGGTTATCAAAAATCTCACTGAAAGAAACACTTTGACAAACAATGAGGACATTCAGCCCGACACCATCAGCTGAAGTGAGGTGTGAGTGCAAGGATTAACTGGACTTGACTGTCCCATTGTTGTTGAGTAAATTTTTAAAGATATATATTCTGTCCTTATTATTATGTTGCCATTTTCAATTCTTACGCCAACATTTATATCACAAGCAACTTCTAAACTTGTCATGAAATATAGACATTTATAATAGGCAAACAAGACATAAGATTATCAGTCAATCAGTTGATTATCTAAATACAGTACAGAAAATAGATCTGTTAAAAATCCAAGGACAATGCTGTATTGATGATAAAACTGCATCTGGATCTCAAAATATACATGCTTTATAGTAATTAGTTTCATATTGCAAACTCAAACCAAAGCTATCCTACCGATTCCTTTTCAAAATCTGGGAGGGAGATTTTCTCTGATATTTGTGTACTGTCATTAAACCTAGCGGTAATATTTCTTCTGACAGTTAATTTTAGCAAAATTAGAACCATATTTTCCACAGCACTTTTATTTCATTGGAGATGGCAGGGTAATAAATATTCTTCTTGTGTTTATGATCAGAGTGCACCTTTCTTGAATTAGATACAGTCCAAAAGATTACAGGGATAAATATAGACTGATTAGATCAGAATACTCCAATTTTATAGTGACTCCTATGCTGTTATGTCTAGCAAGTAGCAGTGTCAAATATAGACATTAAAGAATATGAGAGGTGAATAGAAAAGGCACGAGTAAATATACGGCTGTTATTATCGTATAATTGAAAGAATTAATGTAGGAGCTAAGATGAAGCTCCGCCCAATCTGCTATATAGTACAGCCGCTGAGTAGTTTTAAACAGATTTTATGGTCCTAGTTGATGGTTCTACTAGACAGGTCAGATCCCAAATTGTAACCTGGCTTGACAGACCATAAATTTTATAATTTTTCAATTTGCCTATCATGATGCCAGTCATTTAATCGATTCACAAGAGGCTGCCAATGTACATATGACAAAATAAAATAAAGTTTCTTAGATGCAAAAGAAACATCTACACTAACTAAATTACAGGAAACAAGACCTATTTGAAACTATTTTTAAAAATATCTGACATAAACATTCAATCCCTGTTCCCCTGACAATCACTCAAACATCAGTAAAGTATCTTCCTGTCTCCACTTTAATATGTCTCCTTAAACTTCTCTTCCACAGCTTTCTGTTTCGAAAGCTTTCTTCTTACTGAAACTAAAACAGTCAGGATTTCTTTTCTGCCCTGACTGTTTTGAATACTGCTTACATTAACAGCACCTTTCATTCTGACCGAGCCTGCACACAATGCCCAACCATTTGAATAGTACTGTCTCCCTGGGTTATGAGACATATTGTTGTTAGGCAACAGCAGTTTAATTTGTCTTCTATTAAGTTTCTAATGCACTGAACTGTTCGCCACAAGCCCTGTGCCAAGGCTGTCAGCTTAAATTAAAAATAAATTTCAGACATTGAGGTTCCTGTCACAGAACAAACCCAAAATTAAAAGGTAAATCTCCCCTTGTTAACACACACAATGTAGAAACACTAATCAAATTTGGAGCTTTACATTGTTCTTCCACTTTAGAACCCAAATTTTCAAATTGTAATAACAATAATATATCATGAGCCTTCATCACATAGTCTGAAGGAGTTTCGGGAGAGTGATAATTGGAGACAGTCATGTCTTCTACCACTCATATTACCATCAATATAATGTAGTCTGCATTAGTAAGTTAGTAAGATGCAATAAACCTTCATTTCACTACCATTCTGCTGAGACTTATTCTTAGCTCATCATTCAACACAAATTAAGGTCTCTCGACTCGCATAGGAAGAAGGGATGATGGTAACATTCCAACTGAGTTACCCGAGTCTTATTTTCACTATACTAATATAGTGAGCAGCAGTTCAGATCTGACCCTCACTACAAAGATGCAAACAGAATTTAAAAGCTTTGAAATATTTAAAAGATTCTTAATAGCTTGATTAGAAGGATTTTGCCACAGGACAGAATTTGAAAACGATATTTAAAACAAAAACACAGATGCTGGAAGCAGTAACCCAGAACATCCAAAAACAATCAAATTTAGGGCTTTTTTAGAACATTTTAATACAACAGTTACTTGGAATTAACAAAATAAACGAAAAGCTGCAATGACATCTGAAAATTTTCCATTAACTTGAAATGAAACTATATTCTGGAATAGAAGAACAAAAGCTTATAGGACATTAGAATTAAAAGAAAATTGAAATTATACTGACTAAAGTCCTTCCACATTAATAACCTTAACCAACACATCAAGGAGAAATGGAAAAATAATACTTTCTAGCAGATTTAACATCAGAGATGACCTTAGAAGAACGCGAAGAATACAGTTCCTATAATGCAGAGTTGCTTCAAAATTGAATACCAAATCAGAAGCAGGGCAAATTATTACATCAATACATTCAAGTCGGTCCAACAGTTGGCGATGCTGTAAATTGCCATAATGTAAAAGAAGATACAGATATTTTCAATTATGTTATAAAACCTTTGACAATTATTTTAACTTCAGAACCATTAGAATTTTGAAGAGGCAACGGCAGAGTTCAAATTCTGGAAGAATCTGTATACAATTTCATTAATGACCTCTACAGATAGAGTGAAACCTCTGAATATGCAATCAGAATTCATAAGAGAGAATTGTTGATGGATTTTTGGTCAGTTTTTGTCAGATCTTTTACAATCCCAGGAAAATATAATTTTGGAAAAAGCTATCCAAATTATTTTGGAAGCAGAGATCAGGAAAATCATAAACAAATCATGAGATGGGAAGAAGAAACTTACAACAGAAGAGCAATGCAACCTATTAACTTCATAATATAAAAACACTCTAAATAGACATGATAAACTGGCAGAAAATGTAGGAAAAGTGTCAGATACTAAGAATCAATGTAAGGGCTTTGGAACAAAACAAGCAAAAGCTGTGTTCAGCCATGACAAAAGTTTGTTACATCTATAACAATATAGGTCACTTCCAAAAGAATTGCAAAAATTATGAAACAGTTCTACAGCAGCAGAAACACTAAAGGGTACACATATATGAAGATCTCTAATCCACTTACCTCCATTTGAAGATACACCTGAGGCATTCCTACAGGGAATAGGCGATGGCCTGGTGGGATTATTGCTGGACTGTTAATCCAAAGACCCAGATAATGTTCTGGTGACCTGGGTTCAAATCCCGCCACAGCAGATGTTGGAATTTGAATTCAATAAATATCTGGAATTAAGAATCTAATGATGACTATGAATCCATAGCCAATTGACGGGAAAAACCCACCTGGTTCACTAACATCCCTTAGGGAAGGAAACTGCCATCCTTACCTGATCTGGCCTACATATGACTCCTGACCCATAACAATGTGGTTGACTCTTAACTGCACCCTGGGCGATTAGGGATGGGCAATAACGCTGGCCTAGCCAGTGACACCCCTCATCCAGTGAACAAAAAAAATCATCACAATTGGATATGACTGAACTTATAAATGTCAATGGACATCTTACTCAATTTAAGCATGATACAGGGATGAGTGTCACTTCCCTATCCAAGTGTATGCTTTGGCTAAAACACATGAAGTTACTGTCTTCAGAACTGGAATTATGTGAGGGAATGACCTGCGGAATTTGTCGCTACAGCATACAGAATGGCAGATGCTTGAGAATGTATATTTAATCCCTTCCTAACAGCATTGTGAGTGCAACTACTTCAAATGGACTGCATGAAGGTAACTCATCAACACGTTTCCAAGGGCAACTAGGAATGAACAATAAATGCTTGCCCAGCCAGTGACACCTGCATCCCAAGAATGAATAAGGAAAATATGGTCTAATCTGTATGCATTTGCTAAGATGTATTAAACCTTATCTTGTTACCTAAGATAGTCCTTCTTCTGCTAAGACATTTTCATGGACCATCCTTGACTATAAACTGTTAGAAAGCTCCTAGTCTAGCACAGTTAGATAGTTAGAAGGAATGGTGGCAATATTCTACTTTAGATAGCAAGGTCTTATCGTCATTATTACAACAGTTGTAACTACTGCCACTGGGAATTAAGGATTATATGTGAAACATTTTCCTTGGAAACTCTAAACTGATATGATACAGACTATTATTGAGTAGAAATGTGCCTGGTCCAAAGCAGCAGATTAGCTTGATTAGACTAGTCAGTCTTTTTCACTCTTTATTCGTCATCATTGTCACTCTTTTCTTGCACTGCCCAGCTAACAATTTTACAGGGTTACCCTATTCCTATCATTTCTAGTGTAAGTAATTTTGGTAATGGGTTTGTCTTTTTATAATATGACAATTGCTCACTGATCTCCATATTTATTATAGCACCAACCTTTTGGGAAACTTCTACTCATCCAAAGTCTGCTGCTTATCTTGCATCAAACCTTTTCACCTACTCACTTAAAAATGTTTGCCCTTAGTCCTACAATACCCTCAGTTTTAAAGCCACATCCTAATGTTTAACCTGTTTGTGAGATCATGCGCCCCTAGCTCAGTAATCTCCCTCAGCCAGCCCAATAGCAGACCTAAACTTTCTATTTTCCTGACGAGATACTTTTGGACAGCACCTTCTCTCTTTAACCCAACATCAGCAGTCTTTCCTTTAGTACCATAGGAATTGCTTTTAATTCACTCCCTAAATCTCTTTTCCTTTCTCTTTCTCTCCTCCTTTAAAATCTTTCTTAAAACACACTGTTCATCTGGCTCAATAATTCCCTATATGGCTCAGCACACAATGTTTTGCTAAACCTCTGTGAAGGACCTTAGAATATTTTCTATGTTCAAGACACTATATAAATAGAAGTCATTGATGTTGACATTAAATGAACCGTGTGTTGCCAACTATTTCCAGCTCTCTCAGGATACTCCCTAATATTCTGTGACTATTTTTTTTTCTTCTAGACTGGACAGCTGTGCGAGATAATGGGTGAATATGCAGTTAGATTGGGTGGCAGGTGGGTAAGGTAGCCAGTTGGCAAGGTGGCAGGTGAGTGAGGGGTTAGGGTGGGTCAAACAGGATTCAGATGGTGTGGTTGTGGAGACTGTTCAGAGTGGGTGTGAGAATTGGGTTGGGGAGCAGTTGCGTCATGGGTGCTATTAAAGAGTGTTTGGGATTTGATTTGGGGTGTTAGGCAATTGAATTGAGGGCAGACTATGGTGGTGAGCTGAGGTAACGTCAGTTTGACAGGTTCTGGTTGGGAAGGCAGCTCAGGTGTTGGGTTGGCATCTGTAGAGAGACTCAAAACTAGTGCTTAGGTTGGGTCAGATTGGAGCTTTATCAGAGGTGGGGGAGACTTATGTTAAGGGGGTGTCTGTTTTATAGTTATCCAGGAGTTAGGGCAAGTTTTCATCCTTGTTTTCCTGTGTAATTATGCAGGTACAGGCAGCATGGTAGTTCAGTGGTTAACACTGCTACCTTACAGCTCCAGAGACCCAGGTTTGATCCTAGCCTCTGCGACTCTCTGTGTGGAGTTTGCACATTCTCCCGGTATCTGCATGCGTTTCCTCCAGGCGCTCCGTTTCCTCCCACAGCCCAAAGATGTGCAGGTTTGGTGGAATGACCATGGGAAATTGTCCATTGTGTCCGGTGATGTGCAGACTAGGTGGATTAGCTATGGGAAATGCTGGGTTACAAAGATAGAATGGGGGTTTGAGGCTGGGTGGGATTTTCTTCTGCGGGTCAGTGTGGATACAATGAGCCAAATGGCCTACTTCCACACCGTAAGAATTCTAAGAAGTACGTGAGCCAGGACCCTCTGAACTCTATGACTGTAATGGAGTTGGAAATGTTTTCAGCGAATTCCAGCCACTGGGAAATTGTCAATTAGCCAATTCCCGATCACTTTCCGTGTAGCCAGGTGCATCAAAAACCATACAGTTTTGACATGCATCATCAGTCTATTTTGCTGCAATATCTATCTTCCTCTCAAAAGATCTTGGCCAATGTTTCACATTTGTTTCAAGTTGTACCTTGGAAACTTGCCAGCACTACATTCTTCTAGTTTTCTTGATGATGCAAGCTTTGTGTAACTAAATATTTGACTTTCTGTCCCTGTTCTGAGATCTGTGGAGATGGATTACTTTTAAAAAGAGAAATATAGTAATAGCTAAAAGAATGACACATCAAAATCTCACATTTTAAAACTTATGCAATTCCAACTGACAGCTCAATCTTTACAGAGTTACAGATTCACAGTTACACTCAGCTTTAAATGGGTTGTTACCTCCTTACATTCCCAGCTGCGTAAACACTAATCTCAGAACTATCTCGGAGTATGAGGTTACACCATGGATTTTTTGTCCTGACACCAAGCCAAGCAAATATTAAGCCTCCCTTAACACTTCACAAATTTGGTTTTCAATCTGAGAACATGCTCCCACCAATGGACCGCGTTACAAATGATAAACTTGACAACTTCTCTGCTTAATGTGCAGTCATGGGCTGCCTGTATTTTTTACTGTCTCTGCCTCTAAGATGGCTGCAGACAGCACGAGAAAAAAACTGCAAACTGTGTCTGTCATATTCATAGGTTGATCAGGAAGCCTGTAAGCTGATCTCAAAATGATTTCCTCTCCCCTTTTCTTCATGGCAATGGGAATCATGTTAACCTTCATCTAAATAGAAACACAAATTAGTTAGCATTGATCCCAAATCCTATTCACCTTAGAAATAAATGGACAGCTTACAATGCTACTATTTACAATTGAATATCGATAATACTTCTCTGGGATTTTGGGAGACTCAGGGTCTGGTCATGGTACGCTCAAAACAGAATAAACAATCTGAGCTGTACTTTGATTTCCAGCAATCAAACCATCAAAGATGAATATGAAGCAGATTTCAGAACAGGTCAAATGGCCCCTTTATTTTCCCTAAATTTAAGAATGAGTCCAAAACATAATTACGTTGTAAACCTCATAATTGTAACAACATCCAACCCTTAGCAAATATGTCTTGTTATTCCAATCAGAGCTCATTACTCTGCAGCTGCTTTTCCAGCAACAGAGAAAAATCAAAGTACAACCTCAGTTCTGTTTAACACTGAGTGATCGTACCTATTTCAAATTGTTCTGCTTTACTTGGGTGTTTAGTAATACTTTTGTATGACCTTGTCTGGCGCTGCAGCTAGGTCGCACCTGAGATCCAGCACCATGTGATTTTGTAGCTTTGTTTATATAAGACGGTCTCGAACCTTTATATTTTGGTAGCAAAGTACTGGAAATAGTTCATGACAGATGCAACTTCGTTCAGCTGCCAAGCAGGCTAACTTTGTATCTTACATACTGTTTCAATAAGTCCATTTGCACGATTGGTACATTCAAAGTGACAATGGCTGACAGAGCAAATGGTCTTGAAAGCCCCAATGAAGTGTCCCCTACAGCTTAGCCTGGAAATCAAGAAAGAATGCATTGTTCAAACCTGTACCCCTCAAATGGTATGAGATTTAATAATTTTTATCTCCAGCAAGCATTCCCGCTTGAAGATCAAAGATTGCATTTCCATATCTAACAAACATGGTATTTTTTAATTCATCCATAAGATATAGACATCACTGGCTAGGCCAGCATTTATTACCAACCCCTAATTGCCCAGAGGGCAGTTAAGAGTCAACCACATTGCTGTACGTCCAGAGTCACATGTAGGCCAGACAAGGTAAGCGTGGCAGTTTCCTTCCTTGAAGTCCATTTATGAACCAGATGGGTTTTGTCTGATAATCAACATTTATTCATTCATTGGCAGTCCCTCACAGATGAGGATTTCTTTCAGGGTGAGCCCATAGAGTCACTGTACAGACCAATGCGGCTGCCACAGGGTCAGTTCCATTTGGGGCAGAAGGTGGTCGTGGGAAGGGGTGGGTGGACCATTGATGTGGCAATGCACTCCTTTATCTGTCTTCGCCTGATTTCTACTTTATCCCGACAACAAGTCTCAAGGTGCTCGACGCCTTCCCGGATGTTCATCCTCCACTTTGAATGGTCTTGGCCAATGATTCCTGAGTGTCAGTGGGAATGCAGCATTTCACCAGTGAGGCCTTGAGGATATCACTGAAACGCTTCCTCTGTCCATCAGGGGCTCACCTGCTGTTACAAAGCTGGAAGTAGAGCACCTGCTTGGGGAGTCTCATGGCAGTCATGTGGGTGATGTGTCCAGCCCATCATAGATGATCAAGGGCAGTCAGTGCCTGGGGATGTTGGCCTGATCGAGGATGCTGGTATTGGTGCAGCTTTCTTCCCAGCGATTCGCAGAATCTTGCACAGGGGCAGCATTGCTGGTACTGCTCCAGTACCTTGAGGTGTCCACATCTCAGAGCCGTATAGGAGGACGAGAAGCACAACAACTCTGTAAACCGTGATCTTGTCATTGTATCTGACGTTGATGTCCTCAAACACCCTTTTCCTCAGGCAACTGAAGACTTTGCTAGCAGACTAGCGGCGCTGCTACATCTCTTCATCAAAGGATGGTATTGGAAATGGTCAATGCTCTGTAAGGCCTCCCCATGGATCTTGAGGATCATGGATTCGCTCCACAATGCCAGGCCAGGTTAGTGGAGGGTCTTCGTCTTGTGATCAGCAATGGCTTCATGGTCATCATTAGAACTTTAATTCCAGATTTTTATTGAATTCAAATTCCACCATCGGCCATGCCAGGATTAAAGCAGTGTTCCCTGAACATTACTTGCCTCTCTAGATTAACTGACACCAGAGGGTGTGGAAGCTGCCTATGTGAGAGTTCTTTTAACATTCTGAAACCATTGCACACTGGCTATCACACACTGCAAGGTCAAGGATTAGTTGCAAAGTGGGGTCCAACACAACTGGAGACCAAGCACAGCTATCTGGCCTTAGATTGCCTGCGGTAAATTGCAAACAAACAGTTCAACAGTGGGCAGCATCTCCAGCTGAGTTAGTGAGGTGAGGAGGGTAGGAGGAAGGGGAGAGGACAAGAAGGACAACACGGTTGCTGCCACTGCGCTGGTCATTCTCAGTCTGCGATTGTGAAATCATTCGTCTGGGGATGGATAGGTTGTAAAATCACTGAGCTGGTGGATAAGTCATTTATAAAATTACTGGGCTGGTAGGAGTTTATACAAGCACTGAACTAGGAGGTTGTTATCAGATTACTGGGTTGGGGGTGTTTATAAAAGCACTGAAACTGGGTGGGAGGGTTTATAAAACACTGGGCTCTCTGATGTTGCTAATTAACAGATCACTGGGCTGGAAGGGTGTTATAAAATTACTGGGGCAGAGTTAAAAACACTAAAAACAGTGGGCTGAAAAAGTAACATAACCATAGGGCTATGAGGGTGCTTTGATATTACTGAGTTGTGGGGTGTCATAAAATTACCGGGATTGTTGTATAAACACTGGGCTGGGGGACGGGGTTGTTGTAAAATTACTGGGAGGGTTATATCAATATTGGGCTGGGGAGGTCATTATAAAATTACTGGGAGGGTGACATCAACACCGGGCTGGGGGGGCTCGTTATAAAATTACTGGGGAGGGTTAGAGAAACACTGGTCTAGGGGGGTTCATTATAACATTACTGGGGAGGGTTATATAAACACTGGGCTGGGGG
>NC_063338.1:77137439-77137690 GCF_021869965.1 Rhincodon typus
ATTGTTATAAAATTACTTGGGGGGGATTATATTAACACTGGGCAGGAGGAATTGTTATAAAATTACTTGGGGGGATTGTATTAACACTGGGCAATGGGGTGTCGTTATAACATTACTGGGGAGGGTTATATTAACACTAGGCAGGGGGGTGTCGTTACAACATTACTGGGGAGATTTACATAAACACTGGGCTGGGGGATTGTTATAACATTACTGGGGAGGGTTATATAAACATTGGGCGGGGGTTTGTT
>NC_063338.1:77142690-77181688 GCF_021869965.1 Rhincodon typus
TGATGCTGCTTGGCCTGCTGTGTTCATCCAGCCCTGCACCTTGTTGACCCAGTTCAGAGCCTTCTCAGTCCCTGGAGCTGTGTGAGCAGGAGATGTCTAGTGAAGTATGAAAAAGTAAGGTAAGCCGAAGGAGGGAGGGAGGGCAGGCAGTTGTAGACCACATTACCACCACCACCTTGTCTTCTAATGGGGTGATTAACAGTCTGACATTAACCCCACTAGGCCACTGCTTCCCCTTAACAGCAGAAGCTTTGTCCCTCGGTGGCCTTAAACAAACAACTTTTCAGCTAACGAGCAAACGCATTAACCAATTGCATCATGGAAACAGGTAACCATGTACTATTGTAATCCAACACTTCTGTTTGAGCCATTCATAATGAAGAATTTGCCAGGATCACTTCTGTTCTCTTTATATCATAAAGTATTTCCATTAGGATCAACGAACATAGAAAACAGAGTAGGCTCCTTCTCCTATCTGCCCCACATCATCTTTGCCTCCATCTCTCATAATCAGTCTTGAGTATATTTCTTGAGCCAGCCACTACTGCTTTCTGGCAAAGAGAATTACACAGACTAATGACCATCTAAAAAGAAACTCTGCATCTCCATCTTAAAAGGTAGAAATCTTATTCTTCAGTGTGTTCTAGTCTACCCCACAAGGGAAACATCCTCCTAGTATCCAGAGAGAGTCAGTGGTGAGTGGTATTATTGCTGGATTAGTGATCCAGAAACCCAGACTAAAACCATGAGGACATAGGTTAGAAATGACCGAAGTGACCAAGTCCTAAGGGGGATAGCGGCAGGTGGTAAGGGAACCAACAAGAGTCAATGGCGTCATTAACATTGCCCTCGTTGTGATATGGTTACTCCTACAGATACTATCATGGACAGATGCATCTGCCACATGTGGAGCGCAGAGCAAAGGACAAGACTGGAAGCATCCATAATCACCCAGAACTGCTGAGGGGATGATTCATGTTGGCCTAGTCCAGAGGACTCCAGTATCACAGATGTCACGCACCAGCCAATTCAAATCACTTCGCATAACATCAAAGAAACAGCCAATGCCCTGGACACTGGAAAGGCCATGGGCCATACAACATTCTGGCAGTGGTACTGAAAACTTATGCTCCTGATAACACCCTAATTATTTGTAACAGCATAGTTACAGTATGGACATCTATGCAGCAATGGTAGAAAATTGACCAGGTATGTCCCACCCACAAAAAACAAGTCAAATCCATCTTCAAGAATTATCAATCCATAAGTCCACTCAGAACAGTGATGGAAGGGGCCATCAGTGGTATTACCAAGCAGCACTTACTCAAAATAATCTCTTCGCTGATGTTCAGTGTGGATTCTGCCAAGTTAGCTCCTGACCTCATTATAGCCTTGGTCCAGAGTTGGACAAAAGAGCTGAGTGCAAAAGGAGAAGTTATATCAAGGCAACGGTTGACTGAAAGCAGCATCAAGGAGATCCAGCAAAATTGGAATCAGTTAGAATCAGCAGGAAAAACTCTACTAGTTGGTGTCATACCTAGCACAAAGGAAGATTGTTATGGTTGTTAGAGGACAGCCATTTCAGTTCCAGGACATTCCTGAAGGAGATTTTCAGGTTAGAATGCTTGGCCCAACGATCTACAACTGCTTCATCAATGACCTTCCCTCCATTATAAGGTCAGAGGCAGGGTGTTCACTGATGATTGAAAAATATTCCGTACCATTCCTCAGATACTGAAGCGGTCTGTGTCCAAACACAGCAAGATCTGGACAATATTCAGATTTGGGCTAATAAGCGGCAAGTAACATTTCTACCACACAAGTGTCAGGCAAAGACCATCTCCAACTGGAGAGAATCAAACCACCACCCTTGACACTTAATGACATTTCCATCTCTGAATCCCTTACTATCTACATTCTAGGGATTGCCATTGGCCAAAAACATATATATACTGTGACTAGAGGACCAGGTTAAAGCCTGGGTATTTCATAGCAGGTAACCCACCTCTTATCTCTTCAAAACCTGACCAGCATTGAAAAGACACAGGTCAAGAGTGTGAAGGGATATTCGCCACTTGCCAGGATGCATGAAGCTCCAATGACACATAAGAAGCTTGATACCAGCCGAATAAATCAGTCCACTTGTTTGGCACCACATCCACATACATTTAAATCTTCCCTCACCAATGCTCAGTAGCAGCAGTGTGTGCCCACCCACCAGATGCACTATGAAATACATGAAGGTTCCTACGACATCATGCTCCAAATCCATCACCATTAATATCTAGAAGAACAAGGTCAGTAGCTACGTGGGGACACCATCGAGCAGAAGACTCCCTCCAAGCCACCCATCTGGACTTGGAAATATATTGATGTTCCTCCATTGGTGCTCAATCAAAATCATGGAACTCCCTCCTTAATAATATTGTGGGTGTTCCTACATCAAATGGACTGCAGTGCTTCAAGGAGGCAGCTCACCACCATCTTATGAAGGACAGCTAGTGATGGGGAATAAATGCTGGGCTAACCAATGATGGCTACATCGCATAGATGAAAAAAAAAATGCCAGCATGGAGGAACATGTCAAAAAAAGAGCTGATGAAATGACACAGCCCTACTTTACCCGACTCCAATGACTCTCCATTGCAATTGAAAAATCTGTATGTTCTTGGGGAAAGAAGAAATGATGCCCAGAAGTTAATGCATGCAGCATACTTTCTGCTGCAATTTAAAGAGTCCATCTCTGCTGACAAGGTAAAAGACCTGGGTGAGGTCGATGCAGTCAATGTCGAGTGGTCTACACCATTCATAACACTTCGCCTGTGATTGCTGGGATGAGATAAGGCGCTGGCTGTTGATCTGCCTATTCTATGACTCAAGATATAAGCCAGAGTCCACAATACAGTTACAGCAATGTGAGCAAAACCTTCTCCATAGTACTTAGCAAGGAAGTGCCACAGTAATTGTTCCAGTCACTAGTTACAAGGAACTCTTGATGGGCTTGTAAGTCTCTGAAAGGGATAATACTTTGATAATAACTATAAAATTAATGATAAAAATTGAGTGTCATATGTACCGCCCACTGTAAAGATCATGAGATCTTGGCGGAAGAGTAAATTAGGACCTCATTGGAGAAAAACCTCGGCCTATTTTCTCCCACACAGTACATGATTGTAATGTAGAGCCAATTATTACAATCTGTAAATAATTGCAGAGATGCAATAAGCAACATTGCCTTTAAGACTCTCATAACCAAATAAATATCAGAGATTGTGTGAGTCAAAACTAAAACTCTCAGGTACAAAGGGAAACTTGAAAAGGTGTAGTCATTCAGACTGAAAGGACATGGGCTTAAAACTTAAATTGCAGCTCAGTTTAGGAGTTGCCTCAATAGTGTCACTATGCCACAGTGAGCCACAGCTAGAAAATAAAAGGAACCAACAAGAGAGAAACTCTCATAATCAGAGAGCCAGGAAAATAGCAAACACATTTTGGAAGATTATAGCACATGCCTCTATCTCTGTAGATACTTTTGGAAAAGGTTAAGGGCTGAAGATAGGTAGGGAGTTCCTGGACCAAAAGGGAAAGAAGGGAGTTGAGGTAGGAGGAGATGAGCTCAATGAGGCAGGAGCAGGCAGAGACAATGTGTCGACCAGGGCAGTCAGTTTATCGATCTTGGGCAGGAGATAATTTCCCATAACCACATCACCTGTTTCTATCAAGTTCGAGGCTGTGGACAAGAGATCTCCAGAAGTGATGAGGTTGTTGATGGTCTGGGTGATGATGGCTTGGTGATCAGAGGTGGAGTCATGATCAAGGGAACAGAAGGAGGAGGTGTCATAGAGTTGGCGTCTGGCGTCAGTGATGTAATGGTCAGTTTGCCAAATTGCCCCTGTGCTCCCCCTTATCGGGCAGGCTTAATGTTGAGGTTGGGGTTGGAGTGAAGGGAGTGGAGGGCTATGCGTTCTGATGAAGAGAGGTTGAAGTGAGCGAGAAGGGAGGAGAGAGTCAGGCGATTGATGTTGCAGCAGCAATTGGAGATGAAGAGGTCAAGAGAGGGTGGAGGCCGGGATGGGGGTGTCCAGGAGGATGGAGTTTGCCGGAGGAAGGAGAATGTGTCATCAGAGGGTGGGTTGGATTCTAGTTCAAAGAAGTATGTGCAGAGGCAGAAGAAGAGCTCGACATCTAGGCGTGCACGGAATTTGTTCATGCATGGGCACAGGAGAATGAAGGTGAGCCCTATGCTGAGGACTGACCATTCAGCCTCAGTGAAGGGGAGGTCTGGGAGGATAGTGAATACCCGGCACGGCTTGGGGCTGGGCATGGGACTGGGTGTGGAGCTGGGGGCAGGAGCGGGGTGCAGACTGCAGCTGGAGGAGTGGGTGTTTGTACAGGAGCAGTCACATGGGCGGAAGCAGAAGTAACAACTTGGCCGATAGTCATCACATGGTCAGCAGCACGGCGGTCATCACGTGGTTGGCAGCCATTTTCCTAAATGTGCCTTATAACTCAACTTGCTAATCTCCAGGCACATCTAATCTTCCTATGACTTGGTGTCCGGGGCACTTTATGTAATACTGCACATGAGGTCATATTGGCACGTTTTGCAGCCACAATACAAACTCATTTGATTTGTAATCGATTCATCTGTTATTGCACACATTCGAAAAAATTTTCAAAGCTGAATAATTATAATAGAGCACATGAAAATTACAGAAAGTTCAATCTGCTGCGGCTCAAACTGTTCCCCAGATGCTATCACAGTGAAGCTTTCAGCACATTTTGTTCCTGGCTGTTGAAGAAACTGAGCTTGCCTGAAAAATTCAGCATGAAAACAAGCCGATTTTATGAAACAGATTTCAATGGGCTTTCACCATCTGTGATCCAACCCAACTGGATAATTGCATTCTTTTGAGGATTAGAAAAAATGCTAAACTGTTTGAACTACAGTGACACAACTAAAGTTTAAACCAAGGCAGGCTTAGTTTAAGGTGAGAAAATAATGGGGGATTGTTGGCCGTACAAATATTAATGCTATTAAGTATTACACTGGCAAAATATAATTGGAAAATGAAACAGCAACCAAAATGTTTCTGCCTCCCGTTTTACCTTTGCTGTTTGCTTTTCTGTCTTACGAACATCAAAACCAGAATTTACACAGTCAAATTTCATCTTTTCACTCACTCCCTTGTTAACTCCCACATCAAATCTGTCCATCTCAATATTTTGATATATTCCATGTATGTTCTTTCTCTTGTCAAACAACATCAGGTAGGGTTATTAGGGGAATCTTAAAGAAGATCTGCATGACGTGAGCTATGGAGAGATTTATGGAAGATTCTAAGCAGAATTCCAGTGAGGCTTACCTCAAAATTAGGAGCATCTCCCTCCATCTTTTATACATTCTTCAAGCATTGAGCGTGTTTCTTGCTAAGCAACTGCTAGTTGGCAATTAAGAGGGATAACAGCTTGTTAAATGCCTTGTTGACACTCAACTTGCCTCATTAATATTTAGTTTCCAATCTTATCAAATGCACCAAACAAACTAGACATTGAGAATTCTCAATGTGGAAGTTAGAGCAGGTGCTTGATGACACCAGCTCGCCACTGGCTGTGACCAATCTTCATGTTGGGCACCACCCACCAACATCTCAGGTCACGCTCCGTAGGCACTACCCACATTCATCCCATTTCATAGACATTGGCATTCAACTTGTGCCAAACATTAAAACTCTTCATGGTACCTCTCCTAGCCATTTACAGGACGAGTCAGCACCACAATATTGCGCCTTGCTGTGCAATGGCAGCTATCATTTTAGCCAGCTCATGGGCTATACCAGGTGGTATTGCCAGCTTGTTCACATGCTCATTTAGCACTCACTCATTCTGAGCCCCTCTGGATGCTCACAGCATCCTTGTCTTACCTTGCGGTGCCTTTATGCCATTTGCCTGCTCAGCCAGACCAACCAGCTCGTATTAATTTACTAGTCCAGGCACTTGGACACAATCAGACAGCTACTTGTGGCAGTCAGAGTCAGGAACGTCTCCATACAAGAAGTATGGAACTGTATGTCAGGTAGCCCACCACCCACCTTCAGTCTTTCTGCCCTACCTTGTGCTGTTTTCCTCTTGGAAAGAAAGAGAAGCAGGTGTTAAAGACAACAAAACTGGGTTGCACAGCTGTTACTTTTGGGGCAAATGGGAACATTTCCTGAGCGAGTAAGTAGACAGCACAGAGGGCATGCAGTTACTGATATCGGGGGTAGTGGTGGCAGTGAATGGGGAAGATTTTCCAGACAACAATGAGAATGATAGAGCATGAGCCTTTGTGGGAGATAGATACAGTTGTGTAGATAGAGTGAATATGAGGTATTGGGGAGAAGATGGTGGAACTTACACTGGCAGAGTAGAAAAGATTATTGACCTTTTTCCTACATTGCAGCATTGATATTCTCCCTATTCCTCGCTCCATAATTTGCAGCCCACCACTCCAGCCAACGGACCAAGGTGGGCTCTGGTCTCCTACCTCCCAAATCCTTGTAAACGCTGCAAGACAAATGGCATGCCACACTTTTGCCATGCAATCTGGTACCATTTTGTTGTTACCTAGTCATGTTCCTTAAATCTCCCCAGTACCTATAAAAAAGTCACTGTATTCTCCTCCACTTCTCCACAGGGTATACTGCAAGACTGTGGGAAGGGTGTACTAGATATCAAACAAGACAGCTCTACTCACACCCACGCAACCTTATGCATTAGCATCTCATTCAAATTAATCAAAAAGTATAGCATAGAAACATTAAACCCAATGCTGCTGTAAAGTTTTACACTCACATTCTCTTACTTAACCTTAACTACTCATATCGGGACTTTAATGCCATAAATTGTCAATGATGGGAACAGGGGTTTGGTTGCTGCACTCCTCAGTCAGTGTCCTGTCAGATGATAAATGCTTCTTTCATTTCAGTCTCATTACAGAATTCAATTTTACTTCTTTTGCTTGAGCCACTGAAAAATAAACTGAAGAGTTAAGATGTGCTGTGAGACTTCATGAAGTCTTTAGGAATCTTTGCCTACTGCCAAGTTATTGCTCATCTTTAATTAGTCTCTTCTGTTTAAATTTCATTGAAGCTGTGATCATTCTGATCCCTCCAATTAGGACAGTGCAACGCCAAGACTGCACCACCAGCAAAGAATAATTGACTATGTGGTCTGACCTTACAAATAACATGCAGTTAGTTCAGGACACAGATTATTGGCCTTGTGTTAACAGATAAGCATTTAAGCCTAAATTTAGCAAGAGTGCAAAAGTAATCCTAAGCGATACAGAAATTGTTTCTTCAATGGAAAAATAAAAAGGTTTTATGTATTTACCAAAAGCAAATCTCCATTGACAAGTGATAGTCTCTTCATTTGTTGTGTTTTAAGGTGATTAGCCCACAGTTTACTCTGTACTGGGGACACTCCTCAGGAATGTGCTGCATTATAATGGAATTGTATTTGTTGGAATACAAAAGAATGAGTGGCAATCTTATTGAAACATGGAAGATTTATGACAGATGAAGAATGGTTGCTTCCATTTGTGGAAGAGTCAAGGACCAGAGGCATAATCTCAGAATAAGGAGCACATATTTAAAACAGAAATGAGGAGGAATTTCATCTCTTAGAGGGAAGTTAGACTGTGGAATTCTTTACCACAGGGGGCTGTTGAGACTAAGTCATTAAGTATATTTATAGCAGAGACAGACAGATTTTTAACCAGTATGGAAATCAAGGGTTATGGGGAAAAGGCAGGAAAGTGGAGTGGAGGACTACCAGATCAGTCATGCTTGTTGAGCTCAGGGAGGGGTCAATCTGGACTTTAGAAAGGTCTTTGAAAAGATACCTTATGGCCAGGCTGATACAGAAAGTGACATTACATGGGATTGACAGTGAGCTGATAAAGTGGATACTAAAGTGCAATGGTCATCGAAGACAGTGCCTAGCGGTGGAAGGGAGATCTGTGACCAGTGGAATTATGCAGGGATAATTGCTGGGAGCTTTGTTGTTTGTAATATATATAAATGATTTGGAGGAGAATGGAGGTGGTCTGATTATTATGTTTGCGGGGAATTATATTATGGGGAAGCTGCAGATTGTGATAGAGATTGCCAGACGACACAGCAGGATATGGCAGGCTGTAGATTTGGGCAGAGAAATAGCAGATGAAATTTAATCTGAATAAATGTGAGGTGATGGATTTTGGAAGGTCAGATGCAGCACGGAAGTAAACAGTAAATGGCAGAACCCTGAGTAGCATTGACATATAGAGGGATCTCCATCCACAATTCCCTGAAAGCGCAACTCAAGTAGATATCTTGCAGGAGTTCCTTGGAATAGTATCCTAGAACCAACCATCTTCAGCTGCTTCAAAAATGACCTTCTCTCTATCATAAGATCAGATATGCGGATGATTGCACAATGTTCAGCACCATTCACAACTTCTCAGATACTGAAGCAGTCCATGTTCAAATGCAACAAGATCCGGACAATATCCAGACTTGGACTAACAAGTGGCAAGTGACATTTGCACCACTGAAATACCAAGCTATGGCCATCACTGATAAGAAACAATCTAACCACTTCCCCTTGAAATTCAATAGTTTTACCATCACTGAATCCCCCGCTATCAACATCCTGGAGAGTTACTTCTGAAGTCCTGATGAGGGGTCACTGGACCCAAAACATTTACACGGATTCCTTTCCATAAATGATCCCAGACCAGCTGAGTTTTTCCAGCAAATTCTGTTTTTTGTTCTAGTTTCCAGCATCTGCAATTCTTTCAGTTTTTTTGATTAGTTTGGCCACATTTAGGATATTGCAGACAGTTCTGGTTGCCGTACTACCAGAAGAATATGGAAGCTTTGGAGACGGTACAGAAACAGTTTACCAGGATGTTGCCTGGTTTGGAGTATATTAGCTATTAAAAGAGATTGGACAATCTTGGTTTGTTTCCACTTGAACATCGAAAGGTGACAGGTGACCCGAAGTTTACAAAATTATGAGAAGCATGTGTAGAATGAATAGTCAGAGTCTATTTCCCAGGTCAGGAATGTCAATTATTAGGGAACATAGGTTTAAGGTAAAAGAGGGTAAGTTTAAAGGAGATAGTAAGAACTGCAGATGCTAGAGTCAGAGATAACACAATGTGGCGCTGGAGGAACACAGCAGACCAGGCAGCATCAGAGGAGCAGGAAAGTTGACATTTCGGGTCGGGACCTTCTTGACACAAGCTTTTTACACAGAAGGTGGTAAGTGCCTGGAATGTGTTGCCAGAGGAGGTGGTAGAGATGGATACAATAGCAACGTTTAAGAGGGGTCTTGACAGATATATGAATAGGCAGGGAAGCAAGAGATATGGACTGTGTAGAGGCAAAAGTTCTTCAGTTTAGAAAGGCATCATGTGTCAGCTCATTATTGGTGGAATGAAGGGCCTGTTCCTGTGCTGTACAACTCTTTGTTCTTTATTCTTGAACAAGGTGTGGAGTCGATATATCACCATGTATAAGGCATTACAGGTATATGGAACAGGTAGAATAGATCAGTAAGTGTTTTCCAATGTAACTTTGAGATTGCATGCACACAGAAAATATAAAAATGTAATTGGTAAATATTTTGGGGATCTGCTTCCCGGGACCACAAGCAATACATGCATCAAATGTAAAAGCTCTTAAAGAATTTATGCTTTTTTTCAATACAATATATGGTTTTTAATAATCCTTCATAATATTGCTGGATAGATAAATTTATCTGGGTCCTATGTACTATTGCTTCAAACACATGAGGCAAATATTACAAAATCTCCTCACATAAATACGTACATTTTCTGTCCTCAAAGTCAAGTTGGCTATCCTAACTATCAGGCTGACTTACCCATTGAGGTCTGCATGGGACTGAATGGAATGAAGACGTGGTCAAAATCTTATGTCTGAATGAGACATGGCAACAGTGAGACTTGTGTCAGTTTTTTAAATTCATTCACAGGGTGAGGGCATCGCTGGCTGCGCCAGCATTGATTGCCCATTCCTAATTGCCCAGAGGTTAGGTAAGAGCCATAGAATCATAGAATCCATACAACACAGAAGTAAGACATTCGGCCCATCGATTCTAAACCAACCCTCCGAAGAGGATCCCACCCAGACCCACTCCCCACAACCCCCCCACACCCCACCCTACCCTATCCCTGAAACTTTGCAATTCCTGTGGCTAATCCACCTACCCTGCACATCCCTGGACAATATGGACAATTTAGCATGGCCAATCCACCTATCCTGCACATCTTTGGACTATGGGAGGAAACCCAAGCAGCCGGAGGAAATCCGCACAGACAAGGGGAGAACGTGCAAACTCCACACAGACACCCAAGAGTGGAATCGAACCCATGTCCCTAAAGGGAATTAGTGAACCAGATGGGTGATCATCATTAGACTCTTAACTCCAGATTTATATTGAATTCAAATTCCACCATCTGCCATGGTGGGATTTGAAAGTGGATCCTCAGAACATTACCTGGGTCTCTGGATTAACAGCCCATGATAATATCACTAGGCCATTCACCTCCCATCATGTAAGAAGTCCAGCAATTCCTGTCTCGATGTCAAAAACAACACTCTTCATCTTTTAACTAAGTCCGTGCTGTCAAGGCAAGGTTCATACTAGGTAGTGGCAAGTTAGCTATTAATGATGATTCTTCCTTGTTAATGATACATCTCATCTAATTAATATGCAGTTTCCTATTCTATCCCCCACTGCAAGTAATGCAGATAATGAGAATTCTTGTAAGTCAGAATGGGTACTTGGTGACCAGGTACCTCAGTTCACTGGATTCTGCAAAGGATCTCCATGTAGGGCACAGGCACCAACATCTCAGGTCACACTTCATGGGTAGCAGCCATATGTACCCATATCCATGGAATTGGCATCTGACATATGCCAAACTCTGAATCCTAACGGCACATCTCCAATCCACTTACAGGACAGTTCTGCACTCCAAACTTGTACCTCGGAGCACAACAGTAACCATCATTGTAATATTCATGGCATCTCTGCCTTGCCTTGACTTTTTGTGCCTTGCCCCTCAAACAGAGATACTAGGCCCAGAATACCGCTATGAACTGCATTGCTGCAGCAGCAGCTCAAAGATAAATGGGATTAGTGGTGTCTGGTATTGGGGTGGGTGACAGTGAGTGGGGGAAGTCACTAGTGAAAATGTTAGAGCACGAGCCTTGGTGGAAGGTGAGTGCAGTAACAGAGATACAGTGCGAGTGAGCTATAGGAGAGCACACAGTGGCACTTTCAGTGGGGAGGGGTGAAGATCTATGGTTTCCTCCTTGCATTGACCTGGACATTCTTCCAGATGACTGAGACTGCACTGACTCAGGTGGCAACCTTGGACCAGGTCTAGTGTTGTGGCGACCGCTGCTTGTCCTAGAGGAAGGGGGCATCCCACATCCGCACCACTCAAGCAAAGCAGGTCACCAATTTTCCCTTGCCTACCATGCCTGGGGAAAATGTCAGGAACCATACAGGGCAGCTCCAAACTGATAGCTCTTGGTTCAGGCACCTTTTAAAGATGGTGCTGGCGCCAGGGATGCCTGTCCATCAAGGATATCCCAGCAGTGCCGAGTGAATCCGGGTTCAGTGAGTGGTAGAATAGGGCTAGAATCAGGAAAGGAGGATGGGGTAGGTAGTTAATAAATTGTATTTGGTGGGGTGTGGCAAGAAAAATCACTAGGCCTCAGAGAGAGAAGCCCTCCATGAAACTCAACATCATTGACATTCAGCCAAGAAAAAGAACATAAAATAGATATAGATAGATACATAGACAATTTTAATCAACCTGCGCAGACATGTTATGACATACCTCTGAACAGGTGAGACTTGAATCTAGTTGTAGGGGCACTCCCACTGCATCATAGGAACCCTAATTCAGCCCTTCTATAGGCACCTATTCTAAAAACAGCAAAAGGAAGTTATTTCATGAGAATCAAAACAAGTCTTTTTTTCAACTATGGAATGCTGGAATCAAGAAAGTACTTGCACAAAGTTAAAATACTATGAATTTGTATGCAAAGCACTGACGTAAAAATTACTCAATACATTAAGAATTCTCCTACCACAGTTTCTTTTAATCTGTTCTCATTTGTGAAATATCAGAATTTTCTTCCCACTCTTTGCATTTCTGCTGCAGAATTATACAAATTATACAAATAAAGTCAACTCTTTGTGCTACAAGTACTCACAGCATCCAAGCAACAGTTTAACTTCAAAACCTACATGCGTAATATCAATCTTTAAATTTATGAAAATCAAGAAACAAAGCAACATCGAACTTATTCCACTTTATTACATAACCTGAAGTAAATATGTAACAATTAATCAAGTCTATTGCAGAAAGATTTTGTTTATTTTTACACTGCAATTTTCTCTTCTTCCCTCCTTGATGCCTCATTGTCAGTCTGTGATTGCACAGCAACAACTGGCTCCTTGAGCAAACGTTCGTTCCTCAATGGGGTAAGACTTGACAAAGAGTTGGCAACTAAAGTAGGTTTCTAAATAAGCATGATTCTGGCCTTTCCCCACACTGAACCCTAATATTAAAGGTGTTACTGGGGAAAGATTAGAGAGACTTGTAGAATTCAATGTTTAATGGGGGAATCCAAGATGAGGTGCAGAAGATAATGAAGGGGGTGAAAAAGATAAACTATATTAAACTGTAAAAGCAGGAGAAAGGGATACAGACTCAAACCGGTTAAAAAAAAGGCTAAATAGAATCTTAGAATGGGTAAAGTACCGAAGAAGACTATTCAATCTGTTGTGTCTGTGCCAGCTGTCTACAAGAGGAACTCATCTGGCCCAGTTCTCAGTGGCTAGCACTGCTGCCTCACAGCGTCAGGGACCAGGTTCGATTCCACCCTCAGGCGACTGTCTGTGTGAAGTTCGCTCATTCTCCCCGTGTCTGTGTGGGTTTCCTCCAGGTGCTCCGGTTTCCTCCCACAGTCCAAAGATGTGCAGGTTAGGTGGCTTGGCAATGGGAAATTGCCCAAAGTGTCCAGGGACATGCAGGCAAGGTGGATTAGTAATGGAAATGCAAGGTTATAGGGATAGGGTACAGGGGTGGGTCTGGATGGGAGGCTCTTTGGAGGTTCGGTGTGGATTTGATGGGCTGAATGGCCTGCTTCCACACTGTAGGGAATCTATGATTCTTTCCATTCGACTCTTTCCCTACTGCTCATGCATTTGTTTCATGTTCAAATAATTGTCCAATTCTCTTTTGAAAAACGTACTTGATTTTTTTCTCCCTCAAACTCTCTGGCAGTGCATTCCAGATCTTAATTACTTCCCAGAGGGATATTGTCCAGTGCTGCCCAGAGCTAAGCACAATAAACCATTGATATCAAGTCAATGTATTACACAGGTTAACCATACTTTCTGAGGAAGGGGCACTCGACCTGAAACTTTAACTCTGATTTCTCTCCACAGATGCTGCTAGCTTTTCCAGCAATTTCTGACTTTGTTTCTGATTTACAGAATCTGCAGTTCTTTCACTTTTTAACCATACTTTCCCTACTTTTAATTCTATTCTGATGATTTAAAAAGCCCAGGATCCTGTATGCTTTATGAACTGCTCTCTCAACTTGCCTGCCTTCAATAACTTATGAACATATGTTGCCTGTTCCCTCTGCTTGTTTACCCCTTTAAAACTGCACCCTTTATTTCATGTGTTCTTCCGACCAAAATGACTTACTTCACATTCCCTGCATTAAATTTCACCTGCACATCCTAACAGCCTGTGTCTGACTTCTTGAAGTTTATCACTATCCTCTTCATAATTCACAATAATTCCAAGTTTTGTCTCAGGCAGGTTTTCTTTACACAAAGAGAAATCAATGCTGGAAATGGACTTATAGACAACTAATGGAAGCACAATATCCGCAACCACAACCCCCCAACCCCACCCCATGTCCGCTAATGTTCCTAATAGTCAGAATCTTCTGTTTTAACTGCCTGTGGCAGTTTTGTTCCAGCAATGGGACAAACGTGTTGTATCATCACTTGAAATTTATTTTGATCTCAGTAATGATGTTGATTCAGTCCTATGTGTTTGGGTTTAAAGAGCTGCTATTACTGCAGTACTATCTGTTTAAGTAGCTGTTGCTGAAGCACTGTTGTCGTGTCACTGTTGTTGTTGTAGTATTTGCTCTAATTATGCTTGGTGAAGGAAGCAATTTTGAAAATATTGCTCAAGATGTGACATTATTATGTGATACACTGAAGACTATCTCCCAATCCTTTCGTAGTTTTTCCCTTGACAAAAAAGTTACTCTCCCAAGGACAAATTCTGCATTTTCATTTACTTTGCTAATTGTACTTTGTAAAAAAAAATCTACCTGTTCAGATGTGTTATGACACACCTATGTGCAGCTGGAACTTGAAGCCAAACCTACTGGCCCTAGGGATACTGTTAATGGTATTGCATGTCAAAAATTGATCATTTCTTCTTAATTATGGTATCAATCCACTATGTCTTCAGCTGAAGATGGAAACTGCTGTATGATGAGAAGAATGTCTACAGTGTAAAGCAAATTGTCTTATCTTGACTGGAATACAGGCAAAAAAAATAACAGCAAGCCTCGATGATTGAACTTAGAACATAATAATAATAGAATTAGTCAAAAAAATTTTCTTTCTTTAGAATTTAAGAATCTATTTCTTACACAGCAGAATAAGTGAAAGGACTTTTGAACTAAACAATTTTCCAAATGTTTTCAATAATATGTGTGAATTATGAACATTCCCGTTGCTTCTGTAGAATTGCTTCATGCGGCAGCTAAATATTTGACAACTGCTCTTGCACATGTCAGCATGGATTGGTAATATCTATGGCCCCGAAATTCTCTTTTTCTCTTCCTCTAAGGATTATACTGTTTTAAGTACATGTCCTCCCAGTGGGAAGTCCAGGTCATGCTGAAGGTTGGGCCATGTTAACATTCAACTTGTAATCTGCATACTGAAAAAGAATTTTATCAACACCTGTGGAGGCATCAGTGATGGCCATATTTCAAAATTATGTCATTAGCTGTAAATTGTTTTCGGATGTCCTGTTTGTGTAAGGCAGTATTCAATGCACTGTTTAATACACACCTTTCTTTCTTCACTCATTATTATTTTCAAAGAATTGTATTCTCTATATCTCGCTATGTCATATTTCTTTTGTATATTTTTTTCCAAATAAAAATAAAGTAAATTCACATTGCATGCAAACATTGCTCAGAAGGTAACATTTTCCATTCAGATGTCCCACTCAGCTTCGATAATCAAAGATTATAAAAAAAAATTTAAAAATAAAATCCAGATTAACCACCCTGCATGCAGGAACAATATCTGTTGGTATTGATTGGGGATTGCCAGAGATGCTCCTGAAGTGGCATTCATGCTATCTGTCCATGCAATTAAGATGGCATCATAAGAAAGAAAAGAATATTTCCTCTGATTGTTGAAAGATGTATGGTGATGATAAGATGTAAATAACACAAGCATGTTAGCCATCTTTGTTCAATGTCCTAATGGATCTGTTCACATATATGCATTGATCAACACTGTCACAAAACCAATGGCATCCTCTTAGAAAAAAATGTTGACTGAAGCACTTTTAAGTAGAGTTAACCAGATAAAGTATTGGATTTCTTCATTTCATATCTGTTATCACGCTGCAATATTTTACATATTTTGACAGAGCACAATCACAGTCAATGCTTTTAAGTAAATTTTTTTTTCAGCTGTTGAATCACCAAGATAGTCAACATGTTGTTGTAAGTATCAAAATATCTGATAAGTTATTTGCTTAAAGAAAGTGTTTGTAAAAACCATTTGGCAAACTGTCATTTTCTGAATTCTTTCTGAAGGTGAATTATCATTTTTTATGTCATTCTGTTTGAGATTTGTGGATTACTTAACTTTATCAGTTTATGGCATCAGGATAGTAAATTTTAATTTCAAGTACACTCCAGGGAGTTTCTTGCCGAATGGTTAAATTGCAAGGTCACAAAGATTACATTTTTAAAAATCCTGCTACAACTTACTATAACTTGCTCTTCTCAATTCATTCTTTGGATATGGATGTCATGAACAAGGCCAAGATTTATTGCCTATCCCAGGTTGCCCTTGAAAAGATGGTGGTAAGACTTCTTAAACAGCTACAGCCAAAATGTTGACAGTACTCCCATAGTTTTGCTGGGTAGGGAATCTAAGATTTTGGCCAAAAAAAATATCAATTATACACAACATACTGAAATTACTATCAAGTAATGCAACACCAGTAAATGTCAACACGAAATGATGGACCAGATTTTTACATTGATGCAGAAGAAAGCTGTCCAAAAAGATCCAAGGATCTCTGAGGTAAGGTTTGGTCTTTCTCAATGGCATTTTAACACTGCCACAAGTCTGGGGAATCTCCAGACACCAGTAAAAGTGAAGTGATCAAACAGGGTGTCCAAGTAAACACACTAAAGTATTCTCTCAAACAGCAAACTGGGAAGTTAAAAGCACTTAATATTTCATTTTTGGTTATCATGAATGTTGAAATTTATGTGATCATTATTATACTTTTAAATGTCCCTTTGACTTAAACGGAGGCAGAATGTTTTTAAAAGAGAAATGATGAATTGCTGATAAAAACTGTTGTTCAAAGAAATGCTTATGTGATCTGGTTGCCATGGGGAGAGAAACTCAAACCAAGAAATTCACTGAGTTATCAAGGGGCAGTTTTAACACTTTTCACAGCATCTGACAGAACAAAGAGCAGGGTGGAGTGGTGACTCAGTGGTTAGCGTTGCTGCCTCACAGCACCAGGGACCCGGGTTTGTTTCCATCCTCGGGTGACTGTGTGGAGTTTGCACATTCTCCCTGTGTCTGCGTGGGCTTCTGCTGAGTGCTCTGGTTTCCTCCCACAGACCAAATATGTGCAAGTTAGATGGATTAGCCATGCTAAATTACCCATAGTGTTCAGTGATGTGTAGGCTAAGTCGGTTGGCCATGGGAAATGGGGGGATGGGTCTGGGTGGGATGCTGTTTGGAGTGTTGGCATGGACCAGATCGGCCGAATGACCTGTTTCCACATTGTAGGGATTCTATGAACTGCTGTTGAGAACCAGGTAGGGGAAGATAGGAACAGATCTTTGCTGTTCTTCAAGAACAGAAATCGCATGATAGCATGTTATAATCCAACAGGTATATTTGAAAACACAAGCTTTTGGAGCCTCGGTCTTTCTTCAGGTTTAGTGAGAGAGGTAGTATCAGACACAGAATTTATAAGTAAAAGATCAAAAGGTCACACCACTGATGAGGATGTATTAGACAAACCGAAGATGCTGTTAAATCTTTAATCAGTTAGAAAGTTTTAATTGATTAATATGTATATGTAAATCCCTGAATTTCTTTCAAGTCCCTGCCCTGAGAGAACTAAAGGTTTTATCAGTAAAGAAGAGGTGACATCTTAGGTCAGATAATGCACGTTAGTTGTAAGGCCTTGTTTAGAATCTGTTTGTGTTTTGGTTTGGAGTCAGGCTGATGTTATTTCTAAAGTAGAAATTTATAAAATGCAACATTGACTGAATGTCAATCAATTTTGTGCTTTTTGAACAAAATAGAATGTAGCTGCAAATACAAATTCACACCATAGATTTACGTGTGTGTGTGTGTGTGTGTGTGTGTTTGAGAAAGAGTGTGTGTATGAGACAGGATCTGTGTGAGAGTGTGTGTGTGTCTGTGTCTGTTTGTATGAGTGAGTGTGTGTGTATGTATGCATGTGTGTTAGTGTGTGTGTGAGAGTGTATAGTGAGGAGGGGTCACCTTTAGTGTGACATGAACCCAAGATCCCGGTTGAGGCTGTCCTCATGGATACTGAACTTGGCTATCAACCTCGAAAGCAGAAATAAATCATTTAAAAGTGTTAGATGCAGAAATCTCTGGCCTCCTGGATTATCAGCAATGTTGTAAGCTGAGAGAGAGTGGTATACGTCAAGTTATGCTGGCCCATAACCGCATTCAGGGAAATCTGGGTAGAGTGGAACAATTGTTGAAGGGCACCAGAAATTTCAGCCTGGTGTGTTAGAAGTGAACCTTCACTGGAGAACTGGGAGAGACTTTTTGACCTCTCTTTTAATGCAACATGTCTACCAGAAGTGAGGCATGAAGTCAGTCTTCTGTAAGACAATTTGAGTTGTGTTAGTTATTTAGTGAAAACAATCTTTTTCTTTAGTTTAATATATATGTTCATGGTGAATTAGGATTTGATTTATGTTAATTTTCATTTATGTCTTGCAGTAAAAGTCTGAAAAGATGATTGTTTGTCCATTGGTTTATTTCCATAAGTTATTTGGGACTTTGTTTGGAAGGTTTCCCCAGGGATTGTGACAATCAGAAAGATTAGAGTTGGATTTAATTAAGGGCTAAAGTGTGAACATGAACAAGATTTTACAATTTTTTTTTGTCATGATGAAGTAATCGTTATTTTACAAAAAAAGGATTAGCTTTTAAGGTCAGTAAATGAAGTCAATGCAGTATTATAAAACCCAGATAAAGGTCACACAACAAGCTGTCCCTTGTTAAAAGCTTTTTTTTAATAACCAAGAGTGGAAGATCCCATCAATTTATACATGTCCCATTGATTATTGTCTGGGGGATGGCTCAACAGTGGAGCAATGTTGACACACTGACAGCAGCTTTTTGGATTCACAGGTTATTCCGTCCATGTTAGACTCTCAAAAGTTTCAGAGGAATAACGATAGTGATCGTTTACAGTTTCATAACATCATCATCACGAAGCCTGTTCCAGTGTATCAGTCTAGTATCCATTTCATCCTCCACAGTTGTCAACTGATTGACAACACATTTTTAGCATTTTTTGGTTATCATTCAGATTTCAAGCATCCACAATATTTTATTGTTGAAGAACCAATAACAGAATCTTCAAAATACCACTAGAAATAATATCAAAGCTTTGGAATTAATATTTAATAATATTTTTGACAACTAACATTCATGTCTATTAGTTGCAAAAGCATTAACTTTTCATTTCTTATTTTAGACACACTTTGATCCCCTTCAATCATTTGCTAACTTGCTTTGACTAGAATTAGAAAAATATGTAAACCTAATCATAAGCAACCTGTTAGTTTTAGCTCGTTTCATTTTTAGCTAATTTAATTGTTTACATCATAAGATCATTTAAGCTTTAATTAGCAATCAGAGAACTTGTCCTTGCGTATCCCTGTTTCAAATATATTATTTTAGGGAAGACACTTATAGCTTTCAAAGAGCTACCCTCAGTCTTCAGACAAGATGACTAATGATATTGTTTTGATTTTTTAGTGTTTGTGAAAGACAGCATATAGTTTGCCCCAGTATGAATACACTCATCTATTTCTTGCTTCAAATATTAATAGAGGATGATGCAGAAATATCCTATTAATATAAATTTGAGCTGAGATCACATAATCCGGCTATTTTGTACAGATTAAGTTAGTACATTGATTATCCACTCTCCATGATGTTTTTGAACAGCCACAAGCAAAACTGAATGCCAGCATTACTGAGTCATGATTGGAAGTTTTAAGTGACTCCAGAAATACTTCAAAGCATAGAGCTCAGGGATGATTTGTGGTGACAGGCAAACAATGAATCTTTTAATATATTTAGTGATTTCAGTAAGCCATATATTCTATCTTTGGACTGAGTTTTTTCCTCAGATCCATCAACACCTAACTTTCAACAATTTGATTACTGCTAGTCATACATAGAAACATTTGCTCATGATTGATCTATTGTTCAATATTAAATTGCTGGGAGCCAGAATTTCCAATAGTTTTCTCTCCCACCTGCTCATGCACTTTCTCCAGGTCTTCAGCTAATTTTCTGCCATTGTTCCAAAGGGAGAACAGGCCAACCCTGTAGAAATTCTACCACTAAATTATACAAATGTCAAAATGTGTAATTTGCCAAGACCTAAGACTTGTCTTGGTTAATGGCATAAAATGCGAGACAGTACATTGGCAGCTTGTTTTGCACTACCTAGGATGCCCTTTATTATTGATGAATTTAACCTCCAAAGTGCATATTACATAAAATAAGAAGAGATTTGAATTCCTTTTAACTGGTATATGTTATGCTTGAGATCCTATTTATATGGATTTTCAAAAGAGGTTTGCTAGGGTGCAACACATAAGTCTATGAATTAAAAGAAAAGCCAATGGTGTTGAAGGTATATATTAACGTGGATAGATGATTGGCTAACTAATAGAAGACAGAAAGTGAGACAACGAGGAAATTTTCAGGATGGCGTCCTGTAATTAGTGGAGTATCACAGGAATCAGTGTTGGGGTTGCAATTATTTATAATATATGTTAATGACTTGGATGAGGAAAGTGAATGCATAATAGTCAAGTTTGTGGATGACACAAAAATAGGTGGGAAGGCAAGTGGTGAGGGTGACACAGAAAGTCTGCAAAGGGATATAGAAAAGTTAAGCGAGTGGGAAAAAAACTCGGTAGATGGAATATAATGTGGGAAAATGTGAGCTTATGCGGAAAGAATGGAAGAATAAAGAATAATTGCTACGATTTAAATGGAGAAAGACTTCTGAAGCTACAAAACAGAAGAATTAGGAAGCCCTCGTCTGTGAATAAAACAAGCTAGCATCCAAGTTTGGCGGAAAGGCAAATAAGATGTTGGCCATTATTTCAAAGGGAAGAGATCATAGAATCCCTACAGTGTGGAAACAGTCCCTTTGGCCCAACAAGTCCACACTGACCCTCAGAGAATCCCACCCAGACCCATTGCCCTATAACCCAAGTAGTCTACACATCTCCTGAACACTACAGGTAATTTAACATAGCCAATCCACCTAGCCTGCATATCTTTGGACTGTGGGAGGAAACTGGAGCACCTGGAGGAAACCCATACAGACACAGGGAGCATGCGCAAACTCCATGCAGTCACCCAAGGGTCGAATTGAACCCAGGTCCCTGGCACTGTGAGGCAGCAGTGTTAACCACTGAGCGACCGTGCCACCCCTATGGAGTATAATTGGAATATAAAAATAGGGAAGTATGGCATAAACTTTACAAGGCACTAGTCAGACCACAGCTGGACCCATTATTTGAGCACCGTTCAGACTTCACCAGAACCAAACATCCCAAACCTCATCACATTCTCGATCAAGTAGTAGACATAAGAAGTGAATGCTAAGGGAAGGATATTCCATGTGTAAATAAAGAGTGACTTGCTGATGGGATACCAGCTTTTGTGGAGTAATTTCAAACACAATGTCGGTTTTGATTCTTGGCCAAAACAGCTATTTATATATTCTTGATTTACTGCAAATTTACGCAAAACCACTGAGACATTTTAATAAAATTCCCCTCTCCCCGCAATTTTCTTCCCAATTTAAAGGCTTCTCAAGAACAAGGATAGCACAAGTTTCTTCATATGCCATATGGAGAGAAACAAAAGAGGTTAGAGGAAGGGACAGAGGGGTGGGGGGAAAGAGAGGGAGAGAAAGACAGAGAGAGAGACAATGAAAGAGAGAGATAATTGTACTTATATAGAACCTTTCATAACCTCAAACATACCAAAGCACTTTCCAGCCAATGAAGAACTTCAAAGTAGTCACTTTTTTCATGAAAAGATGCACTGCGGCCAATTTATAAGCAACAAGCTCCCAGGAGCAGCAATATGATAATTACCAAATAATCTGCCTTATTTCTCTTCAGGTTTGGTGGACTGAGGGAGAAATAGTGCTCCTGTTCTCTTCATCAGTATCTTAGGATCAAGGATGATTGCTTCAACTTCAGTTCAATAGATTCTGAAGTGCTGATAAGTGCAGTATAATTCTGGGACGTTCGGGGGTGGGCAGGTGTCGCTTGACAAGTCAAGTTGTTAAGTTGTTTGGAAGTTGTGCATTCTCTTTTATTCCGTCGTGAGCCTCATGGTTGGGTCATCATTTATTGCCCATCTCTAGATGCTACTAAGAAAGTGATGGTGAGCTGCCTTCTTGAACCACTGCAGTCTATATGCATCCACACCCACAATGGTGTTAGGGAGGGAATTCCAGGATTTTGACCCAGTGACAATGAAGGAACAGCAATATATTTCCAAGTCAGGATGGTGAGTGGCTTAGAAGGGAACTTGCAGGTGGTGGTGTTCCCATGTGCCTGCTACCCTTGTCTTTCTTTGATGTGGAGTTGCTGACGTTGCAATGGGGTGGACAAGGTCAGAAATCACACAACACCAGGTTATAGCCCAACAGGTTTATTTGAAAACACAAAATTTTCAGAGTCTCAGTCCTTCTTCAGATATTAGTGAGAGAGGTAGTATCAGACACAGAATTTATATGTAAAAGATCAAAGGATCTTTTACTCATCAATGGTGTGAACCTTTGATCTTTTACTTATAAATTCTGTGTCTGATACTGCCTCTCTCACTAACACATGAAGAAGGACTGAGACTCTGAAAGCTTGTGTTTTCAAATAAATCTGCTGGACTATAACCCGTTATTGTGTTATTTCTGACCTTGCCTTTCTAGATGGAAGTGGTTTTCGGCTTGGAAGGTGCTGTCTAAGGATTGTTTATTAGTCTGTGAAAGCTCCCCCAATTTTGGCAGTAGGCCCCAAGTATTAGTAAGGAGGACTTTCTAGGGTTGACAGGACTATTTCTGTCCTTGTCTTTTCCACTGCTAAGTCAATACCAAATGTCTTGACCACCTCTGCATGTACTAGACACAGTATCATGATGTGTTTGATGACTTCCTTACCAAAGGAAGGATATATTTGCCAAAGAAAATGTTCCAAAACTGTTAGTGTTTAACTCTCTGTCACATCTCTTCCAGATATGCCCGCCTTGAAGAACATCTGTTCCTCTCCCTGACAGAATTTCTGTTCTAAACTTTCTTCTTTTTCTCCATTGTTATTTTCATTTTCTTTCCTATATTTGACACAATCTTTACCAAAATTCACTTCCATAGCCACATCTCATTCTTCAATGCTGATGAAGAGTCACCAGACTCGAAATGTCAACTCTGCTTTCTTCCTACAGATGCTGCCAGACCTGCTGAGTTTCTCCAGCAATTTCTGTTTTTGTTCCCTAAATTGTGTCTATGGTGTGTAAAGGGTAGGAGTATGAGAGGCGATCTTATTGAAGTATTCAAAATTCTTACAGGATTCAAAACAGTAAATCCAGGACGGATGTTTCCCTTGGCTGGGATGTCTAGAAACATGGAACACAATTTCAGAATATAAGGTAGGATTTTTGGAACAGAGATGAGAAGGAATTTCTTCTCTAAGAGAGTGATGAATCTTTGGATTTCTCTAACTCAGAGGACTATGGAGGTTTTGGCGTTGAGCATATTTAAGACAGAAATTGCTAGATTTCTAGACATTAAAGGCATCAACAGATGTGGAATAGTGCTGGAAAATGGTTTTGAAGAGGAAGAGTAGTCATGCCCTAGTTGAATGGCAGTGTAATTGGTTCACTCATGATCCTATTTCCTATGTTTCTTCCCTGGCGTGACCTCTCTATTTTGGTTGTTCACAAGCCAGGGACTCCCAAAAGTCAATGGGGATGCCTTAACAGACATCCATAAAACAGGCTGCGCAACTGAGAGTGTCCTACCATGACTACGTTCTGAAAAAGCAGTTGCTATGAGAGTTTGGTCTCAGGCATATGCCCTGCATATCCCACCCAGTGGAGGTAGTTTTGAATGATGAACATTTCAATGCTTGGCATGTTGCCTTGTGAGAGGATGCTGCTGTTGCTCCGCTCATTGTGACACCTGGATCTCATGGATTTGCATGTTCTTGCATAGGCACTGCTGGTGGTAATTCTTCACCGTTTTAAGGAGATCCAATCAATCAATGCATTCAATTTCAGTTTATTGTCCATATTGAAACTAATTTCAGCAACATTGCTTGTCCATTAAAAGGTAAATAAATGAATAATAACAATAGAAAAAGGGAAAATTATCCTACAGCAGACCTCTAACTTTAACTAAAACACATTAGAAACTATTCCAATGCGTTGAAATGATCATTTAGTAAGACCCAACATGTATGCATATTCTTATCTATTCATCAAACTCTTAGATCAAAGAGTCATTGAGATGTACAGCATGGCCCAACTCATCCATGCCAACTACATATCCTAAATAAATCTAGTCCTATTTGGCCCTTATCCCCTCAATACCCTTCCCATTCACGTACCCGCACAGATGCCTTTTAAATGTTTTAATTGGTCCAGCCTCCACCACTTCCTCTGGCAGCTCATTCCATACACACACCACCCTCTGCATGAAAAAGTTGCTCCTTAGGTGCCTTTTAAATCTTTCCCCCCTTACCTTAAATTTATGCTTTCTAGTTTTGGACTTCCCCACCCCAGAGAAAAGACCTTGCCTATTTACCCTTACTATGCCCCTCATGATTTTATAAACCTCTATAAGGTCACCCCTTAGCCTAAAATGCTCCAGGGAAAATAAACCCAGTCTAATCGGCCTCTTCCTATAGCTCAAACACTCCAACCCTGGCAACACCCTTGTAAACCTTTTCAAGTTTCACAACATCCTTCCTATAGCAATTTTCTATACAAACAAGTTCACAAATCAATTTCTACTGCCTCTGAGTGATTAACCATTTCTCTGACCCATCCCATAGAAATGCTGAGACAAAAGGCAATTCTTATTGCTCATGACATTCTTTATTTCCATCAACATTCTTTAAAAGCAGATCTCATCAAGAAAAATCTGTTCATTAGTTACCCATCTTGCCTGGTTCAATAATCTCTGGACTGTTATACAATCTAATTTTCTGTGAACACGATACCAAGAGAGACATCCAGGAAGGATAGTACTCTCACCTACAGAAGAATTTCATGATTATTGGATATATTTGAAAGGATTTTTCATTTCTGAGGTAAAATAATCACATATATACCTTGACTATCACATTGACATACTGTTCCTGTAGCATAATGGGCTAATAGATGTCATGCTAATAACAGGTTATGAACCCTTTACCAGTGATCCTAGCTGATGCTAATAAAGGCAGGAAAGTGAAAAGCCAATCGCCTTGCAAAGCACAATTGAGAAAATGCCCACAGAAATAATCAGAGCAATTTATCATTCCTGGAGTCCCATGATAGCTGAGTAGAAATGCAAAGAGTTATGCCAAACATTTTACCTCTGTTTAAGCCCCTGGATTTCATAGGAAACTTTAGTCAACTGCATACTGGAGAGGATCAATAATGAATCTCCTCCACAATCAGTCAAAACCCAGAAAAGGAGCTGATTAGTGTGTCCCTGTATGCAATCGACAGCTGGGTCAACGATATTTTAAGAAGCTAAGGAGCTGATGAAGAAACTTCTAAATAAGGAAAGGTTTTGCGGAGAGGTATTGGAAGAACTGAGGAAGGGTCACTGGACCCGAAATGTTAACTCTGTTTTCTCCTCCACAGATGCTGCCAGACCTGCTGAGCTTTTCCAGCAACTTTGTTTTTGTTCCTGATTTACAGCATCCGCAGTTCTTTTGGTTTTTATTTAATGTTCTGGAGACATGGGTTTGAATCCTACCATCTATCATGGTGACCTTTAAATTCAATAAAAATCTGGAATAAAAAAAATCACATGATGACCATGCAATCATTGTCATTTGTCATTTAAAAAAACAGATTTGTTAATGTCCTTTCGGGAAGGATACCTGCCATTCTTACCTGGTCCAGCCTACATGTGACTCCAAACCCACGGTAATGCATTTGTTTATTAAATGTTCACTGAAATGGCCTAGCAATCCACTCAATTTAATAACATTTGGGGATGGGCAGTAAATGCTGCCCTGGCCAGCAACTCCCACACCCCATGGATGACCAAACAAAATTGCTACTATGGGTTCCAAAGTCATAGACTGGGTAGTATTCAATGCACCCAGGGTTCTGCAGCAATTCTTTATTCCTTTGGTAATTCTTTATAATGGGCACCATTTAGGTCTGGAGATGGGAGGGCCTTGAGACTGCCTGCAACAAAACAGAGCTGTGTGTTTGATCAGTATCTTTGAGCAATATCTCTACTGTGGCAGGAATAGAACACCTCACTGACCAACCTGTCCAACAATTGATTCCCAACATTACGGCCACAGGACAGGGCATTTCTAGCAGTATGCCACATTAGGTAGCTATGCGCTGCAACCCGAAAAATTTAAACACACACGGCACTGCTAAAAACAGACTCTGATGCACTAGCAAATATTCTTGAGCTGCATCCATTGTTTTTATATGAGGTTTTGGTATTTAAAGAGCAATTTTGCATTGCTAATATAATGATCAAAGGCCACAAGGCAACTTTTAAATTTTAAAAGGTGTTCACATCTCCCTTCTGTTTTGCTAGCATATTTCAAAATCATTAAGTCATCATGTTCTGATCAATAATTGTTCAGGTGGAAGACGAATAGAAAATGTGGAAGTACACAGCCTGAGGAGATCTAGTGTTTATTAGTTCCAAGTAATCTCCGGAAACTAACAACCATTATGTCCTGTTGTGAAGGAACTCACAAAATAGAAGTGTAGGATTGGCACCAAGGTCTTTTTTTATTTTCTCAATCATCTTAAATGTTTGAATGGTATTGAATGCTGAAAAGAAATCCAAAATGTATTGTGAGCCTTTTGTTGATAGTTCAAGTCTCTAATTCTTATAAGAACATGGGAATCACAGACACCTAATAAACCATGACTTTAGTGTCTGGCCTGAGATCCTGGTCCTCAAATACTCTTTTCCTTAATCAGCACATGATAATGATAAACTTTGTCAACTACGTCTGTCATCATCGAGTAGGAACTCCCAAGATATTGGAAAATCATCCACATTTTCCAGAATCTCACCATCCATTGTTCATCATCGACAGTCGTTCTGAGAGGCCTGATTGGAGGAGGATTGTAGATTTACATCAAGCATGGTAAATCAAGTATATACAGTATATACAGTACATCAAGTATATACAGTAATGTGCACCACCAAACATTAAACTCCAAAAGTAGGGAGATATGTATTCAAGGAAGATCACTAAGTGATATATGCCACATATAGCATGAAGACTTGCAGCCACAGTTGTCTGCCATTTTGAAGCCAGGTCATGACAGGCAGCTCTGCACATGTGAAACCCTGTAGTATTAGCCTAGTGGAAGTCTAGGAAGTTATTCATTTCCTGACTGATGTTTGTGACAGGGGAACAGAGAAATACTTCAAGTCTGCCATTAGAGTAGCAATAAAGTGAGGTGATTCAGTTTTTGTAGTTGCTGGCTTTCACAGAAATCAACATGCAGTCAAAGCCACCCAAATTCTTTTGTGACGTACTGCAGTCAACTTCTGAAATAATGCTTAGCAACATATTTCCTGGACATTTACAAATCCTTTCCTTTTTCCTGTTCTAATTCTTCACTGACTTCTATCTTTGGGTGATCAGGTAAAGTTGACAAATCAAAACCGACAACTATTAAACATCTTTCTTGATTTTCAGAAAATCCAGAGAAACACATAATGAGCAATAGACCACCATAAAAAGTCTACATTGAGGGCTCTTGTAGTGTGGTGCTATTGTCCCTACCTCTGAGCAAGGGGACCTCGGTTCAAAACCCACTCCAGAGGTGTGTAACGATAGCTCTGTACAGATTGATGAGAAAAAATTGACAAAGTCTATATCAACTGTACTAGGCCCAGTTATAGGAGAAGTAGTTGAATGCTGTAATGCTATAAACAACACACGCAATCGAGGTTATCCTTCTCTAATCACTAATGCTGCTGATGGTATGTCTGGAGCTTGTGCCTAGAAAATTGGCATAAGTGTTAAAAAGTCACTTAGGTGCCCCCAAAAAAGATTGCAATTCAAAACCTAAACATACAACCACAAAATACTCTAAGTGTTTTCTTGCAATCTTCTACCAGAAGTTTACTTCTCACATATTGAGGCATTTAGAAGTCAGCCCTTCAGCCCAACACTGACCCACCTCCCTAAACACTATGGGCAATTTAGCATAGCTAATCCACTTTGCCTGCACATCTGTGGGAGGAAACCCAAGCAAATGCATGCAGAATATGTAAACTCCACACAGACAGTTGCCTGAGGGTGGGATTGAACCTGGGGCCCTAGTGCTGTGAGGTAGCAGTGCTAACCACTGAGCCACCATGCCACACCTAGGGTTCTACTGATTTCTTGCCAAAATACAGCAAAACACTGTGAGAAACAATGTGGAATTTCAGATCAACTACACTAAGATTAGAAGGATTGACAGCATCTGTAGAGCCAAAGCACAGTTAAAGTTTCTAGTCCAGTGACACTTCAGCAGAGTCACTGAAGAAAAATCACTAGACTCAAAATTTTAGCTCTGTTTTCTCCCCACAGATGCTGCCAGTGAATTATACAGTGAATGACAGAACCCTTAGGAGTATGGTATGCAGAGGGACCTGGGTGTGCAGGTTCACAGATCACTGAAGATGGCAGTGCGAGTAGATAAGATAGTAAAAAAGAAAGGGGAATTGAGTGTAAGGATAGATAAGTTATGCTGCAGCTTTACAGATCTTTAGATAGACCATCATTGGAATTTTGCATACAGTTCTGGTCACCACACTACCAGAAAAATGTGGATGCTTTGGAGAGCGTACAGAAAAGATCTACCAGGATGTTGCCTGGTATAGGGGATTTTAGCCATGAAGACAGGTTGAATAGACAGGGTTTGTTTTCACTGGAACGCAGGAGTTTGAGGAGCATTTGTAAGTTTGTAGGATAGAAATTTGTAAGATTGTGATTGGCATGGATAGAGTGGAAAGTATGAGGTTTTTTTTTGCAGGGTTGGGGGGATCAATTATTAGGGGACACACATTCAAGGTGTTGAGGGGGGTGCGGTGGAGGATGTTTTAAAGAGATGTGCGAGGCAAGTTTTTCATACAAAGAATGGTGAGTGCCTGGAACGTGTTGCCAGACAAGGTAGTTAAAGCAGTCACAATAGCGACATTCAAGAAGCACCTGGACGAATACATGAATAGGAAGGGAATAGAGGGCTATGGATCCTGTAAGTGAAGACAGTTTTAATATTGAAGGGCAAAATGTATCAGTACAGACTTGGAGGGCCAAAGGACCTGATCCTGTGCTGTGTTGTTCTTCGTTCTTTTTTCCCTTTGTATGCTGACAGACCTGCTGAGTTTCTCCAGCAATTTCTATTTTTGCTTCAGATCTCCAGCATCCACAATTCTTTACATTAAGGTTAGGGGTTAGAGTAAAACTTAAATATAGCACAGACCTGTCATAACCCTATGCTATTGTACATTTAACATTCTACTGCAGGAAAAAACCTAAAGCACTTCAAACCAGATTCATGTTGCTTGCACCAATGGTAGACTTGCAAATTACATGAAAGCCATAGCATACAACTTACTCTGAGTCAGGATCTTGATCTGTCCCAGCCCCTTGGGAATGGTTTGAATCTTTACATTTTATTTTATCTTAACATTCGGTGCATCATCCAGCATTTTGGAGGCATCAAGCTAAAGTAATATCGGCTAGAAAGAAAGATTAGGGATATTTTAAGCAAAATAAAATTAAAAGTCTCCACTTAAACTTCCTAGGGACCCAGATCCTCTCTTCAGGAATCAAGCATCAATATAGCAATCAATTTGTTATGCAGTCTCTTAGATCCAGAGAAAGGCCAAACAGCACATTGTAAATTGGCGAGACAAAATTGGCTTGCTATCGAATTCATCTTTGTACTGGATCACTTTGCAGTGTAATGACAGTCAGGATTGAAATTTCTATTTTGGATGATCAAGGACAATCAGTATTATTGACAATATATTGGGCAGGTTTTGATAACTTGGCAACTATACATAAGCCTGTACTTTTAATCTTTGAAATCCTGATAAAGCTGTGGTACATTTCAAATTTTATTTTCAACAGTTTAAGGTTATCAGCCAGGAAATGGTGACTGCCAGCAAACACAAACAAATTCTTTATGTAAGGAAACTGATAATCAACTTGAAAATATCATTAAATATATAAAAAGTTCATTGACCATTACTGAAAAATAATTTCAAGTTAACGTTGGGTTTTTAGCTCTGTCAAAATTCCATATTGAAAGGGAGGTACAGCTAATGGACAGTCCAGCATGCACTGTGTCGTATCTCCAGGCAAAGTAATGCCCCCATAAAATTTGGAATGAGTGATGATATCCCAGATTGGTAGGTTTGGCACCCTGTATTTTGCATCCATGGAAGGAACCGGTGAAGGAGCTGAATGGTGTGCTAATTAATTATCTCGAATATAAGTTTTACCGTCTATTTAAATTCTGACTAATTGACAATATCACTCTTCACATTTCTTTGTCAGTATTATCAATTTGCATATAAGTCATATGGGCTACTGCACAATAATAGTGGGATCATCACAATGAATGTGTAAACAAACTGAAAACTGTCGTCAAAGTTACAGAATATTCTTTATTCATTCACGGGATGAAGGCAGCATTTGTTGCCCATCCCTAATTGCCCAGAGGGCAGTTAAGAGTCAACCACATTGCTGTGGGTCTGGATTCACATGTAGGCCAAACCAGGTAAGGGTGGCAGATTTCCTTCCCTAAAGGAATTAGTGAACTAGATGGGTTTTTCCTGACAATCAACTTGTGGTCATCATTAGATTCTTAATTCCAGATATTGATTGAATTCAAATTCCACCATCTGCTGTGGCAGGATTCAAAGCTGAGTCCCCCAGAACATTATCTGGGTCTCTGGATTAACAGTTCAGCAATAATACCACTAGGCCATTGCCTCAACGTAATGAATACAACTTCCAGTTATGGGATGGACACCTTACAGAAAGGTAGGGAGGGGGGAAGAGGTGTGCATCACATTTTAAGTCATTGTGGTGGAAACCTAAATATGAATGTGCCCTTACATTTTCTGAATTTTAGCAAAGCCCTCCATGATTCAGACTGCACCTTCCTATTTTGTTTCTAATCCTCTGACTTATGCAAAAGTAATTTTTGCATAAAGCCGTATGATACAATTCCATCAGAAACCACCTGGCTATTCCCAGAAAGGACAGTTGCAATCAAGCTTCACATAAGACAACAACGGGACCTACGCCAGAATGTTCCTTTGAGAAACATGACAAGGTTCTGAAAATTTTCATGTCAGCAGTTTATTTTTTAGCTAAATTTTGATTAACAAAAAAAAAAGCAAATATATATGTGAGGCTTTCTCAAAAACCAAATTATCAAGCTTAAGTTCTTCTCTGTTCCAAATTGGTGTGCAGACAAGAATGGGTTCAATAAACTTTAGTTCTGCATTCTAAATTATCTGGCGATATTAGCCACTTCAAAACCAAATAGGAAGAGCTGATTTATCTTGCAACCTACAAATAACCTAGTACATGAGCTGAAACACATGAGCTTAAATTGCTGATGATTAACATTTTTTAACATGCATTCATTGGCCCTCAGGTCCTAGTCTCTCCTACCAATGGAAACATCTTCCCAACATCCATTCTGTCCAGGCCATTCAGTATTCTGCAAGTTTTAATTAGATCCCCCCTCATCTTTCTAAGCTCCATCGAGTATGGACCCAGAGTCCTCAAACGTTCCTCATATGTAAAGCTTTTCATTCCTGGGGCCGTTCTCATGAACGTCCTCTGAACCTGCTCCAGGACCAGTGCATCTTTCCTGAGATATGGGACCCAAATCTGCACACAATACTCCAAATGTGGCCTGACCAGAGCCTTATAGAGCCTCAGAAGTACATCCTGCCTTTATATTCAAGTTCTCCCAAAAAAAATACAAATATTGCATTTGCCTTCCTAACTACTGACTTAACCTGTAAGTTTAACTTGATAGAATTCTGGACTAGAACTCCCAAGTCTCTTTGCACTTCAGACTTCAGAATTTTCTCCCCATTTAGAAAATAGTCCATGCTTCTATTCTTTTTACCAAAGTGCATGACCTCACACCTTCTTACGTTGTACTCCATCTGCCACTTCTTTCCCCACCCTCATAACCTGTCCAACTCCTTCTGCAGCTTCCCCGCCTCCTCAATACCACCTGTCCCTCTACCTATCTTTGTATCATCTGTAAACTTAGCTAGAATGCCCTCAGTTCTTTCATCTAGATCATTAATGTATACAGTGAAAAGTTGTGGTCCCAACACTGACCCTTGTGGACCACCAATAGTCACTGCCTGCCATCCTGAGAAGGACCTTTTTAACCACACTCTCTGCTTTCTGCCAGACAGCCAATCTTCTCTCCATGCTAGTACCTTGCCTCTAATACCATGAGCCCTTATCTTACTCAACAGTTTCCTGTGTGGCACATTATCCAAGGCCTTCTTGAAATCCAGGTAGATGACATCCATTGGCTTCCCTTGGTCTAACCTGCTTGTTACTTCCTCAAAGAATTCTGACAGATTTGTCAGGCATGACCCCACCTTGATGAAACCATGCTGACTTTGCCCTATTTTACCGTGCGCTTCCAAGTATTCAGAAATCTCATCCTTTACAATGGACTCTAAAATCTTACCCAAGATCGAGGTTAGGCTAATCAACCTGTAATTTTCAGTCTTTTGCCTTACTCCCTTTTTTAAACAGGGGTGTCAGGTTAGTGATTTTCCAATCTTCTGGGACCCTCCCTGACTCTAGCGATTCCTGAAAGATTACCATAATGCCGCCATTATCTCTTCAGCTATCTCCTTCAGAACTCTGGGGTGTAGTCCATTTGGTCCTGGTGATTTATCCAACTTCAGGCCATTCAGTTTTTCTAGCACCTTTTCCTTAGTAATGGCCACTATACTCAGCTCTGCTCCCTGACTATCTTGAATTTTTGGGATATTACTCATGTCTTCCACTCTGAAGACTGATGCAAAATAATTATTCAGTTCCCTTTAGTATGCTTCTTTTTTCTAGGAATGAATTTTTGCTGTGTCTCCTGAATTACTCCTAGAAACTCCTGCCATTGCTGTTCCACTGTCTTTCCTGCTAGGCTCCTCTCCCAGTCAATTCTGCCCAGCTCCTCCCTCATGCCTCTGTAGTTGCCTTTATTTAGCTGTAATACCATTACCTCTGATTCTATCTTCTCCCTCTCAAACTTCAGAGTAAATTCAATCATATTATGATCACTGCCTCCTTCACCTTAAGCTCCTTTATTAAGTCTGCCTCATTGCTCAACATTAAATCCAGTATTGCATGTTCCCTCATGGGGTCCACTACAAACTGCTCCAAAAAGCCATCTCGTAGACATTCCATAAATTCCTTTTCTTGCAATCCACTACCAACCTGATTTTCCCAGTCCACCTGCATATTGAAATCCCCCATGCTCACTGTAACTTTGCCTCTCTTACACAAGATGCTACACAAGAGGCTGATAAATAAGAGAAGAGCCCATGGTGTTAGGGGCATGGATAGAGGATAGGCTGACTGGCAGAAGGCAGAGAGTAGGGATAAAGGGGCCTTTTTCAGGATGGCAGCCAGTGACTAATAGAGTTCTTCAGGGGTCAGTGTTAAGTCCACTACTATTCACACTGTGCATTAATAATTTGGACAAAGGAACTGAGGGAATTTTTGCTAAGTTTGCAGATAGCAGTAAAATAGATGGAGGGGCAGGTAGTGTTGAGGAAACAGAGAGGCTGCAGAATGACTTGGACATTCGAGGAGAGTGGGCATAGAAGTGGCAGATAGAGTACAATGTGGGAAAGTGTGAGGTCATGCACTATTATAGGAACAATAGAGGCATAGATTATTTTTGAAACAGGGAAAGATTTTGGAAATCTAAAGTACAAAGTTCAGGACTCTTTTTAAGGTTAACATGCAAGATCTGTTGGCAGTTAAGAAAGCAAATGCAATATTAGCATTCATTTCAAGAGGGCAAGAGTACAAGAGCAGAGATGTACTATAAGGCTGTATAAAGCTCTGGTCAAACTGAATTTGGAATAATGTGAGCAGTTTTGGGCACCTGTATCTCAGGGAGGATGTGCTGAGTTGGCAGGTTCCACAGGAAGTTTACAAGACTATTTCGGCAGATGAAGGGCTTGTCATATAAGGAGCGATTGAGGACTCTGAGTCTGTATTCGATAGGGTTAAGAAGGATTGAGTTGGGATCTCATTAAAACTTACAGACTATTAAGAGGCCTGGATAGAGTGGACACAGAGATGTTTCCACTAGTAGGAGAGACTAGGATCTGACAACACAGCCTCAAAGTGAAGGGACAAACGTTTACACCTGAAATGAGGGGGAATTTCTTCAGCCAGAGGGCAGTTAATCTGTGAATCCATTGCCTCAGAAGGCTGTGGAGGTCAAGCTGTTAAACATATTTAAGACAGAGATATATGGGTTCTTGATTAGTAAGGGGATCAAGGGTTACAGGAGAAGGCAGGAGAATGGGATTGAGAAACATATCAGCCATGATTGAATGGCGGAGCAGACATGATGGGCCAAATGGTCTAATTCTGCTCCTTTATTATGGTATTTTAGTCTTATGGTGAAATATTTCCAAGTCAAAATCGTGAGTAGATTAGAAGAAAATTTGCAGGTGGTGGTTCACTGCACCTGGTCCTCTTCTCCTTCAAGATGGTAGTTGTCACAGATTAGGAAGCTGCTATCTAAGGAACCTTGATGAATTTCTGCAGGGTATCATGAAGATGGTACACTTTGTTGTAACTGAATGTCAGTGGCGAAGGGAGTAGATCTTTATGGATGTGGAGCCAATTAAGTAAGCTGTTTTGTCCTGAATGGCATCGAAATCTCAACTCCGACCTTGACTCAACACGTACACGTACACGATACATGACCATGAGATTGCAGCTTCTTTTATTTTACTTATATACAAGGGCAGAGTGCCAAGACAAAGGGTAGGCTGGCAACTCCAATGATCGATAGTTACAGCAGTATTTTTATCCACTAACATAAACAAGTTCCATATGACCACGTGTAATGGTTTTACCTAACTGATTGATTGATTGTTTTTATTGTCATTTGCACCAAAATACAGTGAAAAGCTTTGTTTACAAGCGGTACAGGCAGATCACAGCAAGCAAAGAATGTACAGATCAAAAAGACTTAGAAGCATACAGTTTACAATGCAAGTTACATTATTTGAGGCTAGAGTCCATTCAACAGTCCGATAATGGCCGGAAAGATGTTCCTGAACCTGATTGAGCGTGTGTTCACGTTTCTGTGTCTTCTACCTGAACGGAAGAGATTGTAGGAGGACCTGGGCAGAGCAGTTGCCATACCAGGCCATTACGTACCTAGACAATGCTTTCAATGCATCTGTAGAAGGTGGTGAGGGACCTTATGGACATGCCAAATTTCCTGAGTTGCCTGAGGAAAAAGAGGAATTGTTGTGCCTTTAATGTGATTAAAGCAGCTTATGGCACAGTACAGAGTTCACCACCTTCCAACTGCCTCCTCAGTATTGTTATTCTTATCTGGTCCAATGTTATCCAATTAATCATTCATTTTTGGGTAACATCTTTTATGGGGACTTACCTTCCTTTATCTCCTTTACTATGCATCAGTGTCTGATATCAGCATCACATCTTCACTTTGGTTACACTTTAAGCTAGGAGTGCAGGTGGCTTTTGTTGCTGCAAGATACTGCAACACGCTGCCACAGCTGCTGAGAGCCTGCTCGACACGAGTTGCCGAGGTAAGCTTCAACTCTTACGATGACCAAACATAATGTCCCGCAAGCCTACTAATCTATAATGGTCTCTTTTTTATATTTAGATAATGGTATCAAGCTTTTTGGGTGGGTCTCGACCCGAAACGTCAGCTTTCCTGCTCCTCTGATGCTGCTTGGCCTTCTGTGTTCATCCAGCTCTACACCTTGTTATCTAAGCCTTTTGGGTGTTGTGATACACTCATCCAATCAATTGGGGAGCTTTTCACAGTATCCCTGATTTGTACCTTGTAGATAGTGAACTGGCACTGAAAAGCCAGGAGTTGAGATAATCGACACATTATTCCTAACCTCTGACCTGCTCTTGTAGCCATAGTAATTATGTGGCTCCTCCCATTCAATTTCTGGTCAATGGTAACCCCCATGATATTGATAGTGGGGAATTCAGCAATGGTAGTGGCATTGAAACTTGAGGGTTGATGGTTGGATTCTCTCTTGCTGGAGATGGTCATTTCCTGGCACTAGTTTTCTTAATTCATTCACAAGATGTGGGCATCACTGGCCAGGCCAGCATTTATTATCTAATTGCCATCCTTAAGTGCCAAGAGGGCAACTACTTGTGTGGTGTAAATCTATCTTATTTGCCACTTTTCAATCTAAATGGCAATATCTCGACTCAATTAGGCTCTGTAAACAATGAATGCGTTTCTACTTTACAGATCAATGATAGATGACCCTGAAAGAAAAACAAAAACAGAAATTGCGGGAAAAAATTCAGCAGGTCTGGCAGCTTCAGTGGAAAGAAATCAGAGTTACTGTTTCGGATCCAGTGATCCTTCTCCAGAATAGGCTTCAGACTTGCTGCCAAACCTGCTGAGTTTTTCCAGCAATTTCTGCTTTTGTTTTTTGTTTCTGATTTCCAGCATCTGCAGTTCTTTCAGTTTTTTTTAAGTTTAGTGATGATCCCGTAAGTATTGTTTGCCAAGATTGAGCAGGGGCTCTGACAAATTGACACATTTGGTCTTTCAATGAACGCTCAGCAGGATCCAAAAAGTTTTGTTTTTGAAGATAAGTTCAAGGTCAGACTTAACTTCAAGATTAATAGACTCCAAATTAAGTCATACAGACAGCAAACTCAAGAAGCTATTGGCAAGTTAGTCAGATGATGCCATAGCTACTGGGCAGGCAATGGCATAGTGGTAATGTTACTAGACTAGTTATCCAGAGCCCCAGGATAATGTCACTGGGGACATTAGCTCATATCCCAACAGAGCAGATGGTGAAATTTGTATTCAATGAAATCTGGAATTAGAATCTGGTCTAATGGGAACTATGTAACCACTGTCAATTGTTGCATAAAAAACCATCTGGTTCACCCATGGCCTTCAGGGAAGAAAATCTGCCACCCTTACCAGATCTGAATCACATGTGACTTCAGACCCACAGTGATGTCATTGATTATTATTTTCCTCCTGAGCAATTAGGGATGTGCAATAAATGCTGGCTTAGCCAACAATGCCCATATCTCATGAATGAATTAAATGAAAGACCAGAGGGCATGAGTGTAAATGTTCCAAAAAGGAACTGTTGGAGAGGCTCTTTGAAATAGTGATAATCCCCACACCAAATAAGGCCTTCAGGAGCAATCTTCTGGGCAAGAAAGATGGCCAATACCATTGAGACATTACTTGAGGATGGAAGCAAGTATGAAATCTATTCTGTGCTTTGGAAGCAGCCAACACTATTGCAATCTACAAAGTGCATCAGGCCATTAAACCTTTAACAGATGCAAAACAAAGAATGAAAGAACTGCGGATACTGTAAATCAGGAACAAAAACAAAGTTGCTGGAAAAGCTCAGCAGGTCTGTGATGGAAAAAAACAGAGTTAACGTTTCGGATCTGGTGACTCTTCCTCAGAACTGATGCAGTTTGTTGCAACAACTCAGAAGCTATCCAGCTTTTCTTGTTACCTGTAAAGAACGTGGCACCAAGGGTCATTGTGCAGGCATATGAAGGAAATCTGTTTCCAAAGGCCAAATCAAACTTCACGACAAAACACATACGAGTAACAAATGGTCCACAATACTGCCAGCAAGGAAAGTCTTAAGAAGGTGCACAAGCTAAAACACATTAATAAAGATAAATTTTGAGAAGAGGACCAAGTAAGACAGAGGAGCTCAGACAGAACACACCCAGAGATGGTGGTGGTGGCGTCAGGGCATCCATTGCTTTATCTTTGTATGTCTGTGTCAATTTGTTGCTTAATAAAAACCAAAAGAACTGCGGATGCAATAAATCAGGAACAAAAACAAAGTTGCTGGAAAAGCTCAGCAGGTCTGGCAGCATCTGTGCAGGAGAAAACAGAGTTAACGTTTCGGATCCGGTGACCCTTCCTCAGAACTGATGGTGGCTGGGAAAACATCAGTTTACATGCAGAAAATAGGGAGGTGGGTGGGGTAGGGAGTAAACGATAGGATAGAGCCCAAAGAGAGGGAAAGACAGTTGGACAGACAAAGGAGTTGCTAACGATCAGGCTGGGAGGGTGAATAGTTGTTAATGGGGACTGATAGTGACGAACAACAGGGGGTGTGTAATGGCAGGCTATGTGGTAACAAGGCCTGGTGTGAGGGGGAGGGGGCTGGGACATGGGACAGTTTAGGCCCTAAAATTATTGAACTCAATATTGAGTCCGGAGGGCTGTAGAGTCCCCAATCGGAAAATGAGGTGTTGTTCCTCCAGCTTGTGCTGGGCTTCACTGGAACACTGTAGCAAGCCGGAGACAGAGATGTTGGCCAGGGAGCAAGGTGATGCATTGAAGTGGCAGACAACAGGTAGTTCAGGGTCTTTTTTGCAAGCGGAACGCAGATGTTCTGCAAAGCGGTCGCCAAGTCTACGCTTCGTTTCTCCAACGTAGAGGAGACCACATTGTGAGCAGCGAATGCAGTAGACTAGATTCTTCGAAGTGCAGGTGAAGTGCTTCTTCACCTGGAAAGTATGTTTGGGCCCTTGGATACTGGGGAGGGAGGAGGTAAATGTGCAGGTGTTGCACCTTCGCCGGTTACAGGGGAAGGTGCCGTAGGGCTGTGGGGAGGTGTTCGGGGTGAAGGAAGTATGGACCAGGGTGTCCCGGAGGGAACGGTCCCCGCGGAAGGCAGAGGGGGAGGGAGAGGAGGGGAATATGTGTCTGGTGGTGGCATCTTGCTGGAGGTGGCGGAAATGGCGTCTGATGATCTTCTGGATGTGGATGCTGGTGGGATGGTAGGTGAGGA
>NC_063338.1:77186688-77215706 GCF_021869965.1 Rhincodon typus
TCCTCACCTACCATCCCACCAGCATCCACATCCAGAAGATCATCAGATGCCATTTCCGCCACCTCCAGCAAGATGCCACCACCAGACACATATTCCCCTCCTCTCCCTCCCCCTCTGCCTTCCGCAGGGACCGTTCCCTCCGGGACACCCTGGTCCATACTTCCTTCACCCCCAACACCTCCCCACAGCCCCACAGCACCTTCCCCTGTAAGCGGCGAAGGTGCAACACCTGCACATTTACCTCCTCCCTCCCCAGTATCCAAGGGCCAAAACATACTTTCCAGGTGAAGCAACACTTCACCTGCACTTCCAAGAATCTAGTCTACTGCATTCGTTGCTCACAATGTGGTCTCCTCTATGTTCGGGAAACGAAGCGTAGACATCTACGTTCTGCTCGCAAAAAAGACCCTGAATTACCTGTTGCCTGCCACTTCAATGCACCACCCTGCTCCCTGGCCAACATCTCTGTCTCCAGCTTGCTACAGTGTTACAGTGAAGCCCAGCGCAAGCTGGAGGAACAACACCTCATTTTCCGATTGGGGACACTACAGCCCTCCGGACTCAATATTGAGTTCAATAATTTTAGGGCCTAAACTGTCCCATGTCCCAGCTCCCCACCCCACACACCAGGCCTTGTTACCACAAAGCCTGCCATTACACACCCACTATTGTTAGTCACTAACAGTCCCCATTAACAACTATTCACCCTCCCAGCCTGATCGTTAGCAACTCCTTTGTCTGTCCAACTGTCTTTCCCTCTCTTTGGGCTCTATCCTATCGTTTACTCTCTACCCCACCCACCTCCTTATTTTCTGCATATAAACTGACTTTTTCCCAGCCACCATCAGTTCTGAGGAAGGGTCACCGGACCCACAACGTTAATTCTGTTTTCTCCTCTACAGATGCTGCCAGACCTGCTGAGCTTTTCCAGCAACTTTGTTTTTGTTCTCAATTTGTTGCTTGATTAGTCAGTGAAACAACTGTCTCAATTTTGGCATAGGTCTCCAGACGTTAAACATTAGCACTTTGCAGGGTCAGCAGGGCTGGTTTGTATTTATTTCTGGTGTCTAGGTCACTACCAAGTGATCTGTTGTTTTTGTTCCTTTCTTTAGATTTTCTAGCTGCTTGATATAATAGAATGGCTTGGTTGGTCATTACATAGAGTATTTAAGAAACAACCACTTATAAACTAATATGGAGTATTTTAACATGCCCCCTTAAGTTATGGTCGCAGGGACCTCACAGTAACTTGACAAGTGGTTGCAGGAGAACACAAAGTAGGAATTTCAACATCTCACAGATGATCAACGTAATATGCTCACCAAACAACGGGGATTTTGAGAACATGATCTTCAGCTGTGATATGCTTAAAGTAATGCAGAAGCAGTCATCGCATGGCCTGGCTTGAGAGGTAGCAAGTGCTATCTCAGGAAGCAGTAACTGTACCAGAAGCCATGCACAATTGTAGGTCCCTCACAATTTAATTATAAATGCAATTAATGAGATTTCTCTTCCCCCAGCACCTCATCAGTTTGTTGTTTACCATCACCTACAACACAGGAAATAAATTGAATGCAGTAGAAGTGCAAAGGGATATGGGGAGGCAAATCATTAAAAGCAGCATCACGGGTCAACAAAGCAATTAACAACATTAGCAAAGCATGGGATTTATTTCTGGAGAAAGATAACTCAAAAGAAATAAATGAAAATAAAATTGCTGGAAACTCGCCACAAGTCTGGTAGCATCTGTATAGAGAGAACCAGAGGTAAGGAGCTGCATTGGACATGAATTCACCATGTGCGTTTTAGGCACAGGTGCACATAAAGTAGAGTGGGTGCCCATCATTTACCCCATTATACAGAAGATGGACAGGCTACACTTAGAATGCTGTGCACCATTCTAGTCTTCGTGCTATAAGAGGAATGTGGAGGCACTGGTGAAAGTGCAAGTGAAATGTTTACAAGGATGGTACCAAAACGGAAAAACTACAACTATCAGGAAAGATTGAACAAATTGGTGTCTTTTCCTCGAGACAAGACTCAGAGGTGACAAAGAAGTCTTTAAAATTATAAATAGATTAGACATAAATACAATACAGTTGTTAATAAATCTAACTGGGGAGCATGGTGAATGACCTCTTTCTGTGCGATATTAGAAGTTTTTGCAATACCGTGAGAAAGTGTTGACCCAAGCAATGAATAATGTAAGTTAATTGACTGATAATATATTTTTGAGTCTGTCATTCTTTTATTGTGTGGTAAGAAAAGGTCAGAGCATGGCAGCTAGAGACTTTTGTGTGCAAGCAGGTGCATAGGTGTAGCATAAAGTGTCTTGACAGGAGCACTACAATGAAAAGTCTGGGGCACTCCAAGGTGTTCCATTGAAATGTAGAACCATATTGTGAGTGATTTAGCTATCTGAATTGAAGGTGCATTGAGGCTGGTACGTGTCAAATGCCAAACTTCGCAAATGGGAGATGCTGGTTGTCACTGCCCATGGAGCCTGCCCTGGGATGTTGGTGATTGCTGTCCAAGATGGTGTCCACTGGATGAGCAAGTGGCAAGCTGGAGGCACCAAGTACCTGCTCTGAATTTCCTGGTGGGAATTGTAACTATTGGTCTCATTGAAAATGAGTGAGGAGAATTTTTAATGGAGGATAAAGAGCTGGTAGATGAACTGAACAGATATTTTTCTGGCTGACTTAATCTCCTTATGATGGGCAGGCTTACTCAGCAGTATACTTCCAGACTTGCTGAGTTTCTCCAGCAATTTCTGGTTTTGTTTCAGACTGTTCATTCTAGATTGCCCAAAAGACATAGACACAGTTGGAACCCTTCCCCCTACAACATACACTCAGAGTTAAATACAATGACCTAAAAATTGACCCATCGCACGAGAAAACCCATCCCAGATGTAAGCAGAAGCGATCATTTCTAATATTTCTGATGGCATGTTTTAACTCAAAAATGGAAAATCTCAACTGTAAACTTCACCCTGGCTGCTGAGCAATTAAAATTCAAATAAATAAACTTGGGATGAGAAGCTCACATTAGTATTGATGATCATAATGCTAAAAGATTGCTGCAAAACTCCATCTGGTTCACTCATGCCCTTTAGGAAACTGGTTTAAATGCGACTTCAGTCTCACGGCAATGTGGTTGTTTCTTAAAATGTTCTCTGAAATGAAATGGCAAATAAGCTATGATCCCCATGGAGACCATTAAAACAAACTTACTAAATAAGCCTAATGAATAAAAGGGACAAAATTTCACTTTTTATAATGTTGACTTTAACAGTCAAACTAACATCAACATAAACTTCATAAATTAACAGGCAATTTACAGTCGTACAACAGTAAATGGCAGACGCACCGAAAATAAGTTCTGGATTTTACTAGGCAATTTGCTCAGCAAATTGTTTTAGTTTCAAATTGCTTCAAAACTCTAAACTAAAATTTCAACTTTTTTTTCAATATTCACCTGCATGGTACCTTCTATAGAACCTCCTCAGCTCTACTCATAATAGTTCTTTCCAATAACTTTCCAGAAGTGACTGGCTTTTAAGATGAGTGACCTGCAACTACATCCCTCCCTTTTTAAGTAATGTAGCATTAACTGCAGTTCAACTGAGTTTCTTTAGCTATGACAAAGTTGGAGATATTATGAGCACATGGAAGTTATACATTCAAGCTTTTTGTTTTATTCATACACGGGATGAGGGCTTTGCAGACCAGACAGCATTTATTGCCCAGAGGGCAGTTTAGAGTCAACCACATTGCTGTGGGTCTGGAGTCACATATAGGCCAAACCAGATAAAGATAGCAGTTTCTTTCCCTAAAGGGGATTAATGAGCCAGATGGGTTTTTAAGATAATTGGGTCATTGTCATCATTAGATTCTTAATTCCAGATATTTTATCTAATTCAGATCCCACCATCTGGCCTGGTGGGATTTGAGACTGTGTCCCCAGAAAGTTATCTGGGTCTCTGGATTAACAGTCCAGCGATAATACCACTAGGCCATTGCCTCTCCTGTTCAAGTCTACACTATGTACTCAGAGGGAAGTTTAGAGAGTGACATTGTAAAATATGCATATTCTGCCTCACAATATTTCCACTGACAGTAATAAATGAGTAGAAAAAAATCACCCCTAGAATCCCTTAGTACTCTAATTTATCTTGATCACAATTTCTTGAAACTGTCACATACTACAAATCTGAATAAGTTTTACTGTATTCCATCTTTGACCTTCTGTGACTTGTACATGAATGTGCAATGACTAGTAAATTTAATTCATCATCAGTTCTGTGAACTAAAAGCAAATGTGACCCTCAGCATTATGATCCCCAGCAAGGAGGCAAGCCCCAAATTTTCCAGACCCAGAATAAGAATCAAATCTTGTACTATTGGCACCAATTGGGATGATATTATATTATAGATTTACCTCCTTTTACATTAAGGCCTGAAGTGGGACTTGATCCCAGAGCTTCAGACATAGAGATAGGGACACAATCACTGCACTATTAGACACCCCAAAAGTGCACTGCCATTTCCATTGATAGTTTTGCACATTGTGCACATTTGCACATATGGGAAAAATCCTGAAAATCAAAACCAATATCTTTTGTACTCATGATAATCCAAACAATTGAAACAGATGTTGACATTGGTTTAAACAGGCAAATCTTTTAATCTTTACAGTTCATCTACATCTCATTATACACTTCCATTACAACCAGTATCACAGATTTTTATCGGGTGATTTTCTAAATATGTGCCTCTGACAAGGTGCTTTGTCTGTTGATAGCACATAGCAAAGATGACAAGTACACATTAATTTAAATGATCAGAAAACTGTACCATCAATTTCCAATACACATTGCCAATGGATGAGGTTGCCTGTTGCTCTGCCAAATTGGTAAACCACTCCTTTAATCTTTTTTATCATTATAGAATGTTTGTAATGCTTTGCTTTATGTTAATATCATTAAAGAACCCCTGATGTTGCCTGGTGCCCATGTTTAAAGAGTAACCATCTGGTATTGCATTCAACACATACTCCACTCGCAATCACAATCACAGGACTTTATTTAAACAGGCAGGTCTTGGGTAAATTGAAATCCGCTGTAATCAGCTTAATTAAAAATCAAGCATAATCTAAACTACTTTCTTCAGGAATCCTACTCACATTTTCCAATCTGCCAATCTACATGGAATACATTAGAAAGTTCTTTATGGCAGTTTATTTATCCATAAACCAATGAGTTGATGATAATTAAAGTGCCTTACATCTTAATGTGTATAAAAGTACAAAAGACAGAGAAAAAGAAAAGAAGGAAAACATGGTTACCTATGTGTTAACCTGTATGTTTGTGTAGTTCTGTATACATTAAAATATCTATTGATGTGTGTTTCAAGAAATCTAGTAATGCTTAGAATGTTTCTTTTTTGTCTGTTACTTGATCGATACTACTGTACAATATTCCAGAGTTTTCATAATTCAGACATTTTACAACAGCAGTTAGTTACTTACAAATTCATCCCAATAATAAAGGACCTTCACGGAGGCTGCCATGAACTGCCAAAGGGTGTCCAAGAACACACATTATACTATGTGCTAAAGCATCTATATCTGACAGAATTATCCCTGCTTCTAAGGAAGCTAAGGAAGGATATTTATTCAATCAGTTTTCCATTTAAAATTTACTCTGCTTTGTGTAAAGGAGTGAAGCAGAAATTTCATTTTTCTATAGGTTAATGATGTAAACCTTTAGATTAAAATTGTAAACTTATATTTGGCATGTGTGCGATTGTGGCAATTATTAAATATCCCCTCATACAGAAAATGTTGTGGGGAGCCAAAATGTGTAAACCATACATTGATTGCCTTCAGTATAACTGAACACATTTTGAGTGCTTCTTCAGGAATTTTGAGCAATTGCTTATGATGATGTGACTTTTGGTGAATGTTAATAACGTCTGACACTCAGTAGTAACTATCTTGCCCCTGAGTTAGAGAATTACGTGTCCAAATACTACTCCAAAGGCTTGAAGTCAAAATCTAGGCTGACATAGTGCTACACTGTCAGAGGTATCATCTTCTGTACAAGATGAGGGCTAATCTGTCTTCTGAAGTAGAATAGCACGGTCCTGAAAAATGAGAATAGTTTTATAATCAATAATTATCCCACAATCAGCATAATGGAAAACAGGTAATCTGATCATTATCATTTTATTGTGTGTTTGATGACCTTCTCTATTTCATTGCAGAGCCTACACTTCAAAATTCCTTCATTGTCTATGTCATAGGACCATACGATATCGGGCAGAGTTAAGCTATTCAGCCCATTCGATCATGGGCTGATGTATTCCTCAATCCCATTCTCTTGCCTTCTCTACATAACATTTGTTTTCTTTACTAATCAAGAACCTATGTGTCTCTGGCTTAAATACACTCAGTAACTTGCCCTCCACAGCCTTCTGAGGCAATGAGTTCCATAGATTCACCACCTGATGAAGAAATCCTCCTCACTTCAGTTCTAAAGGGTCAATCTTCACTCTGAGGCTGTATGCTTGGGTCCTTGTCTCTCCTACCAGTGGAAACATTTTCGCCATGTCCATTCTATCCAATCCTGTCCATATTTTGGAAGTTTTATTGAGAACTCCATCCCTATTCTAAACTACATGGAGTACAGACCCAGAGTCCTCAACTGCTCCCCATGACTCTGAAGCAATGTCAACATTTTTAACTTGGAATTTCAAACATCCTTTTTTTAAGGAAGGTTGATACTGCCAAAAATTGTTGTGGATGTAAATCAAGTGGCTGTCTGCAGGAAGAGACTGATGGGGTATAGCAGCTGCAGTATCAAAAACACTTCAAATAAGCTGAACTGTGATCTCTCCTGGTTATAAAGTTAAGGCCGATGACACCACAGTCAAACCCCACCCCAGAGTAAGTCACTCAGTATGGATTATGTCCCAGCTGCAGTGGGAGAGAAGACCACATAGACACAGAGTTTATAGGCAGAGAGATCAAGGGCTGAGAGATCAAAAGATTAAAAGATGGCGTGAGTGGAATGTCAGATAATAAGTCTCTGCAGGTAACACTGTTAGATGGTAAGTAAAGCGTCAACAGCTGAATAACCAGCGAAGGGATGACCCATAATCTGATTAAATGAGGCAGAGAGATAACTACAAAAAATTAAAAATAAGGTGATTCTGGAGACAAACGAAATGACAGGAATCACATGATAGGTATAAGAGTCGCATGCCGAGGGTCTAACCAAAGTAAGAAGTAATTAAAAACTGTCCAAACTATTTAAGGTAAAGAGATCATAACAATTTATCAATGTGATGGTGTCATTTCAGGACAGTAAGGAAGATTTTATAGATACATAGCAGTGTCGTGGGGTCACATGTAGCGCGACATGAACCCAAGATCACAGTTGAGGCCATCTTCATGGGTATGGAACTTGGCTATCAGTCTCTACTCGATGATCCTTTGTCATTGTGTATCTCGAAGTCCACCTTGGAGGATGTTTACCCAAAGATCGGAGGCTGAATGCCCTTGACTGCTGAAGTGTTCCCCAACTGGGAGGGAACTCCCTGTCTGGCGATTGTTGCATGGTCTCCATTCATCCGTTGTCGTAGCGTCTGTATGGGCTCACCAATACACCATGCCTTGGGTCATCGTTGCCTGCAGCATATGAGATAGACAACATTGGCTGAGTCACGTGAGTATCTATGCATGTACGTGGTGGGTGGTGTTCCCATGTGTGATGATAGTGTCCGTGTCAATGATCTGACATGTCTTGCAGAGGTTGCCATGACAGGGTTGTGTGGTGTTGTGGTCAATGTTGCCCTGAAGGCTGGGCAGTTTGCTGAACAAGAGGCACACTACAGACAACTAACTGCCGATCTGACCAAAGAACATAACTGTCAACACAACGGACTGTCAAAACTTTTGATCCAGACCTTCAGAGTATCCTATGCACTCTCATCCCGAGTACTCCTCATGTAGGATACTTCTAATGCCATCCGAAGATATATAAAACCAACACACCTGGACATCCCACCATATCAGGCAATGGGATCCTGTGTGAGAACCTCTCTGGCTATGTTGAGGGCATTTTGAAACCCATTGTACAAGGAACGCCCAGCTTTTGTCGTAACACCGCAGAGTTCTTACAGAAATTCAGCACCCAAGGACCAATTGAAACAAGAATATTCCTCATCAAAATTGACGTTTCGGCACTCTGCACCAGTATCCCCATGGCAATGGCATCACTGCAACAGCCACAGTACTCAATCCCAAGAACTGCCAATTTCCAGGTACCATCCTACATCTCATCCACTTCATCCTCAACCACAACATCTTCATCTTCCACAACCAGCTTTTCATCCAGACACACGGAATAGCCATGCGGACCAAATTTGCACCCCAATTTGCCAACATTTTCATGCACAAGTTCAAGCAAGACTTCTTTGCTGTGCAGGACCTCCAACCAATGCTATACACCAGATAAATTAACATCATTTTCTTCCTTTGGACTCATGGCAAGGAATCCCTGAAAGAACTACATAATGGTATCAACATGTTTTATTCCACTGTCAGACTTACCATGGACTATTCTTCAGAATCATCTCATTCTTGAACACATGCATCTCCATCGAGGACGGACACGTCAGTGTCTTCCTCTACCGCAAGCCCATGGATAACCTCATGATACTGCACTTCTCTAGCTTCCACCATAAACTTACTGAAGAAGCCATCCCCTACAGACAAACCATGCACATACACAGTATCTGCTGAGATTACGAAGAAGGCAACGGACAGCTAGAGGTTTTGAAGGATGCCCTCATAAGAATGGGATACGGTGCTCAATTCATCGATTGCCAGTTCTAACATGCCACAACAAAAAACCTCAACAACCTTCTCAAAAGATAGACCCAGGATACAACCGATACGACCTTCATTGTCCAGTACTTTCCCAGAGTGGAGAAACTACGTCATGTTCTTTGCAGCCTTCAACATGTCATCGATGGTGATGAGCATCTCGTCAGGATCTTCCCTACGCCTCCACTTCTTACCCTCAAATAGCTGCCAAGCCTTAAACAAACCATTGTTCACAGCAAACTGCCCAGCCTTCAGGACAACATTGACCACAACGTCACACAACCCTGTCATGGCAACCTCTGCAAGACATGTCAGATCATCGACACGGACACTACCATCACATGTGGGAACACCACCCACCACGTAAGCGGCAGATACTTATGTGACTCAGCTAACGTTGTCTATTTCATATGCTGCAGGCAACGATGCTCCAAGGCATGATATGTTAGTGAGACCACGCAGATGCTATGACAATGGATGAATGGAGACCGTGCAACAATCGCCAGACAGGAAGGTTCCCTCCTGGTGAGGGAACACTTCAGTCAAGGGCGTTCAACCTCCGATTCCAGGTAAGCGTCCTCCAAGGTGGAGTTCGAGATACATAATGATGCAGGATCTTCAAGCAGAGACTGATAGCTAAGTTCCATACCCATGAAGATGACCTAACCATGATCTTGGGTTTATGTCGCGATACATGTGACCCCACCACACTGTTCTGTACCTGTAAAATCTTCCTTACTGTCCTGTTTTGACACCATCACATTGATAAATTGTTATAATCTCTCTACCTTAAATAGATGTACAGTTTTGGATGACTTATTACTTTGGTTAGGCCCTCGGCATGAGACTCTTATACCTATCATTTAGCTTGTCTCCAGTACCACCTTATTTTTAATTTTTTTGTAATTATCTCTCTGCCTCTTTTAATCAGATTAACGGTCATCGTTTCACTGGTTATTCAGCTGTTGACACTTTACTCACCGTTCAACACTCTCGATCACCTGCAGAGACTTATTATCTGACACTCCACTCACACCAGTTGTATGATCTTTTGATCTCTCAGCCCTTGATCTCTCTGCCTATAAACTCTGTGTTTACACGCACTTCTCCCACGGCACCTAATAAAAAGGCTGCGTTCCGAAAGCTTGTGATTTCAAATAAACCTGTTGAATTATAGTCTGGTGTCATTTGACTTCTGGCTTTTTCAACTCTACCAACATTGGAAAGACTCCACAGTTTTATTTGGTGATTATTAACAATTTCAGATGAGTTAAATGAGGCAAAATAACAGACTAGAAATGAATATCATTGAATGCATTGTACTCCACTCAGCTTAGATACATCTGTGTGCAATTTTAAATTGTTCCTATGTTATCTTTCTATATAATTTCTTCTGTTGTAAAAATTATTTTGCAGTCTTTTATATTGTTGCATACTTGTTAATTCTGAAAGTACTATTCATAAGAATTAAACAATTAAAAGAAATTCTGCATTGTAAATCTATTGGCCGATTTTTCATAATTAGAATGCGTGCATTTGGTGAATGATTATATTTTAAAGTATGCATGATAGGATATGTTGGTTATTTCTTACATGTCTGAGTTGAAAGCCAAGGTATTCAATCACTAAAATTTAATCCTAAACAGTATTATCATTAATTAATAGAAGCCTCATGATTAAATTAACATACAAATCTTGAACTGCTTCTTTTGTCATATGGTTAATATATGCATATGGTAATCATAGAAGCTTGTCATAAAGATTTTAACTACATTTGGGTTTTAATTGCACTTAAATTTAAATTTTCTCCAACATCAATTTTCTCACTTTCCCACCTGACGGCAGCCTACTGCTACACTATTATTCCATTTCCTAGAGAACAACCTGATAATGTTACGCCATCATTAAAATTACTGTCATTACTGATTAATCTTCATTTCAACTCTTGAGAAAATCAGAATTAAATTGAAAATAGTTGATAATTGTAGAGAATTAGATATCGTTATTTTGCGTTCGTCAATGTGAGGAATGCGAGTCCATTACATATTTCTAGCATCATCATTGACTGCAGGATGGAGACTCACCATCAGTCCCTCCTTCTCTGGTACACTTTGGCAGCAGTGTGCAGCCTGTACAAGCTGCACTGCAGCAACTCGTCAAGCCTTCTTTGGCCAGACCTTCAAAAACCCGCAACCTCTACCAGCAAAATAAAAAGGTAGCAGGTGCATGATAACATTGACACTAGCAAGTTCCCCTCCAAGCCATACATCATGCTGACTTGGAAATATGTTGCCATTCCTCCATTATCACTGGGCCAAAAATTTCGGGACTTGATCCTTAACAGCACAGTATGGTGTACCCACACGACATGGACTGCAGTAGTACAAGAAGATATCTCACATACCATTTCAAAGGCAATTAGAGATAGACAATAAATGCTGGACTTCCTACAAATAAACAAAAAAGGAAAAAATGCACCTGACATTCTGCCCAACAATATGGAAGTAAAAATCACCAGACCACTCTAGGCTACTCTTCCATTTGAGAAAGAGAGAGACAGCCAATGCTGAGTTTAACCTGAGGGTCACCACACCCCAGGCAAAGCCTGCACAATGACCTCAGCTGGTCCATGAATTGAAATCATGCTGTTGGCATTACTTTGCATTGCAAACTAGTTGGCAGCCGACTCAGCTAAGTGCTTTAGCACTGAAACATCGAAGTTGACAGCCCAGAAACAGACCATCAATCTCAACACTTCTTTGTTAGAGAAATACATTTTCCAATATTTTCTCTACAATCTTTTACTTTTGGTCCACATATTATTACAAATTTTTATTGAAAATACAAGAGTACATACTAGGCATTCCCTTTAGTGAAGTGTTTTGTTCATTTCGTAAATTCTCACTTCATCTCTCTTCACTTAGCAGGGATAGTTTTAAGTTGATGGTGTCTCATGACTGACTTCATGAATAGGGGATATATATTCTTTCCTTATTAACTCTATCAAACTTTGCATAGCTTTAACGACTTACATTAAGTCCCCTCTTGGAATTCTCAGATCCACTTACAATTGTCTCACATTTCTCAGGCCACTGTTAGCAGTGATGGCACTGCTTTCAAGTTTCCTGGTTTGCTCTGAGTTTTGATGCTGACATCCATGTGCAACAAGTGCTTTGACAGCCTGTCACGTAAATCAAGGATGGTCTTAAAAGTGAATTCCAGCTTCAGAAGCTTAAGATACTCCTGATATAAAAGATATGGGAGAGATATGAAAACAAAAGTATTTCAGAGCAGCGTCTGAGTCCGTCACTACTCTCACATGAGAACCCGTTGTGTTCCAAGGAGGACCAACCCGTGTTGTACCACTGTCTCCCTGCTTGTATTTATTTAATGTTCAAGCACTGGAGAAGGATGCCACAAATGTTCTCATCTACCCACCTAGTCAAGGGTCTAGGCTTGAAACATCAGCCTTTCTGCCCCTATGATGCTGCTTGGCCTGCTGTGTTCATCCAGCTCTGCACCTTGTTGTCTCGGATTCTCCAGCATCTGCAGTTCCTACTATCTCACAGCTATCCAAACAGCTAGATCTCTAGTGGGAAATTTGAAAATGTGCTTTACAGCTCCTCTTAAAATTCAGAGCACCAGATGGGTTGTTAAAAGCCCAACTTATCTAAATAACATCTATAATAAAGAATACTACAATAAAACTAAAATATTTTTTCATGTGCATAAGCAATAAGATCAAATAAAATGTACAGCACATAGGTCAATAATAGCACTAAGATAACTGGCATGTATGCATGCTTTATGCGTAAGTAATAGAATAGTTATGATCAGAACAGGGCTAGTAACCAACTAAGAATGAATTCAAGGCATAACATGACATATTGGGTTTAATGAAACTGATAATTTGAGTTATAGCACCACACAAATAACCATTAAAGTTCTTTGCTTTCATTATAAAAATGCATCTGCTTCATTGATGATTTTCAGGCAAAGGAATAAGCCAAATCTACCATCATTTAATGTACAACTTTAATTCACACATTGGCCCTCTTAAGGCCCTCTGAAAGGGTCCAGACAGCTAGCCAATTGCATAAGCAGTTTTAAAAGATGAAGACACACTGCAGCATTCGCACAGATATGAGGGCAGTATTATGATTGGAGTCCGTCCGGCATTATCGACATGCCAATTTGAACAACAGAGCAAAATACTATAGATGTTGGAAATCTGAAATAACATCAGAAAATACAGGAAATAGATAACACATTAGGAAACATCTATGAAGAGAGAAACAAGATCAATATTTCACAGGATGATCGATTATCAGAAATAATTTTATAGCTCCAGTATTAGGTTATCACTTTTTCTGTGTGAATCCTGATAAATGACGTTATTATTGCCCCGACCTAGGCGTCCTTACTATACAGAAAAGGTATCCTTCGAAGTTGAGTCAATTTTGATATCCTAATTGGACAAGTTTTGCTCTACCATTCAACCAGATTAATCATCAGTTTAGTTTATTAATTCATAGCAATATGAACCTAAGAGCTGATGAAGAGACCCATCCTCTAATTGAACTATCCTGAATGCATTTCTGAGATCCCCAATATATATGTGTAATGTGACAAATACCCCTAAAGGGCAGGAACTCTGGATGCCTATACTTCAGCTTTTACCAATTTGAAGAATGGAAAACACATGAGATGGAATATGTGCACATGCCGTATTGGATGCCAGAGCACCTGTTTTACACTCCCAAAAATCTCATGCAGCATCAATGAAAGACAAATGCTGGTATTATCCTGGAAACTCCTGGGAGATTGCTAAACCAGTAAATCAGAATCTCTAACAAATGCAGCAATTACAGGAGAAACTCAGCAGGTCTGGCAGCTGCTATAGAAAGAAAGCCTAGTTAATCTTTTGTGTCCGATAACTATTCATCAGAACTGTTAGTAGGTAGGAAAAGCTAGTATTTATACCGAAGCTGAAGTGAGGTGGAGGGTCGTAGGAAAGGGGAGAGATGGGCAGATTGGTGATGATGGAGCCTGGAGAGAGAAATATGAAAGGAGTGGGCAAACAAGGAGATTATGAATAGCTGGCCAGGACAAAAGAAAAGCTTAATAAGTGATAATAAGAATAGGAGACAATGGGTGAGCTGCACTGAACGCAACCCATACGCATTAATGTGATAATAGACGTACGAGTATGTAGAAATGAGTGACAGCTTAAAGCAACCCTTATCATAATAGGACTGGGTGTGGGGTGCATAAAAACATGGAAGGATGGAATCAGGCTCTAAAGTTATTGAAATGAAAGCGGCAACTGTAAATGAGAGCCCTTTCCTCAGTCTCTCCATCCAAAACGTTAACTCTGATTTCTTTCCACAGATGCCGCCAGACCTGCTGAGATTTTCGAGCAATTTCTGTTTTTGTTTCCTAAATTATGAACTTGATGTTGAGTCCTAGAGGTTGCAGGTTCCCCAAATGTAAAATTGAAATGTTGTTCTTCGAGCTTGCGCTGAGGTTTGCTGGAACACAGCAGCAGGCATGTGACAGGGTGATGAAGTCGCATGCAACTGAAAGCAGGTCATTTTTATTGACGGAATGTAGGTGTCCAACAAAACGAACACCCAGTCTGTGTATTGTCTTCCCAATGTAGAAGAGACAACATTGTGACCAGTGATTACAGTAGATTAAACTGACTAAAGTACAGGTGAATCACTGCTTTTCCTGGAGTGTCTCGGGCCTTGGATGGTGAGGAGGGCTGAGGTAAATGGAAAGGTACTACACCTTCTACAATTGCATGAGAAGATGCCATGGAAGTGTAAGGAGATGTTGGAAATGGAGGAGGAGTGTACCAGAATGTCCCGGAGGGAATGGACCCTGTGGAATGCTGGAAGGGAGGGGAGAGGAATATTGTCTGGTTGCTGTATCCTGTTGGAGGTGACAGAAATGGTGACTTCCAATTCTTTGGATGCGGAGGCTGGTGGGGTGGAAAGTGAGGACCAGGCGGATGTTTTCGTTGTCATAGAGAGAAGGGCTGAGGTGTGGGAGATGGGTTGAACACAGTGGTGGGGAATCCTCAATTGAGGAAAAAGGTGAACATATCTGAGGACCCCTTCCAGAGTGTCATCATCAGAACAAATATAATGGAGATGGGGAAACTGGGAGAATAGGATGGAGTCCTAACAGGAAGCCGGATGCGAGGATGTTTTAGTCAAGGGGGAGTGTGGGAGTCAGTGAGTTTGTAATGGATATCAGTGACCAGCAGAATCTCTACCCATCTTCACCCTAGTTCAGAAATACCCTGGCAAATTCCTGGGATAGGGTTATTTGTAGAGGTGGGGCAGATCAAAAGCAGCTGCAGTCCACACCTGAGTCAATCATTCTACCAAAGCTGAACTAAGTCTTCTAGAGGTCCAATTCAGCCAAAGAAAGAATCAATCCCATTAGAGCCACTGCAACAGAAGATAATCAATCCTTGAAGGATTAATTGCCATGTTATTTGAAGGTTTGGGGCCTTTAAGGTTTAGACAGGACTTAAGTCAGGCCTCCACTGGATCAGATAAGGTATTTGAAGAATGTAAAGGAAACCCAGGATGGGGCTCAACTTTTGATGTGGAAGGTAGGCAGAAATCTGCCCATAACACACTGGACAGGAATTTCAAAGCTGGATGAAAATGTGGCAGAATCCAAGAGGAAGTGAAACTCAGGATATGTCCTGTCACCTCCTAGCATGGCTGTCACGTTCACTCTCTCCAGTTTCGGGAATTCAGAGGCGCTGGTTAGGATGGAAGGATCAAATCATTTTTAACTATAAAGAAATAAGATACGTTCATACTGTGACTAAACGTCCGTTACCACGCATGGTTACTTTGTAATTCAATTACCTTGGCTATATGAATGTTGCCTTATTTGCATATATAAAGGAAATAAAATCCACTGATAGATTTAAAGTTCACAACTAAATTATGCTTGGTTGGTTCACATGCCTCTGTCTCAAAGGTTTGGTTGTTAAAGCCCATAATTTGATTTAATTTGGACAGTCTCTCTCTCCACTTACTTCCTTTCCAGGAAAAGTTGTGCATGTTCAATTTCAAATCTTTCTGCATGATGGAGCTGATAACATTTCCATGTTAAACTAGTTCGAAAGGAGGCCGAGGAATAGTATCATTCTGGCCATTTTGCAATTAATTTGTGAGCAGATACAGAACTAGCCTATATGTGTTCAGATATTCTTGCAGTACAGATTATAGATGTCAATGGCATTTTGAGTGGTTATTTTAATACGACAATCCACCAAGTGAACATTTCTATTTCTAATTGTAAAATGACATACTTTTTTTGGCAAATTGTTTAGTCGCAACAAAGTCTCAAATTCTTATGCTTCACAGCAAGACCCTATGTCAATGTGAACTGCATTTGGAAAACAATTGAACCATCAAAGAGATACAAATATCAGAGTATGCAGATATGCTAGCCTAGAATTGGAACTGAACTTGCATTTCTTTTAAAACAAAACCAGATAGATGTAAATAAAGCAAAGAACCACAGATGTTGGAGATCTGAACCGGTAAGACTATGATAACCAGATAGATACAGTTTGTTTCCAAGGATTGTGTTATTTATTCAGTTCAGTTTTACCAGAAAGAATTTCGCTATAGATGCATGATATCCATGATCATCCGCTGTTGCAGATAGTGATGACAAATCATGCTCCGTTTTGGCAAAATCATAGATTCAATTCAATCCCTGAGTATATGTGGGGTCACAAACAAATAATGATGAAGTATAAAGTTCCAACATTTCACCATAAACTAGAATAACTTGTTCTCCACCATACAGATTAGAGATGATTTTATAAGCCAGTGAGTACCTTCAGATTCAGCCTAATTCCACCAAATCTGTACAACATGCTAAACCCTTACTTTGAATCCTAATTGGCACTGATAGAAATATCTCCTTAGGCGTACCTTAATTTGCAATCTGATAGAGAGTTAAATTTAAACATGATATTCTCATGTTAGTGCTCTAGGAGAGACAATGTTCTAACTCATTAGGGATTTTTGCTCCCTTTCACAGCCAGTAGATTTGTTCCTGGTTTTCTTCTTAATTTAACAGATTTTATAAACTTCATTCTAATTCAATATGTAATGCAGTTCATGGCTGAAGCTTATTCATATTTGGGTATAGTGATTTCCATTGTTTGATGTGTCATGTTAATACTGTTTCTCTTAGTTTGTCCTTTAGCTTATGGAAATCGATGTCCTGCCCCTGGTGGGTAGTATGTGCAATTCCTTAACTTAGTTAGTGGTGTGGATGATTTTGAAGGTGGAATATTTTAGAAAAGAGTTAAGTTTTTCTCCAGGCGTGGATTGGTTTCTGAGTAGGGATTTTTGTTTTATTCACACATGGCTTGTGAGTACTGCTGTCTGACCTGCTCTTGGAGCCACTGTGTTTATGTGGCAAGTCCAGTTGAGTTTCTGGTCAATGGTAATCCCAAGGATATAGATCATGGGCAATTCAGTGATGGTAACACTATTGAATGTCAAGGTGCAGTGGTTAGATTGTCTCTTTTTGGGGATGATCATTGCCTGACATTTGTGTGGTATGAATGTTACTTGCCACATTGCTGCCCAAAACCAGATATTGTCCGTGTCTTGTTGTACTTGAATATGGACTGCTTCAGTATCTGACATATCGCAAATGGTGCTGGCCATTGTGCAATCATTGGTGAACATCTCCACCTCTGACCTTATTTTGGAGGGAAGGTCATTGATGAAGCAGCTGAAGATTGGTAGGGCCTAGGACACTAAATTTAATTGAATTGAATTAGTTTTATTGTCACATGTGCTCAAATGAATACAGTGAAAAGTTTATAAGTCACCACTTACAGCGCCCATCTTAGGTACAAATGTACCCAGGTACGATCCACAGTTCAATTACAGCAATATGCAGTACGACCATAGGTCAGAAAAGCTGAAAGCACAGTTAAAAAGACAAACATCACAGTCTCACTCCAAGGTCTCTCTGCAGCAAACCAATGCAGGGGGCCCCCACATGGTCTGACTACTGTCTGTCGCCACGCTGCCATACCAGGCCACAGGTCACTGATTTTCCCGCTCTAGCCGCTGGTCGCAGGCTTCCCCATTCCAGCCACTGGCGTTTCCGCTTCGGGCACTGGTGTCCCCACTCCAGGCCCACTCTGGCCACTGGTCGCTGGTGTGCCCACTCCGGCCACTGGTCGCTGGTGACCCCACTCTGGCCATTGGTCGCTGATGTCCCCACTCTGGCCATTGGTTACTGATGTCCCCACTCCACCTGCTGGTCACTGGTGTCCCCACTCCGGCCATTGGTCGCTGATGTCCCCACTCTGGCCATTGGTCGCTGATGTCCCCACTCCGGCCATTGGTCGCTGGTGTGCCCACTCCGCCCGCTGGTCGCTGGTGTCCCCACTCCGGCCGCTGGTCGCTGGTGTCCCCACTCTGGCCATTGGTCGCTGGTGACCCCACTCTGGCCATTGGTTGCTGGTGTTCCCACTCCGGCCATTGGTCGCTGGTAACCCCACTCCACCCGCTGGTCACTGGTGTCCCCACTCTGGCCATTGATCGCTGGTGTCCCCACTCCACCCGCTGGTCTCTCATGACCTCACTCTGGCCGCTGGTTGCTGGTGTCCCCACTCCGCCCGCTGGTCTCTCACGACCTCACTCTGGCCGCTGGTCGCTGGTGTCCCCACTCCAGCCATTGGTCGCTGATGTCCCCACTCCGGCCATTGGTCACTGGTGTCCCCACTCCGGCCGCTGGTGTCTCTGCTTCAGGTACTGGTGCCTCTGCCAACTGCCAACACCACTTTGGAGGCCGGCCCAGGTGTCCGAGGTCAAGAGAAGGGAGGAGAGAGGGAGAAAAAATAGAGAAAGAACGAGCGGAATGGAGGAACATCCTACTCCACTGCCATCTTACACTGCCCTGACGAACTCCTGAGAAATGTTGTGGAACTGAGATGACTGATGTCCAACAACCACAACCATCATCCTATGTGCCAGCTATGGCCCCAACCAGCAGAGTGTTTGTTGGAGGAGGCAAGATAGATCATCCACTCGCCATTTCTGGCTGAAGATTGCTGTGAATGCTTCAGCCTTATCTTTTGCACTGATGTGTCGGACTCTTTCATTATTGAGGATGGGAATATTTCTGAAGCCTCCTCCTCCAGTGAGTTGTTTAGTTGTCCACCACCATTCATGACTGGTGTGACAGGACTGCAGAGCTTAGAACTGATCCATTAGTTGTGGGATTGCTTAGCTCTGTCTATCACTTGCTGATTATGCTGGTAGGCAAGCAAGTAGTCCTGGTTGGTAGCTTCACCAGGTTGACACCTCACTTTTAGGTATGCCTTCTGCAGTTCCCGGTATGCCATCCTCAACTCTTCACTGAACCAGAAATGGTCCCCTGGCTAAATAAAAACCGAAAGAACTGCGGATGCTGTAAATCAGAGATGAAAATAGAAATTGCTGGAAAAGCTCACCAGTTTTGGCAGCATCTGTTGAGAGAAATCAGAGTTAATGTTTTCGGTCAAGTGACCCTTCCTCAGAACAGTGTTGATCCCCTGGCTTGATAGTAATGTTTGAGTGGGGGATATGCCAGGCCAATTCTGCTGCAGTTGATGGCCCACAGTGTCTTACAGATGCTGAGCTTTGAGTTGCTGGCTCTGTTTAAAGTCTGTCCCATTTAGCACGGTGATAGTGCCATACAACATGATGGAGACTATTCTCAATGCGAAGGCGTGACTTCATCTCCACAAGGACCGTGCTGTGGTCACTCTTACTGATACTGTCATGGACAGATGCATCTGCAGCCAGCAGATTGGTAAGGATGGGGTCAGATATGATTTTCCTTCTTGTTGGTTCCCTCACCACCCACTGCAGACCCAGTCTAGCAGCTATGGCTTTTAGGGCCTGACCAGCTCAATCAGTAGTACTGCTGCCGAGTCAGTCTTGGTGTTAGACATTGAAATCTTCTACCCAGAGTACATTGTGTGCCCTTGCCACCTTCAGTGCTTCTTCCAAGACTTGTTCAACATGGAGGAACACTAATTCATCAGCTAAGACAGGACGGTACATGGTAATTGGCAGGATGTTTCCTTGCCCATGTTTAACCTGAAGCCATGAGACTTCGAGGGTTTTGAAGTCAATGTTGAGAATTCCCAAGGCAACTCCCTCTCAACTGTGTACCATTGTGTTATCACTCCTGCTGGATCTGTCCTGCTGGGGAGAGCAGGACAAGACAGTGATGGTGATGTCTGGGACATTGTCAGGTACGATTCTTCAAGCATGACTACGTCAGGCTGTTACCTCTCCCACTTTTGGCACTAGCCCCATGACTTTAGTAAGGAGGACTTTGCAAGGTCAACGGGGCTGTTTTTGCCGTTGTCTTTTCCAGTGCTTAAGTCTGTCCAGTTTCATTTCTTTTCATTGAGAGCTCGTAGTGATTGATACAATTGAGTGGCTTGCTTGGCCATTTGAGAGAGCAGTTGAGAGTCAACCACATTGCTGTGGGTCTGGAGTCACATGTATGCTAGACCAGGTAGCACTCTGTTCAGCTACCCTGATGCACTTTGTATAGTACGATCTGCCTTAATAGCATGCAAAACAACACCTTTCACTGGACCTCATAAGAGCTTAAGCAATAGGAGCAGGAGTAGGCCATCTGGCCAGTCCAGCTTGCTCCACCATTCAATAAAATCATGGCTGATCCTTTCATGGACTCAGCTCCACCTACTTGCCCAATCACCATCACCTTTAATTCCTTTACTGTTCAAAAATCTATCTATCTTTGCCTTAAAAACAATCAAAAAGATAGCCTCAACTGATTCACTGGGCAGGCAGTTCCACAGATTCACAACCCTTTGGGTGAAGACGTTCTTCCTCAACTCAGTGCTAAATCTGCTCTCTGTTTTTTGTTCTAGTTCTAGTTCACCCACCAGTGGAAATAACCTCCCTCAGTACATGTGACAATGATAAATCAAACTCAAAATCAGAATAGCAGATTTCCTTCCCTGAAGGACATTCGTGAGCCAGATGGCTTTTTCCTAACAAGAGGTAATGGTTTCATGGTTGTCAGTAGATTCTTAATTCCAGATAGTTTTTACTGAATTCAAATTCCACCATCTGCCATGGTAGGATTCAAACCTGGGTCTCCAGAATGTTAGCTGAATTTCTGGATTAGTAGTCTAGTGATAACACATCTAGGCCATTGCCTCCCTAGGGATAGAATCCAGAAGGGTATGGCTGAGCTACAGTTTATCAATAAAATAGTTGTAAATCTCAGAATGTCTTCTCTTGTCTCATTCAGCATACGGATATTGATGTATTAAACATCTTCAATTCTCTGCTATGACCATGTACCCTAAATCTCCATACATTAAGCCTGACTACTTTATTCTTATAAGAGATAACAAGGTGTAGAGCTGGATGAACACAGCAGGCCAAGCAGCATCAGAGGAGTAGGAAGGCTGACGTTTCAGGCCTAGACCCTTCTTCAGAAAATTCTTATTTTTATTTCTTTTTTAATTTTTAATTTTTTAATTCTAATTCTTATTTTGTTTTTCTCTCTTGGGTCCTACTCTTTTCTCTCTTCCTCTTGTCTGCCAGTCATGTTACACATTGTGAATCATTGGCATTGCTACTTGCCTATTCCATGCTAGTCATCAATCCTTACTGGAAACCTCTACAGCTATACTCTGTGCTTTTCTCAGCATTATGAAATGGACCCAATGAGTCACTTGTTGCCTTCTTAAAAGCATAAACTCCAACTGTTCCATCTCTTCTCTTCCTAACCTATTTGTTAATTGCAGACAACTCACCAATCTCCTTCCCAGCCTTTCCTCCTCAGCCTCTACTTCTGACTCTGCCAGTAGTTTTTCACCTTCTCACAATTCTTTCTAAAAATGTCTATTCACTCTATGAATATTGTCCTTGTTAATTATTACCTTACTATGAATGTTCACATTAACATTGTGTTCGTAACCAAAGGCTAATTCATGGTTGGAAACATTTAACCTATTACTGAAGCCACCTTGACTGAAGAGTGAAAATGTGGCTCAAATAGTACAGGTTGTCTTGATATTCTAGCATCTTCTCCATTAATAATATCCCTCTTGCTGATCATTTAAATATCTACCATTCCTTCAGATCCGTTTCTCACCAAGCTAGCCTCCTTCCCATTGTCGGCCACTTAGCAACAAAAAACAGCAATAAAGAACAAAGAAGAAAGAAAATTACAGAACAGGAACAGGCCCTTCGGCCCTCCAAGCCTGCGCCGATCCAGATCCTCTATCTAAACCAAGGATCTGTATCGCTCTGCTCCCTGGCCATTCATGTATCTGTCTAGATACATCTTAAATGACGTTATCGTGCTCGCCTCTACCATCTCCGCTGGCAACGCGTTCCAGGCAGCTACCACCCTCTGCGTAAAGAACTTTCCACGCATATCTCCCTTAAACTTTTCTCCTCTCACCTTGAAATCGTGACCCCTAGTAATTGAGTCTCCCACTCTGGGAAAAAGCTTCTTGCTATCCACCCTGTCTATACCTCTCATGATTTTGTAGACTTCAATCAGGTCCCCCCTCAACCTCCGTCTTTCTAATGTAAATAATCCTAATCTACTCAAACTGTCTTCGTAGCTTGCGCCCTCCATACCAGGCAACATCCTGGTGAACCTCCTCTGCACCCTCTCCAAAGCATCCATATCCTTTTGGTAATGTGGCAACCAGAACTGTACGCAGTATTCCAAATGTGGTTGAACCAAAGTCCTATACAACTGTAACATGACCTGCCAACTCTTGTACTCAATACCCCATCCGATGAATGAAAGCATGCCGTATGCCTTCTTGACCACTCTATCGACCTGCGTTGCCACCTTCAGGGTACAATGGACCTGAACACCCAGATCTCTCTGTGCATCAATTTTCCCCAGGGCTTTTCCATTTACCGTATAATTTGCCCTTGAATTGGGTCTTCCAAAATGCATAAATCCCCAATGTTTTTAGCAATTTAAGATACTCACTAATTAGAACTGGTGTCCACCCTTTGTCTTTTTCTGCTATTTAGGATAGTGCTGCCATTCAGCCTTTACTCTTAGGCAACTTACGTGAATTGTCTCAAATACCTAGGGTTTGCCTTGCACTAAACAGCAAATGCTTTATTATAAATACAGACTGGCAAATGTACATCTGTTTCAATGGAATGAGCACTACTCTATTGCAGAGTCCTTGCATTGCGTGGTTTTTCATTCACTGCTTTAACTAAATTGTTTCTAAACTGTGTTTCATTATATTATATGCATTGTTCAAAATAAAGCTGAATAACATGAACAATGTTTCCAGCTGATTTCTGAAAGAGGAACCCGAGGAATCTAATCTGAAACACTTAGAAATGGATATAATATTTTATTGTTGTTCTAACTGGTAAACAGCAATAAATGAGATTCAAATCATGATTTTTAAAAAGGCTATGAAATGAGTTAACATTGTTCGTAGAATATATAATGTATCCATTCTTACAAATTTTAAACAAACTATGTGTAATTATATTTTATGATTGAGGATTATATTTGATGTTTTTTATTTTGATAAGGAATCAGTGGGGTGGTTATGCTGATCCATTCAGCTAGCCTTGTGGTATCTTGTTAGATTAAGTCAGAAGTATCTCATTCTTCACAACCTCAGGGCTTATGCCAACGTTTAATGTTAGGCTTAGAGTAGCGTACACATTGTATCTCATTTTAAAATAGATTCGTCAATTTTTTTAATGATTCCAGACCCAGAGCATTATTTATTAGTTAATGTAAGATAGCTATTTCTTCAGCCAGCTGCTAGTCATAACAGTTGTGGTTGTAAATCACTGAGCAATATTTTACAGCAGTTAGTTAGTGTTAAGAAGTATGATTAAATTGCTGTCCTACTTGACTAATCAAGCAGTCAATAACGATCCCATGATGCTATTCAAAAAAGGACAGTTTCACTGCTGTCCTGCCCAACATTCCTCCCAAATGCAATGTTACAAAAAAGAACAGATTAACTAGGCAATCCTATCATTTTGCTGCCACACAAGAGCTTATGGTGTCGGGTTAGGATGTTAGCATAGATGGAGAATCGGATAACTAAAGGAAACAGAAAGAAGTGTTCTGAAGAAGAGCCATATCAAACTTGAAACATTGACTATTTCTGTCTCCATAAGTGCTGCCTGCTGAGTTTCTCCAGTATTTTTTTTCTAACATCTGCAGTATTGTGCTTTTAGAACTTTTCAGATGTTGTGAAACTTGAAAGGGTGTAGAAAATATTTACAAGGATGTTGCCGGGATTGGAGGGTTTGAGCTATAGAAAGCGTACTGTCCGGGTGCATAATGGCTTGGTATGGCAACTGCTCTGCCCAGGACTGTAAGAAACTACAGAAGGTGGTCTGCACAGCCCTGACCATCATGGGACCAACCTTCCATTCATGGACTATTTATGCGGCTCACTGCCACAGAAAGGTGGCCAACGTCATCAAAGACCCTTCACACCCTGGTAATGCCCCCCTACAACCTCTTCCGTCAAGCAGAAAATACAGAAGCCTGAACACATGCACAAGCAGGTTCAGAAACAGCTTCTTTCTGGCCATTATCAGACTGTTGAATGGACTCTAGCCTCAAATAATGTAACCTGCAATGTAATCTGATGCCTCTAAGCCTTCTTGATCTGTACATCCTTTGCTTGCTATGATTGGCCTTTACTGCTCGTAAACAAAGCTTTTCACTTATTTCGGTACACATGACAATAAATCAATCAATCAATTAGGGACAGGCTGAATAGGCTGGGGTTATTTTGCCTGGAGCATTGGAGGCTGAGAGGTGACCTTATAAAGGTTTATATAATCATGAAGAGCATGGATAGGGTGAATAGCCAAGGTCATTTCCCCAGGGTGGGGGAGTGCAAGAGTAGAGGACATAGGCTTAAGGTGAGAGGGAAAAGACTTTTTAAGGGACCTAAGGGGCAACTTTTTTAAGCAAAAAGTGGTGCGTATATGGAATGAGCTGCCAGGGGAAGTGGTGGGGGGGGGCTTGTACAATTACAACATTTAAAGAGCAGCTGGATGGATACATGAATAGGAAGGGCTTAGCGGAATACGGGCCAAATACTGGCAAATGGGGCCAGATTGATTTGGATATCTGGTCGGCATGAACATGTTGGACCAAAGGGTTTGTTTTTGTGCTGTACAACTCTTTGACTCAGGGGAAGTTTGAAAAGGATGCATGATGCAAGTTTTTACACAAAGGGTGGTGAGTGCCTGGAACACGTTAGCAGAGGTGGTGGTGGAAGCAGACACAATAGCAGCGTTCAAGAAGCGCCTGGACAAATACATGAATAGGAATGGAATAGAGGGATATAGATCCTTTAAGTGAAGATAGTTTTAGTATGGAAGGGCAAAATGTGTCAGCACAGGCTTGGAGGGCCAAAGGGCCTATTCCTGTGCTGTACTGTTCTTTGACTCTATGATAACAGATCACTTCCAGGTTGAAAATCTGTAACCAGTGGAGTGCCACTGGGATTGGTACTAGGGTCTCAACTATTTACAAATTACGTTAATGATTTGGATAAAGAGATTGATTACATTATCCAAATTTGCTGATGATATGAAAATAGGTAGGAAAATACTTTGTAAGAAAGATACAAGAAGTCTCAATGGTATGGAGATAAATTATGTTAATGGACAAAAGTTGACAGAGGGAGTACAATTTGGGAAACTGGGAGGTTGTCCATTTTTGCAGGAAGAAAAACAAGCAGAATATTATTTAAATGGAGAGAGAATATAGAATACAACAGAACAGAGGGATCTTGGTGTCTTTCAAGGTGAATCACAAAAAAGTAGCATTTGGGTCCTGTACAGTAAGAAATTAGGAAGGCAAATGGAATGTCAGTCTTTATTGAAAAGTGGATGGTGTATAAAGGTAGGGAAGTCCTGCTATAACTGCATGGGACTTTGTTAGATCACATCAGAAATATTATTTCTCTCCTTGTTAATGGCAGGTATACTGGCATTGTAAGCAATTCAGAGAAGGTTCAGTACACTGATTTTTGAGATGTAGCGTTTAGCTTATGAGGAAAAGTTGATTCTTAGAGTTTAGAAGAGTGAGAGGTGAACTTATTGAAATATAGAATTCTTAGGGGACATGACAGGATTTTGTTGAGAAGATATTTCATGTGGGGGCATCTGGAACAAGAAATGCACAGTTTAAAATTAAGGGATTGCTCCTTACTCCTGCGGTGAAGAGGAATTTCTTCTCTTAGGTGATCAGTAATGTTTGCAACTTTCTTTCTCAGAGGGCAGTGCAAGGTGAGTCACTGAGTATATTCAAGGTTGAGTTAGACAGATTTTCCATTGATAAAGGAGTTAAGGGCTATTGAGAACAGGAGGGAAAATGGAATTAAGACCATGATAAGATCACCAAAACCCTAATGATTGAGAAATGATCTCAATAACTTAAATGGTCTCTTCCTGTTCATTTTATTATTCTTTAATGGACATGACTGGCAAAACAGTATTCATTGCCGTTCACAGACTGCCTTTGGACTGAATGATTGTTAAGCTATTTCAGAAGGTTGTTTAAAACCTGTGGTCTGGAGTCACATGTAGGCTGGATCAGGTAAGAATTGTCAATCTCATAACTTATACCTTACAATCTTAAGATAGTCAAACTAATTTGCCTTTAAAATGGTTATGCTAACTTTCATTTATTAGCCTGTACAGTACATAGGGTCAACTTTTAAATTATTAGCTATGAAAGTTCTCAAACCATCAATATTACAACAACTGGCCTTAAACTGTAGAAGTAATCCAGCTTCCAATTTTTGAATAGTGGTGTAAAGTTTGCTTTCCTGGAGTCCTCTGACCCCATCCCTGTATTTAGGTTGAACTGAAAGAGACTGCTCAATTTTTATTCATTACTTCCCTCAGCAATGTAAGATGTATACCAGCCAGATTGCATGACATTTCCACTTCTTAAGTGGAAATTTTTCAAGTGCCTCCTCTTTATCTAGATTTATCCCATCTAACATCTTTGCTCCCTTCACCTTTACAGTGACATTAACTGCATTTTCTTCTCTAGTGAAAATCGATATAAACTATTCACTTACAGTCCCAGCCATATCCACTATCTCAGCAAACTTTCATTTCATTTCAAAATTGGCTTCATCTTGTCTTTCACTGCCTTTTTAAAATTCTTATGCTCAAAACAATGCAACCTGACTGAGAGCACAAAACTGTGAGTCTCTCAAGCCAACATCCTCAGCACACTCCTTTATTGTTGTGAGACCTGGACAAAATATTCTAGACAAGAAGAAATGCTGAAAATTTTCACTTCCGTTGTCTCAGAAGTATCTTCAACGTCTCTTGGTAGGACAATATCACCAGCTTAGAAGGTGCTGATTCCATTAGTATACACTCATTACTGGTCCAGCAACAATCTGAACATGTTCATTGCATGAATAATAGCTGGCAAGTGAATTTTGATAATGAGTTGACCATCATAAAAAAGTGTTCTTTTTTATTTGCATCCCTCAAGTAAATGCAAAAAAAGTCACAATGCAACCTATCACCCTATGAGATATGAGGCTGTCACATATTGAAATGGACAGGTCTCACTGTTCACCAACACTCCGCAATGCCTTTCCATTAAATGTATAGTCCCATTTATTATATTTTCTCCCAAAATATATGCACACACATTTTTCCATATTAAATTATATTTTTGATCCCATGATAACAGAGTTGTTAATTAAGCATAGCAATCAATAATTGGATGTGAATGGACCCAGGCATGATGTGATTAAGTCCCAGTAGCACAGAGGTTTAGGATCCAGATGTTCAAAGTTACCTGCTCGTCCTAAGGTGAACATGTCCATTGACAAATGCTTCATATTCAATCCTGCTTTGTGAGTTTGTCTCAGATCACTTGCCTTGTACCATCCCTTGAATTACCCATATGTTGGCATACTTCCCAGTGTTATTTAAATAATTTGTTCCAGAAAGGAGAGAAACAGAAAACAGAAGTTCACAGGCCAGTTATTCTAACATCTGTCATTGAGAAAATGCTGAAAATTATTATTAAGGAGGTTATAGTGGATCACTCAGAAAATCTGAGTTCAGTCAGGCAGAATCAACATTGTTTTGTAAAAAGGAAGAGAGATAGTAGGAACTGCAGATGCTGGAGAATCCGAGACAACAAGGTGCAGGGCTGGATGAACACAGCAGGCCAAGCAGCATCATAGGAGCAGAGAGGCTGACGTTTCGGGCCTAGACCCTTCATCAGAAAAGGGGGAGGGGAAGGGGGTTTTGAAATAAATAGGGAGAGAGTGGGAGGCGGATAGAAGAGGGATAGAGGAGAGGATAGGTGGAGAGGAAACAAACACGTCAAAGAGGCGGGGATGGAGCCAGGAAAGGTGAGTGTAGGTGGGGAGTGAGGAAGGGGATAGGTCAGTCCAGGGAGGACGGACAGGTCAAGGGGGCGGGATGAGGTTGGTCGGTAGGAGATGGAGGTGCGGCTTGAGGTGGGAGGAGGGGATAGGTGGGAGGAAGAACAGGTTAGGGAAGCAGGGACGAGCTGGACTGGTTTTGGGATGCGGTAGGGGGAGGGGAGATTTTGAAACTTGTGAAATCCACATTGATACCATTGGGCTGCAGGGTTCCCAAGCAGAATACGAGTTGCTGTTCCTGCAACCTTCGGGTGGCATCGTTGTGGCACTGCAGGAGGCCCAGGATGGACATGTCGTCTGAGGAATGGGAGGGGGAGTTGAAATGGTTCGCGACTGGGAGGTGCAGTTGTTTATTGCGAACCGAGCGTAGGTGTTCTGCAAAGCGGTCCCCAAGCCTCCGCTTTGTTTCCCCGATGTAGAGGAAGCCACACCAGGTACAGCGGATGCAGTATATCACATTGGCAGATGTGCAGGTGAACATCTGCTTGATGTGGAAAGTCTTCTTGGGGCCTGGGATGGGGGTGAGGGAGGAGGTATGGGGGCAGGTGTAGCACTTCCTGCGGTTGCAGGGAAAAGTGCCGGGTGTGGTGGAGCTGGAGGGGAGTGTGGAGCG
>NC_063338.1:77216106-77294471 GCF_021869965.1 Rhincodon typus
ACCCCCTTTGTCTGTAGGAAGTGGGAGGAATTGAAAGAGAAGTTGTTGAGTGTGAGGACGAGTTCGGCTAAGCAGCTGAGGGTATCAGTGGAGGGGGACTGGTCGGGCCTGCGGGACAGGAAGAAGCGGATGGCCTTAAGGCCATCTGCATGGGGAATGCAGGTGTAGAGGGACTGGACGTCCATGGTAAAGATGAGGTGTTGGGGACCGGGGAATTGGAAGTTCTGGAGGAGGTGGAGGGCGTGGGTGGTGTCACGGACATAGGTAGGGAGTTCCTGGACCAAGGGGGAGAAAATGGAGTCTAGATAGTTGGAGATCAGTTCGGTGGGGCAGGAGCAGGCGGAGACAATGGGTCGACCAGGGCATTCAGGTTTGTGGATTTTGGGAAGGAGATAGAAGCGGGCAGTGCGAGGTTGTTTTGGGAAGGAGATAGAAGCGGGCAGTGCGAGGTTGTTTTGGGAAGGAGATAGAAGCGGGCAGTGCGAGGTTGTCTCGGATTCTCCAGCATCTGCAGTTCCTACTATCTCAGATAGGAAGTGAGTTATGAAGAGGACATAAGGGGTGGAAACTTTCTGAGTTGGCCCAGATCTTTTAGGAGGGCAAGGGAAGTTAATTAGGTGGGAGGCAAAAATTGCATTTCCTGATGATGGAGTAAGGTTTTGCTACTAAACTCTCAGAACTTTAGAGGAAGGTCAGATTTCCTGATCATTATCATCGGGAATCTCTTGTTCAATTATTAGCATGTCATGAATACTCAATTACACGGCAGCCTGATAGAATTATGTTGAAGGGCACAATCTTGTCAACTAAAAACATGAAACACGAGCTCAAAATCCAAACTATCTATGTGAGGTGTACATGTGGCAATTAAGAATTCTTCATCCAAGTTCTGATGAGTAAAATCTTCACTGTATTGGCTTCGTCATAAAGAACTTGTTTCTTTGTATAAATGCTTACAGTGTAAGGGGTGAAGCCTCTCCACATTGATCAGTTTGTAAAAAATTTCAGTCACAGGCAGTCAAGCTTGTTGTTAATTGTTGGGTCCAACAAGTCTTTTCAAGCAAATTGACTAACTAACTGATGCCAGTACACCTTCCTGGTTAGGCAAGCAGAGCTGAACTCAAAAGGAGGCTTGATTCAAAAGGCCATCTTTTGTGTTTATATTCTTGTCCCATGAAAGCTTTTGTTGAAATGTTATCAGATTTGTACATTCACTTATTTGTAATCTTCTTGATTCAATTAAGTTACCCGCGATTCTTCTAATTCCAGGTGATAAAGGCCTAACCTTTCATCATAAAGAAATCTGTTTATTCCTGGTATTAGCCTAGTAAACCTTCTCTGAACTGCTTCCAATGTACTAAGATCCTTTTGTGAGTACAGTGACAAGAACTGTACACAGTACTTCCAAAGCAGTCCCATCAATGCCCCCTGTAACTGAAGCATAACCTCCCTACTTTTGTATTCAATTCACAAGAAGCCATAACATTGCGTTAGTTTTCCTGATTACTTGTTGTGCCTGCATGCCAACCTTCTGGGATTTTCCACTAAGACACCCAGATCACTTTGTATCTCAGAGCTCTGAAACCTTTCACCATTTCATAATATGATTCTTTTTTACTCTTTCTACAAAAATGGACAATTTCATACCTTCCCACACTGTACCTCATTGTCCAGACTTTTGACAACTCACTTATCTATATCCTTTTGTAGGGTCTTTTTATTTCCTATTCACAAATCACCTTCCTATTTTTCTTTTTGTCATCAGCAAATTTCACTACGATACCTTCAATCCCTTTATCCAAATCATTTATATAAATTGGGAAAAGTTAAGCCTCTAGCACTGACTCCTGTGGAACACTATTCATGACATCCTGCCAGCCTGAAAAATCCACATTCCTTCCTACTCTCTGCTACCTGTTAGGCAGCCAATCTTCTATTCATGCCAATATACTAACTCCAACATCATGAGCTTTCAACTTTCATTGTAACCTTTGATGTGGCACTTTATCAAATGACTTCTGGACATCTAAATACAATACATTTGCTGGCTCCCCTTCATCTATAGCATGATACTTCTTCAAAGAAATCCAGTAAATGAGTTAAACATGATTTCCCTTTGACAAAACCATATTGACTCTGCCTGATTACCTTAAACTTATCCAAAAGTGCCCTGTTACAACATATTCATTAATAGCTTATAACATTTTCCCTGTGACAGATGTTAAACTAACTGGCCTGTTATTTCTTCCTTTCTGTCTCACTCCCTTTTTGAATAAAGTTTATACATTAGCTATTTTCCAATCTAATGAAACCTTCCCTGAATCTAATGAGTTTTGGCAAACTAAGACCAAAGCACCAAATATCTCACTAGCTACTTCTTTTGAGGCTCGAGGATGAAATTCATTAAGATCCAAGGACTTGTCAACTCACATTTCCAATAATTTACTCAGTACCACTCCTCTGGTGATTGTGATTTTCTTGAGTTCCTCCCTCCTTTCAATCCCTGATTTATAGCTATTTTAGGATGCTACTTGTATCCTGTCTCGCGAAGACTGATATAAAACATCTGTTCAGATCATGTACCATCTCTTTATCCTCCATTATTAATTGTCCAAACTCATTTTCTATAGGACCAATAGTCAACTCATCTTTTTTATAAATATCTGAAGAAACGTTTCTATCTGTTTTTATACTTTTGACTGGCCTTCTCTCATTTGCCACTGCATCTCTACTGACCTATCCCTTAATTGCCAGAGATAGTAGGAACTGCAGATGCTGGAGAGTCCGAGACAACAAGGTGCAGAGCTGGATGAACACAGCAGGATAAGCAGCATCATAGGAGCAGAAAGGCTGACGTTTCGGGCCTAGACCCTTCATCAGTTCACTTCATTAGCTCTACTTTCAAAATTTCCCTTGTTTAAATTCAAAATGGAAATCTTGGACATACACTTCCCTCCTTTAAACTTTATTTAATATTCAATCGTAACCCAGAGGCACTTTCCTTGTGAGGTCAGTAATTAATCCTTTTTCATTGGTCAAAATCAGGTCTAGTGTATCCTGCCCTCCAGTTGGTGCCATAACATGTTAGTCTGTCAATGAATTCATCCTCTAGACTACTTTTTCCATCTAATTTTCTAGACTATATGTAACTTAAGATCTCCCAGGATAATTGTTGTTCTCTTTTGACAAAGTTCCATTATTTCTCACTCAGAAATAGTAAGAACTGCTGATGCTGGAGTCAGAGATAACACAGTGTGGAGCTTGCATGAGGACACACAGATCTCTCTTCATCTCGGAGATTTGCAATGTCTCACAATTTAGATAGCACGCTTGTTTTTAATCCTTAGTGCATTCATGGGTAATCTCACATTTTTCCACATTACATTACATTTGCCAGATCTTTGCCCATTCATTTAACCTATCTGTATCCCTTTGAAGCTTCCTTATAGCTTCCTCATAACTGATGTTCCTACTCATCTTTGTGTCATCAAATTTAACAACCAGACCTTTGGCCCTTTCATTTACATAATTTATAAAAGACTAAGGCCCAGGAGTGATGCCTGGTGCATACTACGTGTATCATCATGAAGATGACTCATTTATGATCATAGTCTGTTGTTGTCAGCTAGCCAATCTTCTATTCTTAGTTTTGATTTTCCTCAATAAACTTTAATATGTCATCTTATCAAACACCTTCTGGAAACCCAAGTTCCCATGATTGGGATCCAATGTCACTTTGTCTTTTCCAAACAGGTGTCATTGAAAGCATTCACGAACTAAGACAGTCGCTAAGCACTCTTTTTCTATCTGAGCGTGACACTGCACTGTTTGCTTGAGCATCCTGAATACAAATATAACTGATTGTTGTGATACACAAAGGTTGCTCCAAGTCTTGTCTCACTGGCATCACATTGCAAGGTGACTTCATCATTGGATTTGTAACATCTCAGTACCTGCATTGTCATTACGAGTTAACACCATAAGATGATAACTCAAGGGAGCAAGGATAACCCATTTGGCTCATCGACTCTGCTCTGCCATTCAATGAGATCTTGGCTGATCTGGTAGTCCTCAACTCCACTTCCCTATCCTTTCCCACAACCGTTGATTCTCCCACTGATTAAAAATCCATTTATGTCAGTCTTAAACATGCACAATGACCCAGCCTCTACAGCCATTAGAGACAAAGAATGGATTCACTCCTCTCTGAGAGAAGCAATCCCTCCTAATCACTATCCTAACTGGATAATTCCTTACTCTCAGATTATTTGCTCTGATGTTAGACAGTCCCATAAGGGACAGCAACCTCTCCACCCTGTGAAACCCCTAAAAATCTCCTTGTAGTTATTTGAATCTAGCGAAAGCTACTTCTTGTTCTGTGACCCAAACCGCTGCACACCCTTTACAGTGAGCTCGCATTGAAGTTCACGCTCTCATGACAAATTAAACAAGAACTTTGCTAAATAGTTCACAAATTATTGCAACATTTTCACTTCTACCCCTTGCTTCATCTCTGATACAGCTTTCAGCTTGTCAGGATCTATACATATCCATGACATATGTACTTGACCTCACGCATCTTTAATGCTATCTTTTTCTTGTTCACATTGGGTTCATCTGATAAGCTCATTAGATTTTGATTCTGATCTGTGATGACCTTCTTCCATTGTATCTCCACATCCATAACCAAAGCTGGTCATCCAGAATAGCTTGCATTCAGACAAGATCATTGATCTTAACAAGTCAATGTTAACACTATTCTGAAGCAGTCAAAATGCCGAATGGTATGCACAACCATCTGCATCTCCTAAAATGGATCCACAATGTAGTTAGGAAGCTTGCTTTCATCTAGCTTCACTCGTCAGTAACCATCTTCACATTAAAGGTAGTAAAGACCTTTGTCTTTCCATATTGTGGCAACATTTCTTCAATTTTGGCATGGGGAAGTGAGATTTCTTCAAAACTTCTTTGAGATCTTTTGAATCTATGCATATGTTCAGTTTTTTCAGGCATAATTGCTGTTACTATGCTACTAATCCCATCTGTAGAGGTTATCATTTGCTGTTACCACTTTTCTATCTTATCTATCTGGTTATTCTTAAGGACTTCGGGAACTATCCTCAGCAGATGTTAAGTTGGCTTTGCACTATCATGCACTTTGAGATGGTATTCTTCAGGAAGGCATCCATGACCTGTAAAAATACTTTGAAGTCTTCTAGGATCTCAACAGCAGCTATAGCTTAGAGGCCTATGAAACACTGTGGATCTATTCAGGCATGTTTAGTAACCCGTCAGACTTGCTTCAGCTCAGAACTCCAAAGGTTCATTCGTATCAATGCATGAGGCTCCAACTCAAGTGGTCCTTTTGACCTTAGTATCAATCTACCAGAGACCTTCAGCTTTATTTTTGAGTGCTTCATTTTTAGATCATCATCTCATGCCATTTCACACAAGTCTATGCAACTCATAATGTTGCACAAAGCACCAGTGTTCATATGACACTTCACATTCACTTGATGCTCCACTTCTGCAGTCATCATTCTATCAGTCACAAATCATTTATGATCTTTAAAACTGATTATTCCAATCTCATACATTGTGTAGTGATTAATCAGAATCATCAGCTGATGTCTTACCAAAAGTCATCTTTATTGACTCCACACAAAAACAAAAATCGCTGAGAAACTCAGCTTCTGTGGTGAGAAAACAGATTTAAAGTGTTGAATCTAGTGACACTTCTTCAGCTATCTTTGAGGTTTATGCAAAGTAAATCAGCTTCTTACAGTTAGTTCATTGCTTTCCCCATGCTTCCCATCCTGCTTTAATGTGATGTCTTTCACAACATTTACATTCTGTGCCCTGGCATGATGTTTCAGTTTTTTTTTTGCATATGTTTCTTCATTTTATACAATATCTTGTTCTTGTTTAGATCAGAATGTCTCTTAGCGAAAATCAAAGCCTCATTTGTTCAACCATTAATATGCCCTAGCTGATGATTGACAATCCCAGAACTTCTGCACACATCAATAGCTTCCCCAAAAACAAGTTTCTCCTCTCTCAGCAGACAGGGTCTCATAGCAGGATCTCTAATTCCTCAGACAATCCTGGGTGTAATGAGATGATCTTTAAGTTGTCCAAACTCTCAGAAGTTGAGACCTGAGGGTAATCTTTTCACACAGAGGGTGGTGCTTAGATAGACTGAGCTGCCAAATGAAGAGGTGGAGGCAGGTACAATTACACCATTTAAGTGGTGCCTTGATGGGTATGAATAGGAAGGGTTTAGAGGGATATGGGCCGAATGCTGGCAAATGCAACTAGGTCAGACTGGGATGTTGATCAGTGTAGATGAGCTGGACCGAAGGGTCTGTTTCAGTGATGCACAACTCTATAGGTGTATCAGTGCAATCATAATTTACTCTCTCTCTTGCTTCCCCCACCCCCCTTTAGCTCTGATAAGTAATATTTCATTTAGATTCAAATTATTTCCTCATAACCTGTAAAATTTCTCTAGCCTGGCTTTTTCTGGGTTGCAAAACAGCTTGTCACACTCTTTTTCCAGCACTGAGATCAGGGTTGTAAATCTTATATGTGCAGGGTTTTTTGTTTCCATTAATTCTCTTGCTATTTCATAGTTTTGCTACTCAGAAAATACTCCAAATCAGTCCCAACACCTTCCAGCTCCACAACAGCAGGGAGCCATTTTGACTCACTCAATAATTCAAAGTTGCAGTTTTGTTTGTTTTTACGTTTCACTCGTTGTTTCTTTCAGTAGCAGGCATTCCGTGAATTTTCAGCTGCACTGCTGTGACACCATGTTCATGTGAATTGGGTTTAATCCAGTTGCCAACTACACACAAAGGCCAAAGTAGAGGTCATGTGAGCTTGGTAAACCAATGAGTGCATGTCTCCAAACATGTGTCATAATTCATATTCTGAAGACCATACAACATGGCTACACACATAGCACCTTCTGACCTCCGCACAAGCAATTTGCCAAACAGCTTGCCTGAGGTCACTTGCAAGTGCAAGAAGTGATGGGGCATTTCATATAATCATGGCATTAACAATATGGCCTAGGAGAAGAGGGATGGCTGATATTAGCTTCACTGACTTGAAAATCAGGCCAAAATGTCAGCCTGTTTTAGAATGGTCTACTTGGTTTGGTGTTCTAGGAGATAGAAAAATATGTGTAGTGAGGTAGTTCCAGATGGGGCTATCACAGATAGCCCACAATCAGAGCAGGCAAAAATTGAAATCAAGAAAACAATAGTCACATTGTTACATCACTTGTGGTCAAAAGAATTGAAGACATGCTTGTGCCTGACAGCCTGATACATCACTAAATGACCCTGGCATTCCGGATAGCTGCTCTGAGATATTTCTCCTCTTGCTCATATTCCTCTCCATTATCTTCATCTGAAGAGGTGAGCAGCTCCTTCTTCTGTCGCTCTCAGTTAGCCATTCTCCTCTTTGCAATGCCATGTTGTGCAAGGCACAGCAGACAACAACAATCCTATACATGCTTTGTGGCACACATTGTAAAGATCCACTTGTCAAAGAATTAAAAGCAATTTTTTTAAATAATCCTATGTTTGCTTTACAATTACCATTATTGGGATGATGTGCTGGTGCCATAAATTACATTCTAGTGGAAGATCTCTCATCACCAAGGATCCAGCTCTGTATTTGGGCTGAGGTTTCCTTTATATATATATATGGGTACTCTCTGGGAATTGGGCACAGACTTGCACAATTCATTTCTGCTGGTCGCAGGCAACAGTAAGGGAATGAAAACTCCTCCCGATTGACAAATGTCAATCAGTACCCATGGATGTCTAATTGTAATGTGTGCGTGCACTCCATTACACCCTGCACCTGAGAGAATTGTATGATGGTCCCGAAGCCAACCGCTCAAGGAGCCTGGCAATCAGCTCTGTTGACAATCAAATGAATTAATTGGTACTTCTGAAGTGGTCATTTATCACATCCTATATGATGGAAAATGACACAGGTTCCATCTTGGAGGCCTGAAACAAGCTTCTGGCCGAGGGTTAGAGCTCAAGTTACCTTGAAGGCAATTGACACAACATAGGATTCCCTCCAAAGCCACAGAACCTGCTGAAGAAGCCCTCAGCTAGTGCCAAATGATAACCTTGTCATCTATGTTGCTCTGTGACCAAGAGGGATCTGTACCGATGGAACGGTCTCCACCTGAACCGATCTGGAACCAGTGTTCTTGCGAAAAGGATAAATAGGGTGGTCACTAGGACTTTAAACTAGTGAGTTGGGGGGAAGGGAAAGGGAAAACGACAGGGAGTATGATGGTAAATAAAAAGGTAAGCAGCAGGTTAGCACGTGTGCAGGAGGGTTTAAGTTCAAGGCAGACTATGAAAGAAGCAAAAAGGAAGGATAACTCAGGAGATATTATTAGAGATGTTGGAAATCATGAGGGTAAGAAAGCTAGCATAAAGGCACTTTACCTGAATGCTCGTAGCATTTGTAACAAGGTTGATGAGTTAACGGCAATAATCATCGCGAATGAATATGATTTGGTAGCCATTACGGAGACATGGTTACAGGATGGTCACGACTGGGAGTTAAATATCCAAGGGTACCAGACTATTCGGAAGGACAGACAGGAAGGTAAGGGAGGTGGTGTAGCCCTGATATTCAAGGACGCCATCAGGGCGGTGCTGAGAGATGATATAGGTTCTATGGAGAATGAGGTTGAATCCATTTGGGTGGAAATTAGAAATTCTAAGAGGAAAAAGTCACTGATAGGCGTAGTCTATAGGCCACCAAGTAATAACATCACATTGGGGCAGGCAATAAACAAAGAAATAACTAATGCCTGTAAAAATGGTACGGCAATTATCATGGGGGATTTTAACCTACATGTAGATTGGTCGAACCAGCTCGGTCAGGGTAGCCTTGAGGAGGAGTTCATTGAGTGTATCCGTGATAGTTTTCTTGAACAGTATGTAATGGAACCAACGCGGGAACAAGCTATCCTAGACCTGGTCCTGTGTAATGAGACAGGAATAATTAATGACCTCATAGTTAGGGATCCTCTTGGAAGGAGTGATCACAGTATGATTGAATTTAGAATACAGATGGAGAGTGTGAAGATAAAATCCAATATAAGGGTCCTGTGCTTGAACAAGGGGAACTACAATAGAATGAGGGAGGACTTGGCTAAAGTAAACTGGATACAAAGATTTTATGGTGGGACAGTTGACGAGCAGTGGAGGACTTTCAAAGCAATCTTTCAAAGTGCTCAGCAAAAGTATATTCCAATGAAAAGGAAGGACTGTAAGAAAAGGGGTAATCTGCCATGGGTGTCTAAAGAAATAAGGGAGGCTATCAAATTGAAAGAGAAGGCATACAAAGTGGCCAAAAACAGCATGAAACGAGAAGATTGAGAAAACTTTAAAGGTCAACAGAAAACCACAAAAAGAGCTATAAGGAAAAGTAAGATAGAACATGAGAAAAAACTAGCACAGAATATAAAGACAGATAGCAAAAGTTTCTATAAATATATAAAACGAAAAAGAGTGGCTAAAGTAAACGTTGGCCCTTTAGAGCACAAGAAGGTGAATTTAGTTATGGGATATGATGAAATGGCCGAGGCATTGAACAGGTATTTTGTATCGGTCTTCACAGTGGAGGACACTAATAACATGCCAGTAATAGACAAAGAGACGAAGGTGGGTGAGGACCTGGAAACAATCATAATTACGGAAGAGGTCGTGTTGGGCAAGCTAATGGAGCTAAGGATTGATAAGTCTCCTGGCCCTGATGGAATGCATCCCAGGGTACTAAAAGAGATGGCAGGAGAAATAGCAGGTGCACTGGCGGTAATTTTCCAAAATTCGCTAGACTCTGGGGCAGTCCCAGCAGATTGGAAAACAGCAAATGTGACGCCACTGTTTAAAAAGGGAAGTAGACAAAAGATGGGGAATTATAGACCAGTTAGCTTAACCTCTGTAGTGGGAAAGATGCTTGAGTCTATTATCAAGGAAGGCATCTTGATAGAAATTGTCCCGTTGGGCAGACGCAGCATGGGTTCATGAAGGGCAGGTCATGCTTGACAAATCTTTTGGAATTCTATGAAGACATTACGAGCGAGGTGGACAATGGGGACCCAGTGGATGTGGAGTACCTAGACTTCCAAAAGGCCTTTGACAACGTGCCGCACAAGAGGCTACTGCATAAGATAAGGATGCATGGTATTAAGGGTAAAGTATTAGCATGGATAGAGGATTGGTTGACTAACAGGAAGCAAACAGTGGGGATAAATGAGTGCTATTCTAGCTGGCAGTCAGTGACTAGTGGTGTGCCTCAGGGATCGGTGTTGGGACCGCAATTATTTACAATTTATATAGATGACTTGGAGCTGGGGACCATGTGTAGGGTGTCAAAGTTTGCAGATGACACTAAGATGAGTGGCAAAGCAAAGTGTGCAGAGGACTGTGAAACTTTGCAGAGGAACATAGATACATTGAGCGAGTGGGCAGAGGTCTGGCAGATGGAATACAATGTAAATAAACGTGAAGTCATACATTTTGGTAGGAGTAATAGTAGAAAAGATTATTACTTGAATGGTAAAAAGTTGCAGCATGCTGCTATGCAGAGGGACCTGGGTGTCCTTGTGCATGAATCACAGAAGGTAGGTCTGCAGGTACAACAAGTAATTAGGAAGGCAAATGGAATTTTGTCCTTCATTGCTAAAGGGATTGAAATAAAAAGCAGAGAGGTTATGTTGCAGCTGTACAAGGTGCTGGTGAGGCCACACCTAGAGTACTGTGTGCAGTTTTGGTCTCCTTACTTGAGAAAGGATGTACTGGCACTGGAGGGGGTGCAAAGGAGGTTCACTAGGTTGATTCCGGAGTTGAGGGGATTGGCTTATGAGGAGAGACTGAGTAGATTGGGATTATATTCATTGGAATTCAGAAGATTGAGGGGGGATCTTATAGAAACATATAAAATTATGAAGGGAATAGATAAGATAGAAGTAGAGAGGATGTTTCCACTAGCAGGTGAAGCTCGGACAAGAGGGCATAGCCTCAAGATTAGAGGGAGCAGATTTAGGACTGAACTGACAAGGAATTTCTTCACCCAGAGGGTTGTTAATCTATGGAATTCCTTGCCCAGTGAAGTAGTTGACGCTACTTCAGTAAACGCTTTTAAAAAAAAGGTAGATTTTTTTTGAACAATAAAGGAATTAAGGGATACGGTGAGAACGCGAGTAAGTGGATCTGAGTCCACGAAAGGATCAGCGATGATCTTATTGAATGGCGGAGCAGGCTCGAAGGGCCAAACGGCCTACTCCTGCTCCTAGATCTTGTGTTCTTGTGTTCTTGTGTGTCCTCCACTGGTGAATTCTCTCCTCCAGTGAAGTAGGCTGCAAAGAGAATGGATGTGTCAGAGCCATTGGCAAGCCTCAAAGTGAACTGTATGAAGAAGGTAATCAAATGAGAGTCTCTGCTAACATTGCTTTCATTCCTAGACCAGCTGTAAATGACCAATGAGAATACATGACCTTCCCATAGACCACATCTAAAAGTCTTCCCATCCACATAAGTGTCTTCCCACAACAATCTGAGATCCTGCAAGGTGAAAGTTTGCAAGCAACAGCTGATTGCTAACAATAATTGTTTTTTAACAATCATATACATGGACAGTTAAACTGTGACTCTGAAGCAAGAGCACATCCAGCTCCAAAGGAGTTTCCTCCCGTCCCCCTATCATTACCCTGCTCCTTGCCTAATCATTCTGAAGCATCCATTCATCCATCATCCTTCAATTTCCCTAATCCTCCTTCAGAGACCATTGACCTGTTCCCAATACAGCTAGCCTGCCCTGTTTTAAACTGAAAATCCCTTCTTTGATTGTTGACATTCCATATAAGTCGAAGTTGCTTCCCTTGGTCACAAAGAGCATACAGCACTGTAACAACAGACTCTGCCCAATAGGTTAGATCCTAAATTTCTTCAAACGTTACCTCAACTCCTGCTCCCAAATGTACCTGTGACTAGCTGTTCTGCATTTGAAGATCCAAGCACAAGCTTCACTATTTTGCTAGCCCAATATGAATTTGAATAATTTATTGCTGTGTGTATTCAATGTAAAAATACAGTGAAAAGTGTGTACCTTTGCCGTACATACATTTACATTAACTTAGACTAAGAAAAAAAGATAACTTAAGAGAATCCAACTTTCCTTCTTACTGCTGCAGTCCCACTCCAGGCTTTCCAGCACCACACCATGCCGCTGCCAGCGTCCCACTCCAGGCTTTCCAGCAACACACCATGCCGCTGCCAGCGTCCCACTCCAGGCTTTCCAGCCCACACCATGCCGCTGCCAGCGTCCCGCTCCAGGCTTTCCAGCACCACACCATGCCGCTGCCAGCATCCCACTCCAGGCTTTCCAGCCCACACTATGCCGCTGCCAGCTTCCCGCTCCAGGCTTTCCAGCCCACATCATGCCGCTGCCAGCGTCCCACTCCGGGCTGCCTCACTGGCCCAGTCTTGGCTGCCTCACCAGCCTGCTCTCATTGCTGCTGCCTCACTGGCCCGATCTCACCGCCGCTGCTTCATTGACCAGCTCTCACTGGCCCACTCTTGATCGACCGCCGTCGCTCCGGCCCATCACTTCAGGGCACAACCTGCTCATTCAGCTCCCACCACGAGGTTCCCAGTCATGACCCAGCTCCTTCCTGACTCGTCACGTAGGTGGTTAAAAGAGGCGGGGGGATAGAATTACTACAGAGGTAGAGAGAAGAAGGGAGAAAGAAAAAGTAAGGACAAAGAAAGAAAGAGAAAGAGAACTGGCGAGCACAGTGGAGCTCCGAATGGAGCGACTTACTCTGCCATCATATCTCCACCAGTTGAATACTTGAACATCACACACTCCACTTGTCTGTTACCAGCTACCATCTCCTGCTAACATCCTCTGCACTGCTGGATTCAACAAAAAAAAAACACCTTTTGGAAAGCAGGAGGCATGAGTTTTCTGTGCACCCTTGATTGGGGCAACATGGTGACTCAATGGTTAGCAATGCCGCCTCACAGCACCAGGGACTCAGGTTCAATTCCACACTTGGGCGACTGTCTGGAGTTTGCATGTGCCCCCTATGTCTGCTTGGGTTTCCTCCGGGTGCTCTAGTTTCCTCCCACAGTCCAAAGATGCGCGGGTTAGGTGGGATTGGCCACCCTAAATTGCACATAGTGTCCCGGGATGTTTAGGTTACGTGGATTAGCCATGGGAAAAGGAGAGTGATGGGCTAGGTTTGGGTGGGATGCTTTTTGGGTGATTAGTGTAGACTCGATAGGCTGAATGGCCTGCTTCCATAATGTAGAGATTTTATGATTAATTGTCGAGGAAGGACATAATCCAAATTCATGAATAGACACGGTTTGAAGATGAATGGTAAGTAGGTTCCTGCCTCATGGTAATGTGTCGGATGTATAGGAGCTGTGCTGCCAATATTTCTTTTTCTCACTCTCCCACACTAAGTCTGTGATTTGAGAATTAGTGAATATGTGACACAGCATAACAAGGAACTGCTCAACACACTGACAGTTGTTAACTCAGAGTAGTAATTATTAAATTTTGATTCAAAAATTACAATTCAAAGTAACCTTTAATGCACAATATTCAGCAATATTCACAACTCCTCAGATACTAAAGCAGTCCATGCCCAGTGGCAAGTAACATTCCATGTCACACAAGTGCCACGTAATGACCATTTTCAACAAACCCCCAAACAAATTATTTGTCATTTAAACAAAGGATTTTGATGAGAATTTAGGTGGCATGGTTAGTAAGTTTGGGAATGACATCAAAACTGGTGGTATAGTCAACAGTGAAGAAGGTTATCTAAGATTACAAAGGGATCTTGATCAATTAAGCCAATGGACTGAGGAGTAGCTGATGGAGTTCAATTTGGATAAATTTGAGGTATTGCATTTTGGTAAAACAAACAAGGGCAGGACTTATACAGTTTATGGAAGGGCTCTGGGTAGTGTTGTCAAACAGAGTGATCTAGGGGTTCAGGTACATAATTCTTTGAAAGTTACATCACAGATAGATGGGGTGTTGAGAAGGCATTTAGCAAGCTTGCCTTCATTGCTCAGACTGTTGATTATAGGAGTTGGGATTCAATTTGATGTTGTACAAAACATTGGTGAGGCCACTTTTCGAGTACTCTGTACAGTTCTGGTTGTCCTGCTGTAGGAAGGATATCATTAATTTGAAGAGGCTTCAGAAAAGATTTACATGTATCCAGAACTAGAGGATTTCAGTTATAAGGATAGGCTGGATAGGCTGGGACTTTGTTCACTGGAGTGTAGGAGGTTGAGGGATGACTTTATAGAGTTTATAAAATCATGAAGGGCACAGATAAGGTGAATAGCAATGGCCTTTTCCCTGGGGTGGGTCAAAACTAGGGGGCATACTTTTAAAGTGAGAGGAGAAAGATTTAAAAGGGACCTAAGGGGCAATTTTTTCACGCAAAGGGTAGTTCATTTGTAGAATGAACTGCCAGAGGAAGTGATAGATGCAGGTATGGTTACAACATTTAAAAGGCATTTGGATAGGTACATGAATGGGAAAGGTTTAGAGGGATATGGGCCAAATGCAAGCAAATGGCACCAATTTCGTTTGGGAAACTTGGTCGGCATGGACGAGTTGGACCATGACTCTATAATAGCTAATGGAGGAAGATTCATGCTGGAACAGGTAAGGTTACTTCTGAGTTTGGAGTTATGACTTATTTGAGGGCTGAGCAATGAGTTTCACTTCTCCCCTAGCTGAACCCATTGACTTCATTCTGTCGCCAGTTGACTAAAAACTGAAAGTGTTCCATTCTCGCTCTCAGGAAATACTGCTGAAAAGAAACTGTTACGTTCTAATTGGTATATTGCTTATCTGCTATCTTTTACAGCTCCAGTTTTATTCATTTAATTATAATTTTGTGTAACATTTAATCACTGCTGCTAATTAGAAAAATACCTCTGAAACTGTATACAAAATCTCCAAGCATTGCCATTTACAGATAAGCATAATAAGCAGCATAAACCTAAAAGCACTAAAAAGAAACCCTGGATTCTGAAATTCTGGAAAGAAGAAGTCAAGGAAGGTTGTTTACAGCTTACAGAGAAAGAGGAGGTTAGGGGACTGAGAATATCTGCATTGGGATAGCTTCCCGATCCATTCCTGCCACCAAGTAATTTTCTCAGGGCAGGCAAGAATGCAGTTCATCTGCCCACAGTGTAGAAGTAGGCACCTAAACTAAATATGAAGGCCGCATTTCGGTATCGCAGCTTCACCAGCATTTTATCAGTGGAGCACTCATCCACCCTCTGTAAGCAAGCTACCCGTTCCGTGAGGGCAGATTCCTTGCACTGAGCTGGGAAGCCATCAGAGAAGGATGCTGCATCCTCTGAAGACTGGATGATCAGTATCAAATCAGCACAAAAAGCCACTCTGTCTACTGAGCCTCTCAGCAGATTTGAGGTGGTGTTTACAAACCTTGCCAGAGTACTGAAAGAAGAGGGTATATAAAATAGAATGGGTGCCTAGCCCAACATCTTCCTGTACACCTTGAGGTATCTGCTGTATTATTGGTACGATATCAGCCACCCCACCCACCTTAGGTTTGTCGATATGTTGAAGTTGCCAGTTAATGGCCCCTTAAGTGCCTATTTTCACCTCCATCACAATCCAAAGATGGACAGTGGGGATAAACTCAGAAGGGAAGTGGCCAGATCACCAATGTCCTGACTTAGATGGAAGGCAGGAAGAATTCAGGCACTTTTGTAGTGATTGTAATGCAGTCAGCCAGGTGAACCACATAACATATGAGTTCACTGATTGGTACTATTAATCTGACCCAGTCAGGGAGCCCTGGCTGACAGATATACACAAGATTGTCAGAGGTTCTGTTTACTCTGAGGAAGCCAGACCAAAATCAAATGTTATGCATGTGTAAAAAACTTCCTTTGATCCCAGAATCCCTACAGTGTGGAAGCAGGCCATTTGGCTTATTGAGACCATACCGACCCTCCAAAGAGCACCTCCTACCCTAATCCTATAACCCTGCATTTCCCATGGCTAATCCACGTAGCCTGCACATCCCTGGACACTACAGGCAATTTGGCATGGACAATCCACCTACCCTGCACACCTTTGGACTGTGGGAGGCAACCGGGAGCACCCAGAGGAAACCCATACAGACACGGGGAGAATGTGCTAACTCCACACAGACAGTCACCCAAGGGTGGAATCAAACCCAGGTCACTGACGCTGTGAGGTAACAGTGCTAACCACTGAGCCTCCGAGCTCTGTCCAATGGATGCATACCCCTCCAGAATAGTAAACCCACTTTGTGCCTCACCTCCTTGCCTCTTAACACACCTACCTTTCTGCACCCCTCACCAGCATCCCCCTTCCCTCCCTGACCAAAAAAGCCCTACACTACCTTTCAGTCTGCTATCCCTGATCTTCTCCTTTATGCAGTTGTCATTAGTTAATTCTGGCACCACTGGGACTACTCAGCTTCCAGCCAATCAGACCACAGTGTTATCACTACTGGGACAACCTTTTCTAAAATTGGTGAGCTGCTGACTGAACTTTCTGCCAAGTCTCATGAGTAACATGCAGTCTGTGCTCCATCCCTGCCGCACACCTCCCACAATGACTTTAAATCCAAGGCCTCCTTCAGTTTGAGACTTTCTTGAGACTCCTTTTCTATTGCAGCAGTCACCTTTTTTCCTGTGGAGGGGTTATGGAGGCTCTTGAGCTGTAGATCCTCTGCCTGGGCTGACAGCATCCAGAAGTCCGCAGTTATCTTTAATAAGGTGGCCAGCTCACAGTCGGTCAATTCGGAGGCTACCTCAAGAAAAGTAGCTCCCGAAATCTGGCTTCAGGAAATTACAGGATCAGGGTGACCACTCAGTTAGCCCCTTTGTCAGGGTCCTGCTGAAGCCAGCAGGAAATCCTTCCCTGAAGCTCAGGACTGGAGCACTGTACAGCTGAATTGTTAATCTTTTCTCTTTACAGACATTTAGGCACATATGCCTTTCAGGCTTTTTTTTAGTTATTGATGCAAGAGGTGTAAATGATTACTTTGATTAGGATAAGTATTGTATGTTGAAAAAAACTACATTGTTGGGTATTTTAATTAGCTTGCCTCCATTCTGGTATAAAATGAATATTCAACATAACTATTGTAGGTTTCCAATATTCTATGAACACAGAAGCATGCATTTACAATGGAAATTTGCACACAATAATTTTGTTCTTGTTATGCTAGAGTAAGAAAATAAGAATTTTACAATGATTTATGTCCAAGATCTCTGTCAACTGGCCGACTTGCTTTCATCACAGTATCCAATATTTAGGATTTAACTTGTATCTTTACAGTGCACAAATGAACTAACAAAAGCACTGTATTTTCATTTATGTTTTAATCTCTTTAGCATCTTCAGGATCACATATGGTTAGGGAACTCTCTACCACTGACAGGCTATTTTATGCAGCCATCTGATGCTTTATTGCTTCTGATCAATACTAGGCTGATGTGTGGATGGAATCTCAAACAAAATTAAGAACAAACCAATACACATTGCAATGGCTAAATAAAGTCTGTTTTTTGATATTTAATAACTTTTTGACATATCAATGTCCAATAAATTGTACTTATCAAAATTACACTTTCAAAGCAAATTACATAACCTACAACAATTCAATTTTAGATGCTGTGCTGGAGTGGAGTATGTCAATTTTCCAACCAAAAAAGCGTAAGATTAATTGAAGCTCTTAACCTCCAGTGATCAAAAGTAAAACTGAAATCCCATCCTTTACAGTAGGAACCATGCCAAGTTATTGAAACATTGTTTATTATGAATAAAACTGAAACATTTTGAATTCGCTACAAGGCCCAGTCGATAGAAGGAAACAAAACACTTCAGTGATCATAATCCTAAATGTTCAACAAATTCAATAATCCTTGGAGATGCCACATTATTTTCACAATATTATAACCTCCCTTAATATGATTAAGTCGTAGTAGGATCATATTTGTTTGTTATAAAACCTAAGGGGTTTTATACAGTAGCTGTTTTATTATCAAAGGAAGGATTGTAAAACAGCTAAACTGTAGCACAATACGCTGTTAATAATGTATACCTTCTTTATAAGGGCCTGCAAAACACAATGAATCCTAAATAAATCAATTTGTAATATCTTCCAGTATCCACAGCATTTTGTAAATCTGATCGTTAGAAGTCAAGGAAATGTATTTTCCAGATGCTAGTGCTAGAATTCTGGCCTCTCAACTAATTAGCTTTCTCGCCAACTAGTTTCAGATTTTTTACATCAAGACAATCCTCACAGCCTCTGCTATGCGTGAAATAAAACCATCTTTAAGAAATGTACAGCATTAGTCTACTTCTCTCCACTTACTCTCACATAAAGTGCTTAGAATGTAGGGCACTGCTTGAGGATTCGTAACAACTCAAATTTTAATACTGAGGCACAGTGCTTCAGTTCTACATTAAACCAAAAATCTCATCTCATGGTTTTACTTAACCTTCAGCTGTGCATATCCCAGATAAAATCACTTTGTAAACTGAAAGAATTTTTTTATCCCTTTCAGTAATAGTAAATGTTGGTAGAAATTATACTTGTTTCTAACTTTAGATGACAATGGAATGAAATGATACATCTTGGCCTCAAAGGCAATATACAGAATCTAAAGCTAAAGCCAGTTTTACATCAACATGCTGCAACACAACCACTCTTTGAACCTTAACTTAAATTCAAAACATTCCTTTTGAAGTTGTTTGATATTTCAATCATGAGTGAGGCCTGAACGAACACAATCAGTTTGTTTGTTCAGTTTTCTGCATAGAATTTCATTTGAAACTGAAATCTGTTATTGTGTGTTTCACTTACAATATTGTCAAAATAAAAAGTCACAGATCGATTATGGCAGACATTCAAATAATATTTAGCCTTGCCAATAGTTTTGCTGATGCACCCCAAAGTTTCATTTTGTTATTTTTGCACTGCTCTCTGGGTCACCTGAGTACACACACAGGACAACTAACTTGTGACTGTGATATCTTTGCATGTCCTGATCACTCTCATTAACACTATTCAGTCCCAGTTGCTTGATCAAGAAAGGGGAGGTGATGGCCGAGTGGTATTATCACTGGATTGTTCTTCCAGAAAACAGTCTGGGGACCTGGGTTTGAATCCCACCACTGTAGAAGGTGGAATTTGAATTCAATAAATATCTGGAATTAAGTATCTAATGATGACTGTGAAGCCATTGTTGGGGAAAAATACATCTGGTTCACTAACGTCCTTTAGGGAAGGAGAATTGCCCGCCTTACCTGGTCTGGCCTAAATGTGATTCCAGACTCACAGCAATGTGGTCGACTCATAAGTGCCCTCTGGGCAATTAAGGATGGGAAATAAATGCTGCCAGCAATGCACTCATTCCATTAATGAATTTTAAAAAGAAAGGAAATGCATGAGCTTTTAAGGTATCAGGTGCCTCATTTGTTCAGCTTAGTTGAATTGGTTTGCAAAGTATCTATTCTAATTTCAACTATTACAGTGGAAATGATGATTTTCTTTACATGTTAGTTTGATTGGCCAGTCGTAGATTGTGCATTTTTTTCCGTGCTGAAGCAAAAATAAATGTGTATTCCAAGTGGCGGACTCAATATTATGGGCTAGGATGCTTTTCACTTTGATCAAGGGTGATATATTCCTATAATTCCCATACTGATTTGTGCAAATAACTTTAATTCAGTATGTTCTATTTTCTGAACCAAAATCACTTGCTACCATTAATACTTGTCTGATAACCTGATGAGAAATATTAAGTTCAGTTCAAAGGACACAGTAATGTCCCCAATGAGTAAACCGTAGAAGCAGTGATTTTCCAAAGCACTACTTGCTTTTGATTTGGTGATAGCAATGTATTAAGATTATTAAAGAGAGAAGCAATTCCATGTAAACAGCCGGTGCAAGCTATTTCACAGGTATTGATGTCTTCAGTCACCAGCTAGTAGGGCAGCACAATTGCTCAGTGGTTAGGGCTGCTGTGTTACAGTGCCAGGGTCCTGGGGTTGATTCCAATGTGATTGTCTGTGTGGAGTTTGCGTGTTCTCCCCCTGTCTGTGTGGGTTTCCTCCCACAGTCCAAAGATGTGCAGGTAGGCGGATTGGCAATGCTAAATTGTCCATAGCGTCCAGGGTGTCATTGGTTAGAGTGTTACCTAGCACAAAGGTTGATGATTGTGGTTGTTGGAGGTCAATCACTTGAGCCACAGAAAGTCGTTAGGGAAGGCAGTTGGTAATGTCACTGGATTAGTAGTGCAGAAATTGCAGTGAAGTTTGATTTCAACAACAGTTGCAACTACTATCGAGCTTAATGCCAATCATTTAACCACAGTTGATTGCTGTAAATATTCATCTACTTTTTGGTTGTATTTTATGGAAGAAGATCTGCAGTCCTGCCCAGGTCTGGTCCAAATGTGACTGCAGACAGCAGTGTGGTTGACACTTAACTGCCCTGTGAAATGGCTTAGCCACTCAGTCACATCAAATTGCAATGGAGTCTGAGCAGAGGAATGAAACTGGACAGTGGTCTTGGCACTGGAAACAATAATGTCAAACACAGCCTGTTGACTCTGCAAGGTACCCCTTACTAACATCTGTGTGCTTGTACCAAAATTAGGTGAGCTGACTTGGAGTCTGGTCAAGAAACAGCCTGACATGATCATATTCATGGATTCATACTTTAGTGGCAATGTCCCAGATACTATCATCACTATGCCTTGGTATGTCCTATCTCACTGGCAGGTCAGGCCCACCAGAGGTGGCAGCACTGGTATATGAGAACAAGGTGTAGAGCTGGATGAACACAGCAGGCCAGGCATCATCAGAGGACCAAGAAAGCTGATGTTTCGGGTCTGGACCAGCTTTCTTGCTCCTCTGGTACTGCCTGGCCTGCTGTGTTCATCCAGCTCTACACCTTGTTATCTCAGACTCCAGCATCGGCAGTTCCTACTATCTCTGAGCACTGGTATATGGTTGGGAAAATTTTACATTGGCATTTCTCAACATTAACTTCAGACTCCATGAAAGTTCATGACCTTAGGTGAAATGAGCAATTAAACCTCTTGCTGATCATCAGTTACTGGTTCCCTGTGTAGCTGATTTAAACACCACTTTGAGGAAGCACTAAGAGTGGTGAAAGCACAAAATTTGGGAGATTTCAATGTCCATCACCATAGTAACTCTGTAGTATCACCAGTAACCGAACTGGTTGAGTCCTAAAGGAGCAAACTTTTCCTGTACCCGCTGGTTATAACTTTGTCGATAGATCGTGACGGCAGCTTGTGACTGGAAGAAGCTAGAAACCTGCTATTGCTGCTAACTTTGCACACAGTTCATGGTCCACAGTATTGTTACCTGGTTTTCTGTATGTGTCAGAGATATGCATAATCCAGAGAAGGAAGCTCAAATTCTGAGAGGAATATCACAAGCAATGCCTCCACAAAATCCTGAAAAACTAATGGCAGAGCAGGCATCCCAATATATGTGTTCCCTCTCAAGCCAAAATTCTCAGGTTTGAAATAGTGGTTACTCTTAAGCAGCTGCATTGTGCACATGCTTGATACAAGGCTTGCAAAACAAACTCCCTACTCTGACCTCTGTCATGGTAAACAATTACCAGAAGGTCAGAGAAAACACCGCAATGCCTCAAAGCCTCCCTGGAATAATGTAACATCCTTAATGACTCGTGACAATCTCTTGATCAAGACTGCCAAACTGGAGAAGACGCAACTGCCAAAGACTGCCAACCATTTTGAGCATCTTTGACTGGCCCAGGTCGAAGCCAACACAAACAGCAGAAGGAGTGTGTGGAAACCCAAGAACCTCACATATCCTCCTCTGCAAACACCTGTGGCAGGCTATGAGATTTCAGCATTGGACTGTTCTGTCACATCAGAACCCACAACTCCAGAATGGAAAACTGTCATTCTTGGACTCAACGGGCTGCCTCAGAAGATTGCTGAATTGAACAATTGTGAACTCAGTATTAGAAACCCCGCCTTCCCTTTTCCTTCAACCTCTGAAATGAAATTTTCCGACAACCGTTTTGAAGATCCCAATAGAGACTTTTGAACTCTTCTTAAATATATCAGTGCACAACAGTCTTTTATTTTGTAATTGTCATTTTTGTGTGTGGATCTTGCAAGAATGAGCAGTGACTGTTTGCTGCACTCACATTGTTGTGCAAAAAATTGTTTATCCTCTCTACTGATTTAACTTACCAGAAAGCCTGATTTTGTGTCTGCCTCTAAAGATTCATGTTACAGTTGTAACTTTGGTCGAACTTTGGTTCGACCACATTTGGAATACTGCGTACAGTTCTGGTCGCCACATTACCAAAAGGATGTGGATGCTTTGGAGAGGGTGCAGAGGAAGTTCACCAGGATATTGCCTGGTATGGAGGGCGCTAGCTATGAAGAGAGGTTGAGTAGATTAGGATTATTTACATTAGAAAGACAGAGGTTGAGGGAGACCTGATTGAGGTCTACAAGATCATGAGAGGTATAGACAGGGTGGATAGCAAGAAGCTTTTTCCCAGAGTGGAGGACTCAATTACTAGGGGTCACGATTTCAAGGTGAGAGGGGAAAAGTTTAAGGGAGATATGCGTGGAAAGTTCTTTACGCAGAGGGTGGTGGGTGCCTGGAACACATTGCCAGTGGAGGTGGTAGAAGCGGGCACGATAACGTCATTTAAGATGTACCTAGACAGATACATGAATGGGCAGGGAGCAGAGGGATACAGATCCTTGGAAAATAGACGGCAGGTTTAGATAGAGGATCTGGATCGGCGCAGGCTTGAAGGGCTGAAGGGCCTGTTCCTGTGCTGTAATTTTCTTTGTTCTTTGTTCTTTGTTCTTTTACATCATCCGAGGGGTTAAAACAGCTCTTTTGAAAAATATATCTATTTGCAATCTATCAAGAGGTGGGAAGAAAGGAGAAATGGCCAAAATCTCTTTGCATCCATAACAACATCCATGTTATGGAAGATAATGTTTCTGCAATTGACTTAGTTTCTCTGAAATTTGGATACCCAAGCTGAAACCTGAGGAAAATAGAAGAACGCTGTGTTACTCCTGATATTTTCAGAGAGTAAAACATTCTCTCATTAAATCCAGAGGGTGCTTTAATGTTAGTTCCCATGCCACATGTTGGTTTTAATAATGCATTTTCATCACATTAAAATTACTGTACTGTGTAAATATGACTAATTGGCAGCTTGAAAAAAAGCTGAATTTAATTTAGACATTCACAGATAAAATCAAAACAATTTAAGATTAATAATGTTGATTAGTTGCTATACATTGATTAGAGTCTTAATACGTTTGATGGTACTTTATTGGCTTTATAAAGTAACAATTTGCACATAGTATATTTTAGCTTTCCCAAGGGATAGCAGATAGCTGTTCTTTCACTACACTAGAATTTCTTTATATGGAGCAATACCTTCAGTTAATTAATACTAGCACTTTTCATTTAAAGAATCCACATAATTACATCTTCTAGATTTCTACTGGAAACAGGAAACTAATATCTTTCTGGTGCTATCATCTTACTTTTGCAAACTAATTGGATTAGTCTCTGCTTACTAATTGGAATAATAGCATAAGGATAATGAAATACATATATTAACAAATATGGAACGCAATAGGTCTTGTACTGCTGGCATCATGTTTTAATCATCTGTGCAATGAAAATAGTTGATGTTGTAAAAGGAGATTAGATTATTCAGTGGGTTGGAGCAAACACGATTTGCAAAGGGAGAGGTTTTAATGGGCTGAATGGCCTTTGCATGTTCCAGGCACTTTTATGTTCTTACAACAATTTGAAAATAATATCACTCTAACGGAGTCAAAACATTTTATTGACCTCACATTACAAGAAGCATACTTTAAGTGACATTACAACTGATCTGACAGAGAGGAGGATAGGAGCAGAAGTAGACCAATTTTCTCCACCATTCAATGAGATCATGACTGCTATGGTAATTCTCAACTCCACTCTTATGCCTTTTCCCCATAACCCTTGATTCCTTTACTGATTAAAAATCTGTCTATCTCAGCCTTGAATGCACTTAATGACCAAGCATCAACAGCTCTTTGTGGTAAAGAATTCAAAAGATTCAAAACTCTCAGAGGAAATTCCTCCTCATCTCTGTTTTAAGTACGTAATCTCTTAGTCTGAGATTATACCTTCTGACTTTCCCACAAGGGAAACAACCTTTTCACATCTATCCTTTCAAGTCCTCTCAGAATCTTGTGTGTTTGAACAAGGTTGCCTCTCATTCTTCAATATTGCAACATGTACAGGTCTAATCTACTCAATCTCTCCTCATTAGACAGTCCCTCCCCAACTGGTATCAGCCTAGTGATCTCTGGACTGTCTTCAATGTCGGTATATCTTTTCTTAGATAAGGGCCCCAAAGCTGTTCACAACATTCCAGTTGTGGTTTGACTAGTACCTTTGTATAATTTTAGCAAAACCTCCCCACTTTAAACTCTATTCCCTTTGAAATAAAGGCCATCATTGCATTTGCCTTCCCTATTGTCCACTGAACTTGGATGCTAGCTTTTTGTGATTCATGGATGAGGACTCTCAAATCCATTTAAATAATATCCAACTCCTCTATTCTGCTGCTGAAGTGCATGACGACACATTTCCCCACATTATATTGCATCTGACAACTTTTTTCCCACTCACTTAAGCCATCTACATTCCTCTGCAGACTCTTTATGACATTCTCACCACTTGCCTTCCTACCTATTTTTGTGCCAAGCCGCAAATCTGTTATAATACATTCGCTTTCCTCATCCAAGTCATTCATATATGTTGTTATTATTTGTGACCACAGTACTGATTTCTGTGACACTTCACTAGTTACAGGGTACCATCCTGAAAAAGCATCATCCCGCCCCCTATCCCAACTCTCTTCTACTATTTCTGCTGGTTAGCCAATCCTCTATCTATGCTAAGCAGCCTAATGTGTCTTATCAAACACCTTCTGAAAATCCAAATATATTACATCCACTGCATCTCCTTTATCTATTCTGCATGTCTCCTCCTCAAAGAGTTCTAGTAGGCTTGTCAGGCATTATTTCCCTTTCATGAAACCATCAATGATCAATTTCCTGATTTGAAGAAGGGTCACTGGACATGAAACATTAACTCTGCTTTCTATCTACAGATGCTGCCAGACCTGCTGAATTTTTCCAGCAATTTCTGTATTTGTTTCAGATTTGCAGCCTCCACAGTTCTTTGGTTTTCTGTTTCATCAATGATGGATGACTGATTGAACAAGATGAGCGGATAAATCATGATGCCATTGCCTATAATCAATTTTCTTAAGGGCATTCTGTCAAGTGCTTGCATTTAACGCATTGTAAAAAAATGACCATAACTACATATGTATATTCTAGAATTCACCACATCTTGAAAAAATATTATTTAAGTGTAGAGCACAAAGAGAATAATAAACATAAGAGAAAGAAGGTGAATTGAATGGATGCAGGTAAATTAATCTTATGGGTCATCCATGCAGAAAAAATGCACCAACTGAGGACCTTCTGTGTATCAATTCTGTGGTATTTTCTTTTTTCCTTTTTTTTATCCACAGAAGAATAAAACAAATATAATTTAAATGACATAGTGCCCAAATATACAGTCACACGGAGAGTGTGAAACACTCTCTGCTTTCTGCACACAGAGAAGTAGGTAATCCTGCATGTGATTTTGTTTGATTTCCTCGCCAACAATTTATACATGAAGCCTAAAACTGACTGCCCTTCTTCTATTATGGTGCTGCCAGAGGCTGATGGGCAAGTTACAGAGTTGCTGCAAACAAGAAAATATTGAGCTTTGCTGCAGTGCTTCAAGAACTGACAAAGTTATCAATACTGTTTTAACAATTGAATTGATCAGGATCCATGATTTTCACCTCTTTGCAAAGCAGAAATAGTACAAGAGTTCAATTGCAGATGAAAGGCCAATCCATTGTCACAAAATAAGGATGAAGATAAAATTTGTTACAGCCAGCACTGAGTGAGTCTTATGGATCTGAGTGACAGGTGGATAAACCTGAACCGGATTACTTACTGTCATTAGGGATTATGACAGTGGCAGAGCTCAAGATAACTCTATAGGAATCCAATGGCTGTAAATTGCCCCCAGCTCCACTCTGCAGGTGGATCAGTCGCAAATAGTAATGCATTGAAGTAAAAGTAGCAGTACCTTTGTGAAAACCTGCTTAGCAAATCATTTCTTTTTGTTTGTGAAGGCAGATAATCTAGAAAGAAACATACATTGTCATTATGGCATCAGATGTGTGTATGATATGTCTGATTCAAGTGTGTATGATTCAAGTTACAGCACCATAAAGTACAAATGCAATAACAGAAAACCATGAAATTAATTATCCTAACTTTTAAACAAAAAGATTTCCTCATTTTCTTTTTGTGTCTTTGTGGCATTTGGATTAAAGAGGAAGTATTTAGTTTGGAGAATTTAAAATTAATTCTCAGATAGATTAAGTAATGATGAATGCCAATGAGAATGAATTGTAAATTGCCCAACCTTGGGTAATAGAAAACAATTTTCTCCCAGGATTTCTGCCAATGATACAAAAGGTCAGATGAAAATGATTTCAGGACTTTAATTGCATCCGATTCTCTTCTGCCTGATAAACTCTGGCAATTTGACTCAGTTTGTAGCAGTCTTCCTTCTCAGATAGAAAGTTGTCAATTTAAACCTTGCTTTATGATTGAAGCAAATAATCTAATCTGTCACTGTATTGCATTGCTAAAGTAATGCTACATTATTGGAAGACCCTCCTTTGGATGAAATGTTGCACTTTGTTTTCATGTTCTGGTTATTCAAATGCATGTTAAAAATGCAATAGCACTGAGAATGAGATAAGAGTTTTCCAGTCTTCTAGTTACCAATCTCCAACAGCTTATTCCATTAAAACAACAAAATTCTCAAAGCTATTTTTGAGACTTTGCTGAAAGTGGATTCTGAGCTGTTACTATTTTTCACAATATCTGACATGATCTTACAGTGATTACATGCAACGTAATTAAAAGTCTTTCTCTTTTGCCTACTTCTAAAGTCACAAACTAAAAGTGTGAACAAGACATGGAACTTTGTATTGTAACAGTATGTTCACAAGTATATGGTACAATTACATTTCTCTATCCTTAATTGACATTCAGGCCATTTTCCAGGCAGACTATAAAACCAAAAACGACAAAGCTCACTAGATTATCCCTGTACCCTGCACACTCTTGAAGTGCATCAAATGTCTGATAGTATAATTTTCAGGCTTGTTGGTAGCCTCCTTAAGCAGGCTATTGAAGGACTCCTCAACAAAATTTGCCATTGCTGACTGGAGACTCCATTTTAGGTGAGACCTGAGCCTCAACCTTCTTGCGCAGGTTTGCAGAACGTCATGAATTTTAAGCATGATCAAGGGGGCCAAACCAATTTCTACTCCTCTATTCATTGTCAAGTACTGAAGGAATTCTGAAGATGAGTCAAACTGAACTCAAAATGTTTACTCTGTTTCTGTCTCCCCAGATAGTGCCAGACCTCCTGAATTTCTCTGGCAGCCTCTGTGTTTGCTTAAAGGGCAATACTTCTCACTTATTTGCTGAGAAATGAATGTTTCAGCATCTCCACAGGACTGGCCCTAGATCTTGCGGCGAGGGCTATGATTCTCTCCTCAAAGCTCTGTTGATCACCTAACTGCCATTGTCAATGTGATCTGAATAGCCCCAACCTAACCCAACTAATGAGAAACCAAATACGGGGCCCTTCCCACTCTTGGATATTTCAGCCCTACCCTCAATAATGATATGAAATGGGTGATATAACTGCTCGTACTGGTTGGTAAAAAGCTTGTGCTTTCCCAAGAGTGAGAAGGCAGCACAGAGGCCAGACAGGGTTAACAGGGTGGAGAGGTTAGGCTAGGTAAAAGCAAGTGAGGGAAAATGATGCATGCAGTACTGAATGTGCCACAGTATGAGTTTCGGTGGGAGGCGTGTGGAGTATCAGTGATAGAGTGAGCATGTGGTGGAAGACAGAAGATTTGGAACCAGCCCTAGAGAAGTGGAGAAGGTCATTGACAATCTTGTGTCATTGACAATCTTGTGGCACTGCTGGGCATTTGTTCAGATGGCTTGTACCTCATTGAGTCAGATGGCAACTTCAAACCTGGCTAGCAGCATCTGGTATTGTGGTCTTCTCTTCCAATTCTGAAGGAGGGGGACAGCCTTCCTCCATTCCTTTCCATCCACCTGGACATCAAGGCCTCTATCTGCAAAGTGGCATGCCAATTTCACCCATCTCCTGTCCAGGGGAAATGTCTTGAACAGTGTCCAGACTGCCAGTGATTGACCGAGTACTCAGTCGTTCAGATGTGGTACTGGTTCCAGAGATCCATGGGTAGTGGTGAACAGTGGAGAACATTTTGACCTGCAGTGAATAGGAGAACAAGGTTCGCCTCTTATTGATGGGATGCCACTGGGCATGGTTCCTCAATAATGAGAGGACTTTTGAAAAATAGTGTGAGAAAACTTGTTGGTACTTGTGGAGAGAACCCCACTATGAAACTGGACAATCATAGCAATTAGACTATTGTCTGGTAAGATTGAGTCCAATAATATCACCACTGAGCCACAGCTGACAGGCCTGGCACACCTGCTGCGAACAACAGCAGAATTACACAACTGCTTCAAGTACTTCGCCTAAGAGGTTTACATTGAGTATATTTCATAGAATTGATGCTTTTATTTCAGCAATTAAAGTCCAAAACCAGAAATTAGAATGTAAAGATAGTGAAAGAGCAATAATTCAATTCCTGCTTCATTATTAGTGCCCCAGGCATTGACTGGAAAAGTGAGAGATTAATTATTTAATTACTAAAATAGATTAGGACAGATTTCCCATCTTCAGAAAACTGGAAATTATTCATGATCCGAACTGAAAACAAACTAAATTAGACAGTAGGCTAAACAAATTATTGAAGGACAAACAAAATGCTGGAAAATTACTTGAAAAATCACAATCCAAAGAAAATTGTAGCAAATCAAATTCATTGTCAAGATGCAGAACCTCGCAAGTCAGTCATGTACCACTGTCAAATGATCACATATAAAAGTGAAAGCACTTAACCTTTCCTCCATTTAAGCAGATGATGGCAGGCATATTGCATGCCCAAAGGCAGATGGCACAGTATAAAATAAAAGATGTAAACCTTCTATTTATAAAGTATCCAGGATACATCGTGCGCCACATCCCAGAGTGCAACCATTGGAGGTTTAGGGAAAAAGGGCTTCTTTTAATTGACCTTTTAGTTAAGTCTATAGTATAAAAGTAAGAAAAAGAGTAGAGTAGAGTTTAAACATTGCCTGAGCTGGATTCCTATAGCAGCAGTATAAAAGGGCTTAAGTGCTACAGCTGTATTTCTTGGCATACGAGGCATGTGTTCATCCACCTACAGGTGTCAAGAATATTTCCTCTTCAAGGACCATCATTAAAAATCAAAACAGTGATTCCTATAAATGCTATTAATGTACCAGTCTCGGAATTTAATGCATTCATCTTCAGAAGTTTAGGAAATAATTTATTTGCTTCAAACTGTTAACCACACAATAGAACCCTTTTGCTTAATACTCCAGAAGAAACTGAAACAAAACTGACTGATACTTTGTAATCTTCTCAGCAGAAGGTTTAGTTGAGAATTCATTGTTAGCTTTCAGAAATAATGAGTGACCTTCGGCAGGGCATTTTGATTGAAAAGAATCCAAGGTTTTCATACCCTTTCATCTAGGCCAAAATAATCAACCATTTTGAGCATGTAATTGACAAGAATCACACAAAAGCAAGCAATTTGAAATACCATCGTTTTCATTAGGGCAACTATTGCAACATATTGGAAAAATTCCAGACAATCCTTGGTCCAACAAAAATTCATAGGAAACCACTGCAAATTATCCCAACAGCTTTGATATAGTTTTCATCTTCTGCAGGTCTTGGTTATAAAATTTATTGAAAATCAAACAGGCAAATAATATACCGAAGATATTACTAAGTCACTTTAACAACCAAAAATTCTCAACACTGGAATCTGAATCCTCCTCTTAATAACTGGAGATGCAATAAATGAAATTATGGTTTGAACAACATTTTCCCTCTCTCCAACAACTTCTTCAATCTTCTTCCTTTCTTAGTTCCAGATTTTTTGAGGAAAAATTCTTGCTGTCGAAGGAATGGATTTAGCCCGTGTGTCCCACATTAGAGCAGCATTGATGTAAATTAACTTTGACAATGTTACCAATTTTCGATATAATTCTAAAAGGAAAGTATTACTTCTTAAATCTTTATGCAGTATTTGGTATGTTATTAAGTCATATTGAAATAGCAAATTTAATATTTCTGAAGAAGGGTCTAGGCCCGAAATGTCAGCTTTCCTGCTCCTCTGACGCTGCATGGCCTGCTGTGTTCATCCAGCTCTACACCTTGTTATCTCTAACAGTCTACATGTCTGCTTTAGTTCGCTCACATCCTTACTGACATGAATTATCAGGATCCCTGGGGAAGGAGAGGTTAAGTCACAATTTTGAGATTTTTGTTTATAGCTGTTGTAACCCAAGAATTTTGAATTTCATTTTCTCCAGCTGCTTAATGTTTGAACACAAAAGTTCTGTCTTAATTGATTCTTTTGCTGAAATATGAAACATGCACTCCTCAAAACACAGTTTGTAGTTTCATGGGGTTCAGTGATCTCAAGTGTGAGATCCTAAAAGTGGGCCATCTGGTTTGGACATAAGGACTCTGCTGTATTTGTCACAAAATGTTGCTTGAAATGATCACAATTGTTTAAAGCCTGGCAATTGAAAACACAGATAATTGACTTACTAATGATTTGTAATTTCATAGATTAAAGTAATTTCACTTTATAGGATTAGAAATGCAAGTCATTTTATTTGATATAAAATTTAAATTGTAAATGTTTTAAGAAAGAGAAAGAATGACAAACCACAATGGTTGAGTAAAATAACATCTAGATTATTTAATTTCGTTGTTGCCTGGGCTGATTACTTCACGGATAATTTCATTCCTCTGAATGAGACTTTTCTACCAACAATATCAATCAGATTATTTCTTTCAGATTTCCTCCTGAGTCTCATAAAATATTGATAATATTAACCTTACTATTATCGTTCCACTCAAACAAGCATTACACTATTACCTCCTGTGGTGTTATGGATTTAAACTTCAAACTCATTGGAAATAACATTAATAGGTAACAGAATGGGGAAAAAATGTTTTTTCAATGATCAATTTGTCTTTTTTCTTCAGAATTTATGTAAAATGAATGAGGCAAACCAGTATCTGTAACAATTTTTCACTTGACAAAGTATTCACATTCTGAATGCAGTTCTATAATTCAACATTTCGTCTGTGCACATAAGCAACAACTTGCCAGAAAGTGACAAAATGGAAGGGTATTTTATTATTCATCATGAACAATTCTTTTCCCGGCATATCAATCATTATGTGCCACTGTTCAAACAATTGAGGTCATGCTGTCTCTGCAATTTAGCTGCAATAAGTCAGTTCAAGCATTGGTTGAAATTTGCTTCCCCACCATTTATAGGAAATGGGAAAAATCCTTTGTTCTGTTTTTTGAATTTATTGTAACATCTTTGAGTCAGCGAACACATTTTGTTTATTTCTTTTCTCTATGCTTTAACTAATTTGAAATTCTCAGTCATCTAGTATAAACACAAAGAGTCCTTTGAAACACTATTTTCGAATTAGAATCAGATTTTATTGTCATGTGCACTCAAGTACAGGATAAAAGGGAAAAGTATACAATGTTTCCATTCCCCACATCATCTTAGGTACAAAGCTACTTAGGTACAAGTTAAGTACAAAGTACATCTTAAGTACAAATTTGAAAAAAGAATGTCAAAAGTTCAATATTACAGTCCTCACAAAGTAGAAAAATAAATAAAGTTACAAGTTCAACATAACAGTCTTTTTTTAAGTGCTTAGCCATGCTAGCCTCACAATACCTACAAGGGCTCGATCTCCACCGTGCTGGGCTCCTCTACCACAACAGGACCACTCTCATCACACTGGCTCAATTTCACCCATGTTCAACATCACTGTAGATGCTAGGTGACCTCAGGATGCCTGTTCTCATCACTGCCTGAAGATGCCTGTTCTCATCACCGCCTCAGGACGCCTGTTCTCATCACTGCCTCAGGATGCCTGTTCTCATCACCGCCTCGGGCTGCCTGTTCTCATCACTGCCTCGGGCTGCCTGTTCTCATCACTGCCTCAGGATGCCTGTTCTCACGGCCACCTCAGGCTGCCTATTCTCATCACTGCATCAGGCTACCTGTTCCATCACCGCCTCACGCTGCCTGTTCTCATCACCGCCTCACGCTGCCTGTTCTCATCACCACCTCGGGACACCTGTTCTCATCACCACCTCGGGCTGCCTGTCCTCATCACCGCCTCAACACCTGTCCTCATCACCGCCTCGTGCTGCCTGTTCTCATCACTGCTTCAATACCTGTTCTCACGGCCACCTCAGGCTGCCTATTCTCATCACCACCTCACACTGCCTGTTCTCATCACCGCCTCGGACTGCCTGTTCTCATCACCACCTCGGGCTGCCTGTCCTCATCACCGTCTCAACACCTGTTCTCACGGCCGCCTCAGGCTGCCTGTTCTCATCACCGCCTCGGGCTGCCTGTTCTCATCACTGCCTCGGGCTGCCTGTTCTCAGTGCCACTACATGTGCCGGGGGACTTCTCTCGGCATCATGCTGGCTCAATCTCCTCTGTGCTGCACAAACTCGCTCTCTTCAGAAGGTAAGTAGATTAAAGCAAGGAAAAAGAGCAGTGAAAGAAGAAAAATAAGTAAAAGCAGATGGAGCAGATGAGCTCCTTGCAGAAGCCCACACGCTGCACTGTTCCTCCACCCATCTTGGATTAGTTTATTAATTTGAGTATAATTAGAAAAAGATATTGCATCTATTTACATTTATCAGTAGTAAAATATCCCAGGGAATTTACTGTAATGCTGTAATCAAATTTTGATGTGAGGAAATAAAAGAACAGATGAATAAATGTTTTGCCAAATAAGTGGAGTTCAAAGAATGTCTTAAAGAGGTAGGGAAAGGTACAGCGGGTGAGAAGTATATATAAGTTTTGTACTGCCCAGAAGACATTCATGACAGTGGTGGAAAAATGGAAACTGGGGATCATAATTGTCTGGAAATGGAGCAGTGCAAACACTTGACATGGGGATTGTAGGCTGGAGAAGGTTAAAGTGATAGTTGAGGGGAAGCCATAGAGGCAATTGAACAAAAGGATTGACATATTAAATTCAAGTATTGCAGGACTGAAGAGCCAATAGTTCAATGAGAACAGGAAGCGTGTACGTCTTCAAAGGATCTTGCATGTTCGGTAGTAGTTGTTGCTGACTTAGCGTTAGGTTAGCACATAATGCTGTGGATTTAAGATCACTACAAACTTGAGCCATTCACCTCTTCCTCTGTTGCTGTTGTTTTCATGTCTATTTATTTGGCATAAATCTTTATCTCCTTCACACCAAATCCTTTTACTCATTTTCAATATTGTCCCACCAACTCAACTGTTTCCTCTGGTCTTTTACTTTGAGTAGATCTTTTCACTGAGAACTGCCAGTGTGACATTTAAGTGTGCTATTCTTAGTCCTTCAAAGTATCTGCTTCTAAAGGTGCTGCATTCCTTTCTCTCTATACTCCTGTCTAATATGTCTTCTTTTTTACTCAGTTGAGGATTTCTGCCTCCAAATATGGTTGACAGGGTCATTGATGATGTCCATACAATTCCTTCACTTTTGCTCTATCCTCTTGCCCACCCATTCAAAACTAGAATAGAGTTCTATTTGCACCTTCTACCTTACCAGCCTCTAGCCACTCTAGCCACTCCTCATCACTCCCACCCCTTCCTACTGCATCTCTTGAGGGAAACACAGTAGATTCTAGGAACAAAAACAGAAGTTGCTGGAAAAGCTCAGCAGGTCTGGCAGCATCTGTGAAGAAAAAATCAGTTGACGTTTCGGGTCGGGTGACCCTTCCACAGAACTGGTAAATTCTATTTTAACTCTACCAATTTCACAGTCTGAGGCCCTAAATTTATCTTCCACTGAAGTGGCAATTTATTTCTACTTCTTTCTATTTAATCTAATGCCTTCATTACACACAATGTAGACTGCTCTCAATAGGGTGTCCAAATATAGATAGTCTGATCTTTTTATAGAACATCTCAGTTTAACGACAGAACCAGACAGGCCAATGATAGATAACAAGATGTAGACCTGGATGAACACAGCAGGCCAAGCAGCATCAGAGCCTGCTGTATTCATCCAGCTCTACACCTTGTTATCTCAGATTCTCCAGCATCTGCAGTTCCTACTATCTCAGGCCAATGATAGAGCTGTGTTGCTCTCAGGAGAGGCAGCAGTGAGGCTAAAAGCGGTAGCAAGAGCAACAGTGTCCAGAAAGAGAGAGACCAGTGGCGGGGCTGTGTGGAACTTGTGAATGTTAGCATTGAGTGCTAATACCCGCCCACCACTTACTTCAACTTTTTAAACTTCTATTAGTTAGCAAATTTTCTAACCATGCCAACAAACTACTTCTAACACCATGGGCTCTTCTCTTATTGAGAGGCCTAATGTGTGATACCTTGTGATATGAAAGGTTTTCTGAGAATCCAATTATATCTCATCAGTGCATTGAATATAAGAGTCGGGACATCATGTTGAGGCTGTACAGGACATTGGTGAGGCCACTTTTGGAATACTGCATACAGTTCTGGTCTCCCTGCTGTAGAAAGGATATTGTGAAACTTGAAAGGGTTCAGAAAGCATTTTCAAGGATGTTGCCAGGGTTGGAGGTTTTGATCTATAGGGAGAGATTGAATATGCTGGGGCTATTTTCCCTGGAGCATCAGAGGTTGAGAAGTGACCTTATAGAGATTTATAAAATCATGAGGGGCTCGGATAGAATAAATAGACAAGGTCTATTCCCCATGCTGGGAGAGTCCAAAAAAGAGGGCATATGTTTAAGGTGAGAGGTGAAAAATTTAAAAGGGAACTAAGGGGCAACTTTTTCTCACAGAGGGTGGTCTTTAGCTCCATTAATTTTCCCCACTTATTCTCCAATGATAGTTATTGTTTTTACTTCCTCCCACTTTTAGTCCCTTTCATTATTTAATATATCTGGAATGCTGTTAGTATCATCTACTGTGATGTTTCCTGGCCCCCATTATTATTTCTCCAGCCTCGTTCTCTGAGGGTCCTATATTCGCTGTTGTCTGTCACTTCCTTCCTATATATTTAATGAATCTCTCATTGTCTGACTTTATGTTTCTTGCTATTTTGTCGTCATGGTTTATTAACTTCCTCTTTATTATTTCTGGTCATCTTTTGTTGGCTTTTAAAACTTTCCCAATCCTTTGATTTATCACTGATCTTTGCCACATTGCATCTTCTTTCTTTCAATTTGGTACCGTAATTAACTTTCCTGCTTAACCATGGTTGGTTTATGCCTTTCATAGAATCCCTCTTCTTCTTCACTGGGATATATCTTTGCTGTGAAGCAGGAACTTCTTTTTAAATGTTTGAGTCTATCCTGAGGCATTAGAACAGTTTCCAGGTGAGGTGAGTTTTGTACAAGTTGCTTGGGTTCCATGTGAATGGGAACCAGAAAGACGTACTCATGAGGGGGTTTGCTAATGTTGTTTAAACTAGAGTGACAGAGGGACGGAATCCTTAGAAGCAGATCAGAAGGAACAGAACCTGATACAGAACTAGAAGTTAAAACATGAGTAACTGCATCTGGAAGGGAGTGGAAACATAGACCAGTTAAGAAAGAAGTTGACTTTAGTGAAACTGAATGGGATATATTTTTATGCAAGGAATCTGTGAATAACGCAGATGAGATAAGGGTTCAAGAGATGTGAAATATATGATAGTTATAACTGAGACATGGATGAATGATGGGCAGGATTGACAGTTCAATGTATCTGGTTTAAAGTATTAAGACAAATTAGAGAGGAATATAGAACAGGAGAAAAGGTAGCATGTTCTAATATTGATTAAGGAATTAAGGAACCAATTCTATCCAGGATGCACTACTTTTTGCTCTGTCATTTTAGTTAATTCTGTAGCTATTTCATGGCTTTGTTGCTGAGATTGGAACAAATTCCACCTCTTTCTCAAAATTCCCTTGATTTTAACAGCAGCAGGTGGCAGGTGGATAGAGTGATAGATGGCAGTAGGTTAGGGTTGTTGCTGGCTGAAGTGAGACGGGGATGGTGCAACTGGCTGAGCCAGGCAGGTGGATGGGGAGTGATGAAGTCGGGTTGTGGTGTAGTCAGGTTCATTTAGCAGTTGGGGGGGGGTGGTGGGTGTGGTGATTAGGGGAGAATCAAGTGGTGGGGTTAGTTCAGGTTGAGATGGGGGCATTAGCCAGGTCACTGGGGGAGTTGGATCAGGTTGGGACTGTTCAGGTCACATTCGCTGTGGTAGTTGGGTAATCAGGAGGAAATGGGAGAATTGTCAAGAGTGTATTTGGTGGTCACGGGTTGTTATCAGGTGATTAAGGTGGGAGTCAGGGGTCAGTATGAATGAATGGGTATCAGAGTTGGGAGCATTTTTAGAGGGTCCTTGGGATCAGGGGAATTGCCTATTAGAAGTTCAAAATTCTCAGGCAATTCCTGCAGAGTCCTTATGTGGGATTGAGTTTAAACCAGGATAAATAGAATAAATAACTTAAAATATAAACTAGATCTGAGTTTTAACCAGAAGAGGCACTTGTCTGAAAAACATGATGTAGTTTATTGCATGATTGCAATAAGTATAAATTACATTGGTTTGTTAGATATAATTGCTAAAACTAACAGGAGTCAAGGATGGCATGTTTGACCCTAATGGAATCTTGAGCTAGACTCTCCATAGCTCTGTTCAAGACTCTTTAACATCAACAGATTGGTGAATCTCCAACGTTACCTATCTGAGAACCATTCGCTTATACAACAGTCATCACATAGGATTCCAGATTATTGGAAATGTCTCAAGGGAACCTGGATACAGAGGCTAAGCAGACTTGTCTGAAACAATTAGAATGGACAGACATCAGCAATTCCTTCTCCAGAGCAGACCTGGGCAGGTTGGGGCCCACATAATGAGAAGTGCAAGTGAGGTCTATCCTCACTTACATACAGGGTGGGAAGGTTCAAGGCTGCCTTCCTGATCTTAGGCCAACTGGGATTCTTAGTGGACAATTAATGGCTGCTTAAGTGTAACTGCCAGCTGTAAGGGCCCACTTCCTGGTTAGAGTCTCAGACTTGTTCATTATTTTCTTATTCATTTGTTGGATGAGGGTGTTGCTTTTAGACAGCATTTATCACCCATTCCTAATTGCCCAGAGGGCAGTTAAGAGTCAACCACATTGCTGGGGGTCTGGAGTTATATGTAGGCCAGACCAGGTAAGGATGGCAGTTTCCTTCCCTAAAGGGCATTAGCAAAACCAGATGGGTTTTTCCCAACAATTGACAGCAGATTCACAGTCATTATTAGACTCTCAATTCCAGATATTTATTGGATTCAAATTCCACCATCTGCCATGGCAGGATTCGAACCCTGGTCCCCAGAACATTATCTGGGACTCTGGATTAACAGTCCATCGATATTACCAGTAGGCCATTGCCTCCCCAAATTCTTGGTAAAGTTGGGTCTCAAACTTGAAATTAAGTTGCTTTCAGATAATAACTGGAGCCATGGTTATGAAGTGACATTAATTTTAATGTTACACTAGTGAATGAAAATGCAGCTTTACTAAAATATAAACATCCTTTGTTATACACCATATATGAGATTCTTTAATAAATGTAACAATTTTACAACATTTCAGAAAGATGTAAAAGCTGTTTAAGTAAGAACTTTAGCACCTGGAGAGCACAAAACAAGATAGATTTGACTAATATTGCAGATTAATAAAAAATGACAAATGCCAGAAATCCTAAATAAAACCACATAATGCAAAATATGTTCACTTTAATCCCTGCAGATTTGCTTAAAACAAAATTAATTAATACTTCAGACTTTACCGCACCTCCGCACAAAACAATATTTCTTCCTCCTCAGCCTTTTAAATCTCGATGATGGACTCATCGATGTCTGGTGTTGTCTGAATTGCTCACATTAATTGCAACGTGGACTTGGAAAAGCTAAAGGATTCTTAAATCTTTAGAAATAATGTCGAACTACCAAAAAGTTTTATCACTAGCTTGCGAGATGGAACAAGGTTAGACAGGGTTTTATTACATGTGAAATGGTAAAGGGATGATCAAAAAAGTTGTGAAAATTTCACTACAAATAATAAAAGCAGGAATCTTTTACACGAGCAGATTTTCTGATGCAGCAGCCCTAGTTTAACACTGATGTATCTTTCTTCAGCTCCAGTTCCCTTTGAATTTCTCTGAGCTGCAGTGCATGGGGCTAGTGACGTATCACTGTCTCTTTAGCACCCTGCGGGCTTCTCTGAACCCCAGTTCCAAACTGAGCTAACAACAACCCTTTACCTCACCTCCACCTTCTCAAGGCCAACAGGGCAATAAATGTTGTCCAGCCAGAGAAACCCATTTCTCATGAGTGAATAAACGTAAAAAAAAATTTAGCTCCCAATGGCTTGTTATAAGGACGAATTTTCTCACCATTTCTCAGTCCTCCTGTGTGTGAGATCTGTTTCCCTTAGTATCTTTGCACTTGTATTAGGGCTGGCTTTCATCTCCATGGCAAAGGATTGCAGTAGCACCACAAGCAGGAGATGCTTTTCCTTTTGGCCCTCATCTTGCTCTCTGTTTTTGTCCAAGAGTCTTGAAAGCATGCAGATTTCCTTAGACTGTGCAAGTATTAACTCCACGCATTAAATTCTGTCCGACAACTACACTAGAATTCTTAATAAACACTGTTACCATACAACATGGAATATACTCTACAATTCATGCTTTGGTACATTGAATTAACCATCATTGAACAGAATTTTTTTCCCTCCCCACTCTTATCTGCCTTCCAGAGGGACTGCTCTCTCCGTGACTCCCTTGTCCGCTGTACACTCCCCACTAGCCCCACCATCCCTGACACTTTTCCCTGCAACCACAGGAAGTGCTACACCTGCCCCTACACCTCCCCCATCGCCCCCATCCCAGGCCCCAAGAAGACCTTCCACATCAAGCAGGTGTTCACCTGCTCATCCGCTAATGTGGTATACTGTATCCGCTGTTCCCGATGTGGCCTCCTCTATATCGGGGAAACCAAATGGAGGCTTGGAGACCACTTTGTGGAACACCTACGCTCGGTTCGTGACCAACAACTACACCTCCCAGTCGCGAACCACTTCAACTCCCCCTCCCACATCCTGGGCCTCCTGTAGTGCCACAATGATGCCACCCGAAGGTTGCAGGAACAGCACCTCATATTTTGCTTGGGAACCCTGCAGCCCAATGATCTCAATGTGGACTTCACAAGCTTCAAAATCTCCCCATCCCCAACCTCATCCCAAAACCAGCCCAGCTCATCGCCGCCTCCTTGACCTGTCCGTCTTTTCTCCTACGTATCCACTCCTCCCATGTCACAGACCAACCCCCACCCCCACCTCCTACCTACCAGCCTCAACCCCGCCTCCTTGACCTGTCCGTCTTCCCTTGACTGACCAACCCCCACCTTAACTCCCCACCTACACTCACCTTTACTGGCTCCATCCCTGCCTCTTTGACCTGTCCATCTCCTCTCCACACATCTGCTCCTTTATCCATCTTCCATCCACCTCCCCCTCTCTCTCTATTTATTTCAGAATCCCCTTCCCCTCCCCCATTTCTGAAGAAGGGTCCAGACCTGAAATGTCAGCTTTCCTGCTCCTCTAATGCTGCTTGGCCTGCTGTGTTCATCCAGCTCTACACCTTGTTATCGCAGATTCTCCAGCATCGGCAGTTCCCACTGTCTCTCATTTCAATTATTCTTATAAACTGTTTTTGGAAATTGAACAAAACAGATGAAAATCACAGATTTTTATTACATAGGATTAAGCAAATTGGTTTTCTTGACTTCAGGTTTTTGACCCAATTTTAATTTTTGACTTAATTTTGTTGGGGAAGCAGACACCTATGATGTTGTTATCCTGAGCCTTGGACAATTTTAACACCCAAATCTTATTTCAATATGATTGCCAGTCTACTCATCCAATTGTGCTGGGATACTATCATGCCACATGCTATTTTCTCCCAGCCTCCTGTGGCCTTTTGAAATGATGTTGCATTTCTTTCTTTGAATTTTCTTCGTCTTCTACAGTCTGCTCTCATAATTGTTTGGTCCAGCAGTGATCCCAGGTCCCGTGACATTTTTTGATTTGACTTGTTATTGTCACATGTGCTTTGAAGAAGAAGTACCGGTGTTGGACTGGGGTGGGCAAGGTCAGAAATCACCCGACACTGGATTATAGCCCAACAGGTGTATTCCTTCTTCCGGCGTTAGCGAGAGAGGTAGTATCAGACACTTAAATTTATAAGTAAAAGATTAAAAGGTCACACTACTGATGAGGATATATTAAACAAATCTAAGATGCCGTTAAATCTTTAATCAGTTAGAAGGTTTTAATTGATGAATATGTTTATGTAAATCCCTGAATTCCTTTCAATTCACTGTCCTGAGAGAACTAAAGATTTTATCGGTGTAAAGAAGAGGTGACATTTTAGGTCAGACAATGCATGTTAGGTGTGAGGCCTTGTTTAGAATCTGTTTGTGTTTTGGTTTGGAGTCAGACTGGTTTTATTTCTAAAGTAGGAATTTATAAAATGCTACATTGACTGCCTATAAAACATGTGCAAATACAAATTCACCCCATAGATTCAAGTGTGTGTGTGTTTGTGTGTGTGTGTATAGAAAGCAGAGGCTGGTAGCCAAGTTTGATACCCATGAGGACAGCCTCAACTGGGATCTTGGGTTTATGTTGCTTTACAGGTGACACCACCACACTATACTCTTGCACACACACACACACACACACACACACACATTCTCACACACACACACATTCTCACACACACATTCTCACACAGATCCTCTCTCATACACACACACACACATTCTCACACAGATCCTCTCTCATACACACACACACACACACACACACAGATCCTCTCTCATACACACACACACACACACACACAGATCCTCTCTCATACACACACACACTCACTCTCTTCGACACACACAGATGCACACTCTCTCTCTCTCATATACACACACATGCATGTGCGCGCGCACACACACACACACACGTAAATCTATGACGTAAATTTGTATTTGCAGATAAATTCTATTTTGTTCAAAAAGCACACAATTTATAGACAGTCAGTCAATGTGGTGCTTGAGAAATGTAGTTGACTCTGAACTGCCCTCTGGGCAATTAGAGATGGGCAATAAACGCTGCCTGGTCAGCAACGTCCTCATCCTGTGAATGAATAAAGAAAAAAAAAACACCTAGGAACTTGACCCTCTCAACCATTTCTACCTCAACTTCATTGATGTAGATACAACTATGCCCTCCTCCTTGCTTCCTGAAGTTGAAGATCAGCTCTTTAGTTTTGCTGACGTTGAGGGATAGATTGTTATCTTTACACCACATCACCAAGCACGCTACATTTTTTCTGTATTCTGTCTCGTCATTGTTTTAGATCTGGCCTACAATGGTGGTGTCATCGACAAACTTGTTGATGGAGTTTGGACAGAATTTGGCCACAGAGTCATGAGTGTACGGGGAGTGCAATAGGGGGATGAGTACAATTCCTTGCGGAGCACCGGAGTTGAGGACTATCATGGAGGAGGTGTTGTTGCCTATTCTCACTGCTTGAGGTCTGTGGGTCGGGAAACCAAGGATCCAATTGCAGAGGACAGAGCAGAGAGACAGGTCTCAGAATTTGAAGACGGAGCTGTAGTTAATAAGTATAAGTCTGATGTAGGTATCCTTATTATCCAGATGTTCCAGGGATTATTGAAGGGTCAGGGAGATGATATCTGCCGTGGACCTGTTGCACTGGCAGGCAAATTGCATGGGATTGAGGCGAGTGGGAAGCTACAGTTGATATGAGCCACGACCAACCTCTCAAAGCACTTCATGATTATGGAGATCAGAGCCACTGGATGGTAGTTATTGAGGTACATTGCATGTGTTTTTTCTTTGGCACCGGAATGATGGTGGTCTACTTGAAGCAGGTGGGGACTTCGGATTGCAGCAAGGAGAGGTTAAAGATGTCAGTAAATACTCCCGCCAGCTGATAAGGACAGGATCTGAGTGCATGGCTGGGGACTCTGTCTGGGCCAGTTGCTTTCCTCGGGTTTACACTCAAGAAGGCTGATCTGACATCTGAAGAGGTGATTGAGGGAACAGATGCATCCGAGACTGTTGGAGCTGGGGAAACCTTTTCACGGATCTTCTGTTCGAACCAAGCATAAAACACATTGAATGCATCAGGGAGGGATGTATTTTTCTCCGCTATTTTGTTTTGCTTCATCTTGTAGTCCATTATTTCATGAAAGCCTTGCCACAGATGACATATGTTTCTTCACCAATACTGACCTTTGTGTTGTCAAACCAGCAGCACCAGTGTGTCCTCAGGTTAGTAGTTTGTAGTCAGGCCACTCCAGGCTTAAGTACCAAAAGAACTACTGACCAATAGCAGCTTTAGGGTCCTAACTTAAGAAACTGCAATTTCAACTGTTTTATTGAAGCCACAAGGCAAACATTTCACAGGAGAAGAAGAGATAGGAAACCGTAATCAAATCAAGGAACCATGGATTGATATTTGGGTGAAAAATGAATAGAAGGCATTTATTAGTTTACAAATAAATAAATCACCTTTGCACCATTTGGCACAGAGTTTGCAAAACCTCTGAGTCTGTATTGTCAGTAGGTCACTGCTTTTGAAGTTGCCTGAATGATTTGAAAGTTCTCCAAGATTGTTGTGGGGGCAAGGGAAGAAATTGTAGGGACACTGACCCAAATTTTTAATTCCTTTCTGGCCACGGGGAGGGGCCAGACGACTGGCAGATGGTTAATGTGATTGCTCATGATATATATGAAAGATGTAGAGAATGTTGGGGGGGAAGTCGTGTGGGGGTATGGTAAGTAAGTTTGTGAATGATATGAAGATTGGCTGGGTGGTTGACAGAGAGGAATAAGATCTTAGGTGACTGGAAGATATAAACAGATTGGTAGGATGGGAAGATTAGTGGCAGATGAAATTTAATCCTGATAAGTGTGAGATAATGTACTTTGGTAAAAATGACGGATAAAGGAGTACTCAATGCATAGGAGGACACTGGGAAGCTCAGACAAGCAGAAAGATCTTGGGGTTCTTGTCCATAAGCCCCTAAATGTGACTGGGCAGCTTAATAGGGTAGTTATGAAGGTATACAGGCATTTGCCTTTATCACTCAAGGCATGGATTATAAGAGGAGGGAGGTTATGATGCTACATCCCTACCAATTATTGTTCAGACCACATTTGAAGTCCTGTGTTCAATTGTGGGCACCTTTATTTAAGGAAGGATATTAAAGCCCTAGAAAGTGTACAGAGGAGATTTAGTAAAATGATACCAGGAATGAGAGATTTTAGATACAAAGATCTTAGATACAAAGATGCAATTTTAGAAGAATTTGGCTTATTCTCCTTGGAGATTAAGAGGTGACCTTATTGAGGTTTGAAAATTATAAACAACTTTGACCGGGTAAAGAAGGATATTCTGTTTCCATTAGTTGGTATGTCAGTAACTAGGGGTCATAATTTCAAGATTGTCAACAAGAGAGCTAGGAGTGGGATGAGGAGAAACGTCTTTACTCAGAGAATTGTTAGCATTTGGAACGCTCTGCCTGGGAGAGTGTTGGAGGCAGATTCCACAGGTGGTTTCAAGAGACAGCTGGATACATATCTGAAAGTGATGAGTTTAAAGGGCTACAGTGGTAGGGCTACAGAATGGGACTAGCTAGGTAGCTCTTTTGAGAGTCAGTACAGACATAATGGGTCAAATGGCCTCCTTCAGTCCTGTAAAATTCTACAATTTTCTGTCGGAGCTGTACAGAATTTTGTTTAGGCCACACCAGGAGTATTATGTGCAGTTTTGGATATACTATATAAACAATAAGAAGAATGTGATTGCACTGGAGGAGGTGCAGAGGAGATGTACAAGGATGTTGCCTGGGATAGATTAACTTCACCATGAGGAGAAGCTGGATAAGTTTGGGTTATTTTCTTTGGAGCACAAAATGCTGAAGGGGGCGTGTTAAAGGTATATAAGATTATGAGGGGCATTGACAGGGTAGATAGGAAGCAGCTGTGAAAGGCCAATAACAAAGGGACATACTTTTAAGGTAAAGAGCAGGAGTTTTAGAGAAGTTTTGAGCAAAAGGTTTTTCATCCAGAAGGTGGTGGGGTTTTTGTTATGCACTGACTGGGAGGGCAGTTGAGACAGGTAACCTTGCAAACTGCAAAAGTACTTGGTTGAGCACTTGAGATATCACAACATACAAAGCTACGGCCCTATTGCAGGAGATTGGGACTAATGTAGTACATACTTGATAGGTCAAAGAGCCTCTTCTGTACTGTATGATTCTATGATTCTTCCTGTGTCTACCATCAATGCATCATGGCTGCACAGTGTAGTACTGTTACAACCCAACAAAACTCCTTCCATAACACCTTTCAAACTTACAACATCTACCACCCAGAAGTGAAAAGAAACATGGAAACATTGCCATCTCCAACATTCCATTAAAGTTGTATATCATTCAGACCTGAAAATACATTGCTGGCTTTCATTGTTGCTTAGCCAATCACAACTCACTACCCAAGAGGACTGCACCTATGTTGCATAGATTGCAACGATTAAACAGTAGCTCAACATTACCTTGTCATGAACAATTATTGATCAGCGACGTGTGTTAGTTTTTCCAGCGACACCCACGTCCTATGAATGAAAAAAAAAATAATTGTTAATATAATCATACAGCAGAATTTAAGTTGCTTGAATCATGGCTTTGTTATTCAGCTATTAAAAAGTGGTGAATGTTTGTCTATTTGTAGATTATTACTCAAATCCTGCGAGGTTAATGGACTCAAAGCTCTGTGTGTTGCTTTGGCACTCAATTTGGTAAACAATTGTAAAGTTAGCAAACTGAAACTGTCCTTAAATGACTTAGTTTATGAGTTTAGTTTTAACTTATTCTTTAGTAGTTTCAGTACTTAATGGTTGCAAAATGCTCTGTTAATTAATAACCTCATCAATGAAACTTGATCATTTAATGAACCCCTTGCTTTTGTTGACCTACTTCATCACATCGCAAAACAGTGATTTAATCTGTGACCAGCTTTTTGTAATAAAGCAAGTATTTGCCTTGTAATTGGCTTTCACTAATCACTGAATGCAAAATCTTAAGTGAAATCATACTATTTACCAGTGTCCACCTCATTGGTCCTTTACCTTTACTGCGGCTATGTCTTACCTGATTTTGTTGCAACTATTGGTTAGCAGCTCATTCTCCCATAAAGGGTCTGCTTTCAGTTTGTCAGACCTCCTTGATTCCCCCTTCCCCTGTCTTATTTCAGCATATCACTCTTGTGTCTCCTTCTGCTATTGCTTAAGGATGTGTCCAACAACCATCTGCCTAGTTGATTGACCATATGTTCCTCCTGCATCATCTTTTTCTTTGAGAACCATCCATAGCATTTATCATCCAGGTAGGTTTTCTATTTAATGGGTAATTTCTCGATTCACTGCTCTGTGGGGAATGCTGCTTGAATTGAGAATTTCTTGAGAAATTGGATTTTAACAATTGGAGTTGCACAGAGGGAGCAGTGGACATTTTGACATAACTTGCTCCGAAAAAAAATTGCTGAGAAAGTTGCAACTCCTGATGGGTAATTACCTAGAATCTGGAATCCTCCAAGACAATTCCCAACTCTGAATTCAAGACAGAGATTTCAGAGTTACTTAATAGTTAAGCAGGAAATTTCAGAGTGAATAAATCCTGGTAGTCAACATATTGATTCCACTGCACTGACTACATTAACCTAATCAGTCCACAGACAATCAGATCCCCTACTTGACCCCGGATTCTCCCCTAGAAACCCCTACTCATCATCAACGATGGACAACCAACACTCTGTCCCTGATTCAACACATCCCAACACCTAATGGATATCAATTACCCTGGACCAAATCAACACTCCAAACCCCTCCAAGTCTGAACCAATGACTCATCCCCAGATGCCCCAGAGATCTGACTATTCCCTTTCCCTCTGATATGCTACATCTACCATTCCTTACTGGAGCCACCTAACAGCCTTCAGCCTCCACTCCCAACCACAGACCTGTGAAACGCATCATTCACTTACCTGTTGCCTTGCCCACCAACCATGATACTTCCTATTCAACTGGCACCTTGCCAGTCTACCCACTGGCCACCTTACCCTGCACTCACTTGACACATGCATCCCTCATCCACCTGACATCCAACCCCCTCACCATCTTGGCACCCTATACTATCCCCAACTGGGACCTGCTCCCCATATTCAGCTGGCTGGCACTTAAGCTCTTGAAATACCTTCCACCCTACTACCACCACCCACCTGCCTTTAATGTTCCATCTGAGCTGTGCAACCGCACAGCAGCTCAGAGGCTGGGAGGTTTCTGCATGCGCCAATCAACATGGCTTTCGATTCCAGAAGCTGCTGCTATGCAAGGACCTCTGAGGTCTGCACAACAGAAAAACTAATTAGTCAGAGTGTTGGTCACTACCCTTCCCTCACCTACCTTACATATTTACCTTCTCTCAGTCAGCGTTATAGAGGCAACTTTGGAATATGGCAGCTTTTGGTGTTAAAGGAGTGGGCAAGGTTTCAGCAACAATCCACTCTGCTACAGCCTGCATTGATTGCAGGACTGGGCTGTGGGAAGATTCCAGCTTCAGAAACTTGGCCAGAAAGCTTCTGATGAAGTGTCACCGGACCTGAAACATTAATTCTGATTTTTCATCACAGATTCTGCTGGACCTGCTGAGCTTTACCAGCAACTTTTGTTTTCGTTCAACCTTTTTTTTTCTCTGTTTTGGGTGGAAATAGGTATTCGACCCGGATCAAATGATTCCTGTCTCTGGCCTACATTGGCTGGATGTTCTCTCTGGAAGAGCCTGAACCCTGCTGAAAGTGCTGGATTGCTCAATCAATACTGTAATCTATGCAATCTTGTATTCTTTATAACTTTAAACGTTCCCAGATCATTTATTACCATTGCTGTTAAAGATTTTCTGTCATTGGCCACTTGCTGAAACTGAACATGATTTTTTTTAGGCTATTCTACTGGCTGCTACTTTCTTTCCAAGCCAAATGCCCAACCAGATTTTTAAAAAAGAATTGTTGGCACTTTTTTGAGGAAGCTCAAATGTGCTTGCACAGAATGTGTTTTGTTTGATGCCTTATTATCTTTGAGTAAATCATACAGTTTTGTTGGACATCTTATGTGATTTCAGCATTCAATGTTATCGACTGGGCATGCCTCTGCCTGCTTAATGAGTAATGACATTCAGCTTTCCGTTCATTATATACCCAGGTTGGAACTTTTTATGGTTTGCAACTAGATTGATATCTGGGTTAGGATGTTACATACTTGCAGAAACTCATGCAACTTGATGGCGACTCAGATTTGACCAGCAATAGTGGAATGCCTTCAGCCACAGCATTTTTCCTTCAGCAGTCTATTTTGCTTAATTTCATCCTCTCTGTCCAAGAACTCACATAAAACTGGCTGGAAAATAGCTGTGCTGCTTGTTATTGTCCAGTGTCATTAATAGCCATGAGGCTGTTAAACTTACTGAGTTGAATTTCTGGCTTGTTAAAGTGTAAATGAGAGAAAATATTTCATTGCATTCATTCATTTAAGTCTAATTATGACATTGGTGGATGCATTATTAGCCGATTTTATTTTCTGTGGAGAGGGTTCTTTTAATTCTCAGTTCAAACCTGCTGAAATAACATTGGGCAGGAGGTGCAGCTCAAACATGCAATTTTACATTTGGAATCCAAACAGATGTAGTTATGTATTATTCAAAAAAAAAATCAATTATTTGCTATTCTGTCACAGGGACAGAATTGGTTCTATGATAGTCACCTTTAATTAAATGTCAAGAAGGCCATGTTTTTATTCTCTGATGGAAAGTTCCCAGATTATAGAGGTTTGTTGTTCACGTTAGGCGATTTGAAAGTGTTGCTATAATGTCTGTACCAATTTAGCCTGATTGAATTCTCAATCTCTCACACATACATCTGTGCACTCATGCTCACATGTGCACATATGCATTATGTAACTGAAATATGCATAAAATTTACAACACAGAAACAGGTATTTAGCTCAACAGATCTATGCCAATGTTTATGCCTGACACTGGCTTCCTCCCACTTCACTTTATCTAATCTAATAAGTTATACTATACATACTTAATTAAAAATGCAACAAAAGTATTCAGAGAAGGGATTGATCCACCAGGGTATCTTTGCTTGCAGTTATTGGCGTTACCAGCGTGTAATTGTGTAATACACACCTTGCTATGCTGGCTGAGAGTGCACAGTAGGAAAATATCTTTTGGAGAGTGCCTGAAGTAGTCACATTGAAAGAGGGTGGGAAAAATGCTGTGACAGGAGCTAATTAAGCAAGAAATAAGACTGAAAAGCTTATATCTTTTGTATAGAAATAAAATCCCTATGGAAGGCTAAAACAGCAATTGTATGTGTAAAAAGAAGCATTTGCTCAATACAGGATGTCAAAGGGCACAGTTAACATAAAGGCAGAGACAGCTGGGTAAGACTTTACTTGGTAACAACTCTGCAGAGGAGAGAGATTACTGGGCCACAGATATTTCATGCAGCTGGGTACTTGTGATAATTAAAAGAAGAAAAAACTTGGCATATCAATTCAAATATGGCAAGTAATCTGGAATGAGGATGTAAAAGTGGAGAAGGAAGTGGGATTGTCAAGTTCTATTGCTAAATCATTAATTAGTCAAATTATGTTTTCAAGTGCGGGCTAAATGAAACAAATCAGCAGTAAGAAAGAAAAGAATTATTGTGGAGAAATTTCGGCAATCTTCCATTTCTCCTCAGAAGTCTTACTTCCCACTCTGTCATATGAACAGAACATACCAAACACTGAAATGTAAACTCAATCCCATTGCGAATTACAATGAAATGTCTTTATTACAGCTCCATGCTAAAACGTTTATATCTTGGAATGAAAAGCCACTCGACATAACAATGGCCACCAGCACAGTTTAAGTGCTATAGCAGCTTGTACACGATATAAAACCCAGACCACCGACATTTTCAGTCCCAAGAGGCAAAGGCATTTTGTCTAAATTATTTAAAACTGAAACACAGCAGAATAAATTGCCTTGAAAATTCAAAACAGGCAGTATCCATAATTAATTATATCATACTTGACTTCACATTTTGCAATAAAACCACGGATGAGTGGAAGAGATAATCCTTTTGCCACAGTTTCTTCACCCTCATATGGATAATATGGTTTGCTCTTTCTTTGAGTCAGATTTCCAGTGTGAAAGATATTAGATTTTAGTTCTATTTGTCTTAGACTGTTTTATCTTATTTCTATTCATCATAGGCACTATTTACATGAGCATCTGCTGAGCACTGGCTTGAGAAGCTTGCTGTTAAGTCAATGTGTGAGGAATACTGAGTGCGGTTTCAAGTTCCTGTAAGCCATTGAAATTGATAACATTTTTACTTCAAACATAAAGATCAATGAAAGCAAATACTTAGAAATAAGTCTGATCTGAAAAATTTTGCAGTCGACTCAGTTATGAGAGCTCTGACATTTTGCGGTTAATTCTAAGATAGGATAAGCAGCTGCTGTATTAGAAACTCAACATCTGACCCCTTCAAAGTTGTGATTACGCAAATAGGATAATATTGAGCATAGAATGGAAAACGTAAAAAGAAATGATTGTGTTGTACTCATGATTTAAAGCATTAGTCATGGTATGTCAGAAGATTTAACTTTTAAGTTTTAAAATTTCTTTTGCCTGGCTCCAAACTAGCTCCATAAATGAGTGGAATGGAAAGGAAGGATTGAATTTATACAGAGCTTTTCATTCTTAGAATGTTCCAACAGGGCATTTAAGTGGTTTAAAAAGGCAATTTTTGTTGTAATGTGGGAAACATGGAAGCCAATTTGTGCCCAGTGGTTTAACAACCTTGTGATTTTAAAGACAAATATTAGCCAAGACAATGTCGGTGTGGTACTTTATAATAATAGAGAAATCAAAGCAGTGGGTGGGATAGGAAGGAAGATAATGCAGATTATGAGGCCAGAGTGCAGCAGAGGTTTTACTATTTTTAGCTACTAAGTTCAAATTAGGACAATGAATATTCCAATCAAAATTTTGCTTTATCCGGAATAGGAGAAAGTGATGCACACCATGAAGAACTTTAAAACGCATCCATATATATGTAACTGTTTTAAAAGAATATTAAACAATGGAACAAAGATGGTTGCCACAACATTGTGACTAGACTTAGCAGAAGTCTTGCAGAATCTACTCAGAAGCTGAAATCAGCCAGAAAATCAACACTTCCTGATGGAACTGGAATGCTAACGTTTGTATTATAAACTGCTAAAGAGACCATTCTCTCTAAGAAAAATCACCACTCAACATTGCATGTTACTCCTGACCTCTAAGAAGATTTTTGTTTCATTTATTCATGGGATATGGGCAATGCTGGCAGGGCTAGGTTATGTTTCCTATCTCTAGGTGCCCTTGAGAAGGTAATGGTGAGCTGCATCGTTGAACCAGTGCAGTCCATTTAGTGTCGATCTATGTAAGTTAATGAATTCCGCTTGACCTCTGCAATGGCACAAAGACAGCCATGCAAACCTTTATCATGATGATAACTGTCCCTATTTTCCAAGGAGACTGAACTATACAATTTTAAATTACCAGCCAGTTAAGGGGGCAACATTACTTTATACAATTTCTGCTGCCAATATCAAAGCCCCTAATTCCAGGTTATCAAGGAAACATCTCTGACGTACAGAAAACAGCCAAAAATCTACATATGTGCCTTCTGCAAGTAATCTATTCAAGAACAATAACACAGAAGTTACCTTCAGCAAAACCTCCTCAGACAACTTTCAAAGAGAATTCTTTTTCAAAAGGGGAAGCTGTCTACAACTCCTCAACTGCTGGTTAGTCAATCAAAAAATTCTGACTCCTAAGTTTTGGAGTTCTGGATTCATTTTAAAAGCAAAGGCATAGATAAACTGGCATACCTTGGTGGTTTTGCAATTATGTTGTTGGTAATTGAAAAATCTCATTATCATTATCGATTTCATCTCTCCTTGCATGTTTGCAAGCATGCCATTTTTGAAGCACCCCACCCCAAAACCCTACTCCTCCATGTCTAAGACTACAAAAAACAAGCCCTACTTCTGGTTTAACATTAAAACAGTGTGCTGAGGTCCTTACAAAGTCAAAGTCTCCAAATGAAGGGAGTTTGGGAAAGACGTCCCACTGCTAAAAAAGTAGAAAAATAATCTGGTTACAGAAAAACGGTGAGAATAGAGATCCATTTTACAACTCATAATCTGTTTATAACAAGCACATCAATACATCACAAGGGTACTGAATGGAATGCAGTCAGAATGGGTTCTCCTACTTTGGTGGAACTATTAGTGTGATCAATTGTGTTATAAAACATAGTTGCTGCTGCTGGCTGGCACTTTTTTCAATGATTTTGGAAGTTTTCTCTTGTTGCGGTAACTGATTTGCTTGTCTCAAGACTGGGCACCATCTATAATGAAGGAAACCATCCTTGTTTGGAACACTTGATTCTACAAGGTGTATGAGACTCCATTAGAAAAACAACTGCTTTGCCACTCCCATTACTTGTTATTGAAATTGCTTCCAATTCTTTCATTATGTTTGCAATGGCCTCCTAACCTTTAAAGACGGTGGTGGGGTAGGTGGGCTGAGCCCATGGCTCATCTGCTCCAGTCGGCTTTCTTTATGTTCTTCTATTCTTTTCTCTTGGGTCATTTTTCTTTTCTCTTTGTTTTCACTTCCTTTGGGAGAGTGGCGGATGAGGGAGGAAAGTCCTCCAGCGACGGCAGCAGCAGCAGCAATGCCGGGACGAGCTGGATGTGGTTCCACCCCAGCCCAGGGTCTCCCAATAAGCAAGAAGCAGGTCCCCGGGCTGACTCCCTTGGCCTGAGCTAGGCCGAGGCTCTGGATTCGCGGCTGGGCTCAGGTGCCTGATGGACGAGAGGTGGCAGTCTCAGCACAGCACAGCGGTCTCCTGGCATGGCAGTATTTTTCTAGTGTTGGTGGTCTTGTCCCGGCTTACCCATGTGGAGGCCTCATCCCCATGTGGAGGGCTCTTCCCCATGTGGAAGTCTCTTCCCCGTGTGGAGGGCTCTTCCCCGTGTGGAGGGCTCTTCCCCGTGTGGAGGGCTCATCCCCATGTGGAGCTCTTCTTTGTCTTCAGCTTCCAGGTGTTCCAATGGCCTTGCAGGCAGTCTCGTCCCGGAATAACGGTCTTGTCCCGGCTGCGTCTTAGGGTATTCCATCATTCCTTAATCTTTCTCTGAGCTCAGGAGCCGTTAACTGAACTGTGATGAGCTTTGTCTTAATTTCACTGTTTTTAATTATGTATGACTTCTGACATTGATGTAGGTGCCGCAGTGGGGCAACTTATAAAACATTTCACTGCATTTTTCATGTGACAATAAATTTCTATTTCTATTCTATTCTAACACCATTTATGATTGCTTTCCCAATGGGATATCAGCTGTCTGCCTACAGTATGTTACAGAATCTTAACATGGAAATTTATGATTAGCTGTATTCCCATTTTCTTTTCTTCAATCACAAGATGTAGTTGTTGCCGACAAAGGCCAATATTTATTGCTTGTCCCCACTTGGTCTTGAGAAAGTGGTAGTGGACTGACTTCTTCAACTGCTGCAGTCGAAACAGTGTAAGAATACCCATGGTACAGTTAGGGAGACGAGTTCTGACAGAGGCCTCACATTAATTTTCAGGATTTGATGCTCATAATGACCAGGGTATCATAACATAAAATATAGAACCCACTGTACTTGGCACAATCAGTTTGGTGTAATGGAATATTGGACAAGACATCCTGTGACTTTCATCTCCAAGCTCAACAGCCCCACCAGGGTCTCTATTTACCAATGCAAATTTTAATTGGCAGTGTGTTTTAAGTGCCTGAGAATGAAAAAAATTCTAGTTCCTTTCTTTCATGTACCTTTATTGATTCTTCACTAGTAGATTTCCAAACACCACCTTCGTTTTGACTTGCACGTTCTTCAACTGCTCAGTTCTTAGTTGAACCAGCCAGCAAAGTGTGTTTTCAAAGTATGCAACTCCACTGTGACTGTAAAGTATACTGTTGGACTGATTCTTTAACATTGATTTTAGAGTTTTGATCATTATTTTTGCAGTCGTTTTGCACAATATCCATAACCTATTTTGAAACTTTTTTTTGGCTTGGTACTTAAACATGATGATGTGTCTAATAAAAAGAAAGTCATTTTCATAGTATATCATTTCTTTCAAAGTAAAGTTAAAATAAAGGGAATAGAAGATGAATGGTGTGAGAATATATGAAGATTTATGTCCCATAAATGGACTGCTCTGATAAATCTTGAGCAATGAGAATGAATTATGAACATTGGTATATTGCGCAGGATATAATTCATATTCTACAGAGATTCATCATGTTGCCTTGTTAGTACTATCGGTTAAAGAGGGATGTAAATATTAATTTCAGATATCTGCTGAATGGATCCTGAAATAATTCTAAATAAATCATAGTGAACCAAATCTTTCTCCTCGGGGTGCCATCTGATCTCTATTATAACATAAGCCGCATGAAATGAGAACATTGGCGATGTCAGACAATTATCATTGAGCACTGAGTAGGTAATCATTAGGTGTTGGCACTTACTTGGTTATTTTAAGAAAATTGCTTTACTTCTTGCACTATTGGTAGTACTTTTTCAATTGGTTAATATATCTGCCAAGTTACATGTATCAACCTAAGTAGCAGAAATAACAATGTCTACTTTGCCCAGATAACTCTGCAAAGTCTTCCTCACTAACATCTGGGGACTTGTGTCAAAATTAGGAAAGCTATCCCACAGACTAGACAAGTAACAGCCTTGACATAATCATATTCACTGAATTATATTTTTGATGTCTCAGATACCTCTTCTAATGTCCCTGGACTGTATCCTGCTTTATTGGCAGGATAGACTCATCAGAGGTGGCAGCATAGTGATATACATAAAGAAGGGAGTGGAAGACTCCAACATTAACTCCAGACCCCTATATCAAACATGAGTAAGGAAGCCTCTTGCTGATTATCACTTGTTGCCTGCCCTAAGCTGAAAAATCACTAGTTACTCAGTCATTGGAAGAAGCACTACGTAGCAAGGACACGGAATGTATTTTACATGGGCAACATCAAGAATGACTCAATAGTACCATGACTGATCATGTGGGCCAGGTCCTAATGACAGAGCTGCTAGACCGGAGTGGCTACAGGTGGTGAGAAAACCAACTAGAAGAAAAGCCACTAAAAGCCACCTTCACTAATCTATCTGACCTTGATCTATCTGTCAATGACGTATTTGTGCAAATGACCTCTGCAAGGACCTTGTGCAGGCAAAGCCTTATCTTCACACTAAAGATTTTCCATTGTGTTGTGTGTCACTATCACTGCACTAAATGGAACAGATCCTGCAGTTCAAATCTAGGTTTCCATTAGAAAGAACTGAATTGTGTTGCAGCACAATTTGTAATCTTGAGGCCCAACATACCTTTCAGTTCACCATTATCATCAAGACAGGGCATCAACCCGAGTTCAATGAGGATACCATAAGAGATCTTGATGCAAGAGGCACCTGGCGCACCCAAAATGAGGTGCTAAACTGGTTTAGTTACAACATGGTACTGTGTGTATGCCAGAAAGTGGACACTGCATGCGATAATCAAAACAAAACTATTTTACAAAAAATGAATGAGATCAATTCTCCATTGTCTTGCCACGTCGTTGCTATTCAGTGGTGAGTTCCTAAAATCACTGCTTAAGGCTTGAGTGAAAAATTGCAAAACATTTTCTCGATGTAAATATACTCCATTTTCTCAACTTTCTAGCCATGGATCATATCACACCAGGGCCTGGAAAGTTTCACCTTATAATCGTTCTGGTATTCAATGATTCTAACATGACTTTCATACAGGTTTCAGTCAGCTATCATTTGGAATATGGATGTTGAGCTAACTGTAAATTGGGATGTGCCTAGTTGAGAGTTTCACGTAAAAAATAATATTGACTTTCTGTTACAGGAAGTGTTCTGTCACAGATTTTTTTTTCCTCTTGCTTGCATTGTTATTTATGCAAGGTTTTTATTGGCAATAAAATGTTTCCTATTCCATCATGTAACGGCAATGGTGGCGGCAGCTGATTATGGTTTCCCACATTATTTATTCTGTCTTCTGATATCAAAGGCACATTTTCAGAACGGTGCGAGATACATTTGAATGATAATAGCTTTAAATATTTCATATCTATGAAGTTGGTGAAATAAAGTCATGTCTCCACTTAGAGCTGATGGTAAGAATGCACTGAGAAATCTGAAAGTGAAGGTACTGGCTAATGACATTGGTTGAGACCATTATACTCACAATTTGCATTATTCCTAGAACTTCTGAAAAAGACAAGGAGGCCCTAGGAATAGAATTCAACCTTGATGGTTTGCAGTCATGATGCCTTAGTTGACCCTGAGTTCAACTTCCAATTCCATATCTTCTCTAGTACCAAGATCACCTATTGGCATCTCATACCCATAACTCAGCCCATCTGGGATCAAACTTTTTTCCTGGTTTTGTTACTTCCAGACTTGGCAGCATTGAAGCTCTCATAGGTGATCCATCTTCTACTCTCCATTAATTTAAGCTCATCTAAATCCCTGCTGTCCCTATCCAAACTTGTACCAAGGGCATGTTCACCCATTACTCCTTTCTCACTGACTGACAGTGGCTTGTGGTCTATCAATGCCTCAAACATAAATCCATTCATGGCCTTACCCCTCCTGATCTCCTTAGCTACTCTCAGCCTTACAACATCCAATAATGCTGTGTCATTCCAATTCTGGCCTTTCGGATCTCATTTGCAATAATCTTTTGAACTACTAAGTTCAATTCCGTCCCTAAACCTCTCTGCCTTGCTATCTCTTTCTTCTCTTTTAAGGGGCCTCTGAACCAGTCATTGCATCCAGTGTGCACACTTTGTTCAATGACCTTCAGACCTTCATAATATCACAGCATTTTTACAGTACACAGAGTATATCTGGCCCACTGTCTCTGTACTGGCTCTCTGAAACAGCATCTCAATTTGTGACATTCTCCTGCTTTGTCTCCATAACTTCAACCATTTTTCCTTTTCATCTCATTCCTTTTTGACTATTTTGATTGAACTTGCTCCATCCCCAGGCATTCTAGACCTTAACTACTCGCTGCGTGACAAAGATTTTTATCATGGTGTTTTTACTTCTTTTACCAATTACATTAAATCTGTGCTCCTCATTCTCAGTCCCTGCACAAATGTGAACAGTTTCTATCTTATTTTCTAGATGCATTATGATTTTGAATAACAGTATCAAAACTCCTCTTGATCTTTTTATTTCTCCAGGAAAGGTAGTCCTTACTTTTGTATTCTTCTTTCTAAAAAAGATTCACAGGATGTGTGCATTGTTGGTTGGGCCAGCATTTATTGACCATCCCTAGTTGACCTTCAGAATTTGGTGGTGAGCTGCCTTCTTGAATCATAAAGTTCATTTTACTGTAGGCACAGTACTATCAGGGAACTAAAATTCCTCATCCCTGGAACCATTCGCATAAACTTCTTCTGCATTCTATTCAATGTCATCGTATCCTTCTAAAGTTTGATGACCAGAAATGCTCTGGTTGAGGCAGAACAAATGTATTATACAAATTCAACATTGCCTCCTTACTTTCGTACTCTATGACCCTGAGTAATAAATCCCAGGAGACTGAAAGCTTTGTTAACTGCACTGTCAACTTTCAGCGACTTAAGCTCATATATACCCAGGTCCCCATGCTCTTGCACTGTTTTAGAGTTTTGCCCTTTGTTCTATATTGCCTTGTGTTTGTGAGGTTTTATGGATAGAATCATGGAGACCAGTTTGAGGTGTCATCTTTTAGGATCCACAGGAGCTAAATGCTTGTACAAGTCTTTAGTTCCTCTGAAAAGTGGACATTCAAATTCAGGACTCAATATGAGGCACCACTCACATCCCTTGTCCTTGGCTAGTACTAGTCCAGGATAGATTTACAAGCACCCAGAGAGATGTTGGAGCAGGTACTTCAGAGAGAAAAGGTCTGGATTATATCCTCGTGTTGTGTACTGAAACTTGAATGCACAGCCTTCTGACTCAAAGGAAAGAGTGCCGTCAGGGAGCCATGACCCACAAGATCATTAGAAGTGGGAAAGAGGTTGAATTTAGCCAAAAATATGATTGGAAAATAAGGGTGGATTTCCTTTCATCTAATTGTCCAAAATAGGAAATGTAAGGGTCAGGAAAAGATAATATGAGCCAACACAACTATACTTATTTGTTCATTTCACTCTAACCTTTTCATCACATCTTTAAAAGTCATTCCACAGAAAGTACAGATGGAATTTTGTCAGCATTTGGGCTATAATGTAAAAATTGGGACAATATGGCAAGAATGAAAAACAATGAAATTCTCAATGTTAGAAAAAAAAGGTCAGGTTTCTTTTCTCCTAAAGTTTCAACAGTGAGATGAGAATCCCAGTAGTAAGTGACAAGCAGGCTATTTGCATGCATCAACATCTCATTATTCCTTAATTTCACCTTACTTATATGCAGGTTGCTATTTTTCCAGGTACCCATGAGAAACTAGATGGTGTCAATTTCTGTCTGGGGGATGGCAGAGGCAGTGGCCTAGTGGTATTATCACTGGACTGTTAATCCAGAGACCCACCTAACATTCAGGGGACCTGGGTTCAAATTCCACCATGGCAGATGGTAGAATTTGAATTCAATAAAATCACCTGGAATTAACAATCTAATGATGACCATGAACCCATTGTCAATTGTCATAACAACCCATCTGGTTCCCTAATGTCCTTTAGGGAAGGAAACTGCCCTCCCTACCTGGGCTGGCCTACATATGACTCCAGCCCCACAGCAATGTGGTTGACTCTGAGTTGCCCTTTGGGTAATCAGGAATGGGCAATAAATGCTTCCTGGCCAGCAACACCCTCATCCCATTAATTATTAAAGGAAAAAAAACTTGAACATAGTGGTTACCAGGCAGCTCACCAACATCTTCTCTGGGCTTTTGTTTTATTCATTCACAAGATAAGGGTGTCACTGGCTGGGTCAGTATTTATTGTCCATTCTAATTGTCTAGAGGGTAGGCTGTGGATCTGGAGTCACATGTAGGCCAGATCAGGTAATATCCTTGCTTAAAAGGCATTAATGAACCAGATGGGTTTTTCTTGACAATCAACGTGGCCATCATTAGACTCTTAATTCCAGAGTTTTATAGAATTCAAATTCCACCATCTGCCATGGCAGGTTTTGAACCCAGGTCCCCAGAACATTAACTGAATTTCTGGATTAATCGTCCAGTGATAATACCAAGAGGTCATTGCCTTCCCATTGCTTCCATCAGGCCTTCATTCGTCAATTCATTCAAAACTCTGGAATGATGATTTATTTTCACTTGTATTCCACAATGAACAACACAGTAAAATGCAGCGAAAATCTTCAACTGTGGCCACAGTCTGGCACCATTTTGAATAGTTTAAGAATAAAAGGATTAAAAAGATAAATCTGAAAGAAAATCCATCTTTGTTCCGCTGCCTCTGCCATGAGTTCTGAGCCCTGAGCTGGTTCACCAATGACACTTGTCGCTACCCCTCTCCCACTTGCGCTGGGCCCACCAGGCACTATCTTTTCGTCACCTCACCTCACCAATGGGCTGCCAATGCCAGGTCACGTGCTAGACCCACACTCGCCTCACAACCAGGAACCCCCGGCTCTGCCGCCACCTCGCCGATAACCAGGACTTCCCCTCCGGGCCTACTGCAACCAAGAGTCCCTGGCTCCACTGCCAGGTCAGACGGCCACCTTGGCAAGAATCCTGTTCTGGGCGCCCTCCTCCGCGTGTCACCTTCTTTGTCACCGCCAACAGGAAGAAGATGAAGAAAAAGAAAAGAAAAATAAAGAAGACAAAAAGGGTAAGAAAAGAAGGGAGAAAGAAGCTGGTCTGGACCAGATGGGGCCAGGACCCTGAATGCAGCCTACCTTGCTGGCACTGCCATCTTGGAATGTGCCTACTTTTAACAATTTAGTATAGTTTTGGCAGTACAAACTTGAAGATCTGAAGGGTCTTTCTGTCCCATACTATTCCATGATTCTATGAACATCCATGGGATGCTCTATGGGTAGCGACAACCTCCAAACTCCATCCACAGAAGTCGGCAATGGCAAAACACCAATCTCACCATATTGTTCATAGGTCATCTTGGAGTCACCCATAATTCAGTTCAGCATTTCACTGCTACATTTTGGGGTACACTGACAACTTTCATTACAACGCTGCTGCCAGTTTCCTTTGTGTGCAAGGACAGGCACCCATCTCATGCACTAGAAAAAGATTCATCTCTGGAATTTTAGCTTCCTTTCTTAGAGCTCACTCACTTTGCACCTACTTAGATGCTTACAGCACCCCTACCTTGCTTTGTTTTGTAGCGCATTGCTGCTTCATTCAGAAGCACTCTCACAGTAGCACTCCCTTACTTTGTTCTTTAGTGCAGATAGAAAGCCAGGCAGCTTGCCATGTTTGCCAGCATCGGATCAGTCAGGGGGAAGGCATGTTGCTGTATGGCGCCAAATTGTGTCAATGTCATGCCAATAGTATGTGCCAGCAGCTTATGCAGCAAACATACTGAAGGTGCTTCAAGAAAATGGCAATGTCTCAGATTCTAAGGGGAGTAGGCCCTTAGTCCAGTGAAGGAGGACTTTTGTCAGTCAGGAGTGTTGTCACAGTCAAATGAGGGCATTGTTAGATCTCAGTCCAGTGGGTTGGCCCCTTGTAGTTGGCCATTTGGTGTGATCAGTGTCCAGGGTCCTATGTCCTTACCATCCAAGGATTGGGCTGCTGTTAGTCCAGCAGATTGAGTTCGACCAGACTGGGAATTACTGGTCAGTCAGGTGGGGACCTGCACAAAAATCAGCCACAGGTCTGATGTTTATTTCCAGCAGCAACTTTCGGCATTTTCCAAACAGTCTCCACATGAGAAAGTCACAACAGGAGGTCCCTTCAGGCTGAGAAGGAGGTTCTGGGGCGGGGGGGGAAATGGTTTACAGATCTTGCTGCTCTTTCCTCCAGGTTAACAACGAACCATGCCACTGCCAAATTAAGCTGCTCAGGGACCCAGCAGCAGAACTGTGTCATCTGCTGGAATAGGACTTGTGATCTGAAGGGGTAGCCGTACATCCTGTCCTGGTGGACGACAAAGTGACAACTGTGTTAAACTTTTAGCAACTGTGTGGGATCTCTCCATCCTCAACCCACAGATGTATCAAGGCTGTTACCAATGCAATTTGTGCCAGATGACACTTTTTAATCTCATTTCCCTCTGATGAGGTCAGTGCTGCATCCCAGGCAGTGTACTTTGACAATATAGCTGGCTTCTCCCAGGTGTAGTATACCATGGACTAGTAAAAATATAATTCAACACATCACAGTCATCATGGAGCATTTGATAGCCCTCCTCAAAATGAGGTTCCAATGCCTTGATTGATCTAGGGGGCCTCACAGACAATGCTCCGCATGATTCTAGCATGCTGCAATCTACAGAACTGGTGTCAGCGAAGAGGGGATGTGATGGATGAATGCTGAAGAACTCTGAGAGCTGCAGCAGTGTTCTGAGGAGAAAGATGAGGATATTGAGCAGTAGGAAAGTCACCTTCAGCACGACAGAGTGCCGCATCATCAAGCCCTACAAGTCATATTGGATTTAACGGACACTCACTTCCTCGTTGAGATTGAGCAAAGGCATCAGCTCCAACAATCACCAATGACAACATGTTATTTCAAGACAATTATTAGGGAAATTAGAGCATTTGCATGTACATCTCCATCAACCACTGAGTGTTCTGCTGGACCTGTCTTTACCATGGCAGCCACTAACCTGTTCATAGAGGTAGCCAGACACATGCATGCTGGAGCAAGCACAGTGCTGATAACATCAATGGACTGATACAACCTTTGATACAGTTTATAACATGTCTTCGACAAACTTGCCAACTGTTCCTGTGTCTGTTTGTGCATTTGCACAAACTTCTTAATGGTTAACACCATGAGGTCATCTGCTGCCTAGGCATGAGCAGTTATCTCTGCCACTCCATTGAATGCCAGTGACCTGGGCATTTCTTGCTCAGCCAGCTATGGAGATGTGCCGGTGATGTGCTCCTCAGAATGTGCCCAACTTTAATCTAGCTAAAGTACGCACCAAGGTGAAACTAGCTATACTGGTGGAGGGTGCAGGAGACAGCCTTGCTGGAGTATTTCTCTGAAGAATCTGTGGCTTCTCCTTCAAGGAAGGAGCAGATGGCCAGAGGGGCTGGTGTCAGAGGCTGTGTGTATGCTGCTAGTGCCTGAAGAAGACAAAAGCGCTAATGATTCACACAATTAAGGTGGAAATTTGAATATCTTAATCATATGTTTAGTGTTGCAAATGGGAGAGCAGGGCAGTACATCATGAGTCTTACTTGGTCATCAATTAGTTAGGCCACATGATGAAGTACTGTATGCAGTTCTAGTCGTCACACTCTAGGGACGATATGAATGGATTGGAGGGGATACAACAGACATTCACCATGATGTTGCCAGAATTGAACACTTTTGCTATGAAGAGAGGGTGACTAAGCTTGGGTTATTTTCTTTGGAACAGAGTGGTGTGGGAGAAACCTGACTGAATTGTATAAGGTTGTAAGGGGCATGGACAGGGTGAATAGGAAGCAGCTGTTCCCCTTAGTGGAAGTGTTAACAAGAAGAGGACATAATTTTAAAGTGTAAGGTAAGAGATTTAGAGGTGATCTGAGGAAAAACATTTTTACCCAGATTGTGCTAGGCATCTGGAATGCACTCGCTGGGATGGTAGTTGACGTAGGAAACTCATAATCTTCTGAAAATACTTGCAAAAGCACTTGAAGTGTCATAACTTTCAAGGATATGTACCTATTGCAGAAAAGTGGGACTAATGTAAGGGAGTTGTTTCGGGCCTAGATCCTTCTACAGAAAAATTTTCTTCAGATTTTTCTGAAGAAGGGTCTAGGCCCGAAACATCAGCGTTCCTGCTCACCTGATGCTGCTTGGCCTGCTGTGTTCATCCAGCTCTACACCTTGTTATCTCAGATTCTCCAGCATCTGCAATTCCTACTATCTCTGAAACACCTTTATCTGGTTTGTCTGGCCTACATCTGGTTGACTCGTAAACTGCCCCCTAAGTAATTAGAGATGGGTAATAAATGTTTGTCTAGCCAGTGACATGATCATCCCATGAATGAACTGAAAAGAAGCCACAAGGCTTCTCAATGGACTTCCAGCCAACTAAGCAAGCAGAATGGTTAATGTTACTAGTAAATCTCTTGAACAGTTTCGATTATAGTGTAATCCTCATTTTCTGGTCTTCCTGCTACTTACATATAAAAAAAGGCAACATTTCCCTTAAATTCAAACCAAAATAATTTCACCCTGTCCTTTGTCTTCCACAAATAAGGTTGTGGAGTATATTAACTTACCATTCAGGGGATGAAGGAAGCAGTTTTGAATATAGATGGATTTCATATCTTCTAGAAACCTGTATTTTCAGAATTCCATTTTCTTTTCCACTTCAGTGTAAACATTGTACAGTTTGTAACATATTGCATATGTATGTGCTCATCCTATTCCATACTTTCGTCTGTGGCTTTCTAGTCTAATACTTCTGGACAGTTCTGAGGGGTGCCTGACATATCAAACTGAAGCAGAATATCCCAAGTTACCAATAAAAAGCAGAGCAGGAGGATTATCTCTGATGTGCAGGCCAATAATTATCACTCAATCAACATCACAAAAACAGATGATTTGATCACTTTCACATTGTTATCATAGCTTGCTGTCACAAATTAGGTACCATATTTCCCATATTACAACACTGTCTACAGTTCAAAAGTACTTAAATGGTTGTAAAGTGCTTTGAGATGGCCTGTGGTCTTAAAAGGCACTCTATAAATGTAAGTCTTAATTCCTTCATAATTTTTTGTTGGTTTTGCATTTAATCAAAGTTGAATTTAATCATTTTCAGTGGCACTCACACACTTCTGATTTGCAGTTGAAGTAGGTTGAGAAGCCATTGCCCAGTTGCATTCATTGCATTAACCAGTTTATTGGAGAAGGTGATGATTTTAGGTATAGTGATGGCCTAGTGATATTATTGCTATGCTATTAATCCAGAGACCCACACATTTGTTTTGGGGACTTGGGTCTGAATCCCACCATGGTAGATGGTTGACTTCAAATTTAGTACAACTCTGTAATCAAGAGCCTCATGATGACCATGATCATTGTTGATTGTCAGGAAATTCTCATTTAATGTAAAACAAAGAACTGCAGATTCTGAAGATCTGCAACTCAACCAGAAATTGCTGGAGAAACTCAACAGGTCTGGCAGCATCTGAAGGAAGAAAGCAGAGTTAATGTTTTAAGTCCGATTCTGATGAAGAGTCACTGGACTCGAAACATTAATTCTGTGTTCTTCCCACAATGGTTTAGAAGGATATGGGCCAAATTCTGGCAAAAAGGGCTACATTAGTTTAGGATATCTGGTCAGCTTGGACAAGTTAGACTGAAGGGTCTGTTTCCATGCTGTGACTCTATGAATCTACGCTGCCAAAACTGCTGAGTTTCTCCAGCAACTTCTGGTTTTGTTTCTGAACTCATCTAATGTCCTTTTGAAAAAAAACTGCTGTCCTTACCTTACCTCATCTGACCTGTATGTGGCCTCTAACCAATTAGGGACAGGCATAAGTGTTGGCCTGGCCAGTGACATCAATGTCCGTGTACGAATTCTAAAAATTGTAGAAGCATTTATTGCTAGTTGGGTGAAGGTAAGATCAGAAGACACCCGTAATGGGATATACGTCTTTGCCTTATTTGGATCAGGCTCAGAGGAACATTGGTGGAGGCCTGGGAGCAGATTGTCTCATCCCTCATTTACAGATGATGTGTGGCATAGTTAGAAGATGAGAAGGTGTTTTGATAGGTGAATTTCACCTTAAAAAAAAAAGGTCAAGCACAACTCGAGTTAAACTTTGTTTGCTGACATGCTGCTCAGAGTGTCTTCGATTATTTCTGCTCAGCTTGTTGTTGCAGCCTCTCAGTTGAAAGGCAGCAAAGTAATTCATCTGTAATTCAGCACTTGAGCTTTCACCTACAACAGCTAACTCGCTGTATTCTGTTCTGTAAAAATCAATTTGGGCACAACAGATACATTAAGAGCAGGGAACTAACAGACCAGTAATCAGCATTGTTGCCAGCATGAATTCAGATTTCCTTCCCTATACCAGAGGGCAATATGCAAACAAATACAGCTTAACATTTCCATCTTATGAATCTTTCTCTTTAATGCAGAAGTGTTGACTAAAATTTAACAACTTGCAGATGAAAATACAGAGCTAAAGAAGATGCAGGTATATCAGCACAATGCTGTGCTCGCATAGACTTAGTCAATGATTCATATGAGCAAATTAAACATTTTAGTAAATGTTAATAAATTCCTAATTTTATTAACATTGAGGGGTATACTTTTTCTGTATTTATTAATTTTAGTGAGGAAATTGATGTAATCATAGGGACTTAGGATGACTTATGTCATATCACGCACTGAGCCTGCTCCATGTTTTGATCAGATCATGGCTGATCTGATTGTGGTGTCAACTCCACTTTTCTGTCTGCCCCTTAGAACCCTTGACTCCCTTGGCTATTAAAAATCTACCCAACTCAGCTTTAAATAAATTCAATGACTCAGACTCCACTGCTTTCTGGGAAAAGAATTCCACTGACTAATGAACATTTGAGGGAGAAAAGAAATCTCCAGAAGGTGCACAGGAAGAGCTCTGTGCTCGGCAGCATGAAGGAAGAAGATGGCTTGGTAATATCATCTCAACCTGACATCCTGAGGATCAGCAAATCCTTTTACGCCAGATTGTATGACACAAAACCTACAGGCAGCGTGGCCTCCCAGCCATTCCTGTCCTTTGTCGTGGAGGTCATGGTCAACCGTAGGTGGGGGAGGCTTGACCGGCTGTTATCGCTGCTGAAGCTGACCAATGCCCTCAACTCCTTTGAGCAAACTAGAAGTCCCAGAAATGACAGCTTACTGGTCGATTTGTATTCAGCTCTGTGGGACATGATTGGCATGGTGATGCATGATAGTATGCTTCTGCAAGTTAGCATGTGTGAATCCATGAGGAAAAGTATCATCACTCTCATTTACAAGCGGAAGGGCGAAGAGGGATGAAATTAGAAATTGGCAACCAATTTCATTGTTGAATGTGGATGACAAAATCCTGCCTAAGGTCCTCGTCAACTGGGTTAGGTGTGCTCTGGGATTGGTGATTCACCCCGACTGATCCTGTGCTGTACTGAGCAGGAAAATCTCTGAGAGGCTTGTGCTCCTCAGGGATATAATCGCGTACATGCAGGACAGGGAGGTGGGCACCCGCCTCATCAGACTGCTCCAGGAGAAGGCTTTTGATAGTATATCACAACCTACATGAGGGACGTGCTCTCCAAAATGGGCTTTGGGAAGTGAGTCCGCAATTGAACCCAACTGCTCTAAACCAACATCATTAATGCAGTCTCAATCAATGAATGGAAATTAGAAAGCTTCCTGATCAGATCTGGAGTCAGGAAGGACTGCCCACTCTTTCCTGCCTTGTTTGTGTGTCCTATGGAGGTTTTAGCTGAGTTCATCAGAAAGAATGCAAGCCTGAGAAAGGGTGACTATTTCAGGTAGCAGAGGCCTGCAGGTCAAAGCCTCCCTGTATACGAATAACGTTGCTGTTTTCTGCTCAGGTCCACTGTCAATGTGCAGACTCATGATCATTTGCATCCAGTTCAAACTGGACTTGGGAGCCAAGGTAAATCACAGCTGGAGTGAGGCCATGTTGTTTGGGAACTAGGCCGACCAATCAGTTACCCTTCACCGTCATGACAGATTACTTCAAGGTGCTGAGAATGTAGTTCGGAGAGGCCAGGGCGTGCACTAAAACCTGAGAGGAGCATGAGATGGAAACTGAGAGCGCCTGGTCATCAGGTGTGAGGCACTGTCTCTGGCCCATTCCCAGAACCTGAGTCATTGCAGTCAACGGAGCCATCTTCAACTTCATCTGGAGGTCTAAGATGACTGTGTCTGCAGGGACACCATGTACCAAGTTCTGGATAAGGGGGCAAAGGATGTGCCCAACGCTGTCTCATCCTGATGGCCATCTTTGTGTGTGGCTGCATTAAACTGTGCAAAGACCCTCAGTATGCAAACACCAAGTGTCGCTACACACTAAGTTCTACCTGTCCCTGGTGTTACGAAGGATGGACATGGCCTTGTTGCTGTTGGACAGTTCTAGATCATCTGTCACTTGTAGAAAAATTTGCAAAAGAAAACACCTTTGACTACAGATCCATCAGGCAGTAGCCAGCATATAGCATCCTCAAGACCCTGTCTTGTAATGCTAAACTTTTAAATTTATTTCTTATTTTCTACTTTATACCTAAGATTTTGTATCATTGAACCTAAGATAGTGCTGGAGAATGGCGACATTGTACATTTTTCACTGTACTCCTGTATCCCTGTGATAATAAAACCTAACTCCAATTCTAATTCTAACAAGGCTTGATTGGTCACATGACTTCTCTCAGGCTCCCATCAGAAGTTCAAAAATCCATTATAGATTCCACACTTAGTTGGTAAAAATAGCTTTGATTAATTTATGTGTGGACAGTCATTTAACATTGTCCAAACAATGAAGAAGGCTGGTAGGAAGAAAGCCATTTATACATTTACATGGGTTTATTGTTTCGGTTGGGGCATTCATAGGCCATGAGAGTCGGACTATGGACTACATAGTAATGCAAATTATGGAACCACTTTAAGTTTCAATCAAACTTGTATTAGTTAAACAATATGTTTTTAGAATGTTTAATGCCCATCACCAGTCAAAGAATTAAAAATTAACATTTGACATGAGCATGTATTCATTAACCTTCTATTTCTTTCTCCTTCCTTCAGGTGTTTACCTGCCTTCTTCTTAATTATTCTGTGAGTTCTACATTCTAATGACTCATTAATAAAGAGATTTCTCCTGAATTCTTCATTGTATTTATTAGTCACTATCTTAAGTATATTACCTCTAATTTTGGTCTAGCACATTTATGGAAATGTTTTCTCTATTTCTGCTCTATCAAACTCTTCTGCACACCTCCCCAACCTTCTCTTACTTAGAGAAAATCGCAGCAGTAAGTTCAAACTTTCCTGATAAGTATGTCTTTTCAGTGCTAGTATCAGGCTTGTCCAGAATCAGGCTTGCATCTTAACCAATTCCTTTCTATCCTTTCTTTATATAAAAGTGAAAGACAGAACTGTTCATAATGTACCAAGTGTAGTCTTGTCAAGGTTTAATCCATGTTTAACCTAACATCTTAGCTTATCAATTCTATCTCTCTAGTTTGAATCTCAATGCTTAATTTGTTTTTTTTATAACTTTATTGAACTGTGTTGTTACTTTTAGTGACTTATGAAAGTATATATATATGAAAGTATAATTACACATGAAATTTGGTATCACCTGTAGATTTCAGAATAATGCTCCAGTTTCCAATTTGCTAATACATCTTGTAAACACGAGTAACCACAATTTCTTTGGAACCCGACTTTCATCCTTTTACCAGTTCAGGTTAATTAGCTTAGTGAGATGGTTTGTGATTTAGAGTGTCACCAGTAACGTGGACTAAATTCCCATTCTTGCTGTGGTCACCACGAATGCCCCATTTTCTTAACCTGGCCCCTTGCCTGAGATTAAATTTATCAACAGTCGTCTCTCTCTAATGAAAACAGCCTATGGTCCTCTGGCACAGTGGTGACTTTCACCAGTCAGAGTGGCAATCTGACACCCTACATACACTTCAATTTCTGATATGCAGACAGCTTACAATTTATTCTGTTATCCATCTTTCAATGGCACATGCTCTGGCCCTAGAATGAGTCCAATAACGTGATATTTTGCTAAAAGTCTTTTGAAATCTTAAATATATTATATCTATATTAGCTTTGTCTACATTTTGTTACTTCTTCAAAGAGTCCAATAAGGAGACTATTTTTTTAAAACTGTGCTAATCTTGATTTTAAGTTCCCAATGCTTTCCTAAACCTTTTTTCCTTCTCTTTGTGAATAGTGCAATAACAATAGCTGTCTGTCAATCCAACGTTATTTCTTCTTGTTAAAATTAAAATTTACTATATAGTTAATAGATGTGGCAATCCCAGATCAGACATACTTTTCAGATGTTTTCTCTCAACTTTAAGCTGAGAATCAAAGTCATAAAGTCATACGGCACAGAAACGGGTCCTTCAGTCCAACATGTCTATGTCAATCAAAGGCCAAACTAAACTAACGCCATTTACCTGCATTTGGTCCATAGCCAACTATGCCCTGGTATTTTAACCGCTCATCCAGATGTTTTTTGAATGTTGTGAGTGTACGTGCCTCCACCACCCTCTCAGGCAACTTGTTCCATATTTTTACCACGCTCTAGGTGAAAACCTTTCTTCTCAGATCTCCTCTAAACCATTTACTCTTCACCTTAAACTTATGCCCTCTGGCCTTGGACACATCTGCCATGGTGGAAAGATTCTCACGATCTGCTGTGTCTACACCTCTCATAATTTTATATACCTTGATCAGATTCCCCCCACCCCCCTCCCCGCTTAGCCTCCTATGTTCCAAGGTAAACAAACGCAGCCTATTCAATTTCTCCTTATAACTGAGACTTTTCATCCCTGGCAACATCCTGGTGAATCTATACTCTCTCCAGTGCAATTGCGACCTTCCGATAGTGTGGCAACAGAACTGCACACAGTATTCCATCTGTGGCCTAACCAATGTTTTATACAGTTGTAACAAGACTTCTTTGCTCCTATATTCTACACCCTGGCTAATGAAGGAAAGCATTCCATACACCTTCTTCACCACCCTGTCTGGCTGTGCTGACATCTTCAGGGGACTATGGACTTGTACACCAAGGTGCTTTTGCTCCTCAGTACTCCTTAGGACCCAACCATTCATTGTGTATATCTTTCCCTTACTGGACCTCCCTAAATGCATTACCTCGCACTTATTAGTATTAAATTCCATCTGCCTTTGCTCTGCCTAATTTACTAGCTGATCAATATCAAACTGCAGCCTAAGACCATCCTTTTCGCTATCAACAACATTACCAATTCTGTCATCTGCAAACTTGCTAATTAAACCTTCTACACTCACATTCAATTCACAGATTCTAAAGATGCTAAATGGGTCTGAAACATTTATCTCTTCTAGTAGCATGTTTCAGCAAGATTACTGGAGATAAACTCCTACCCAACCAACAAAGAGGATATGCTATTGATTCATGAGTTACTTTTGCAACAGACTATGTGAAACGATATAAATTGTAAACCACATTGGTACTTATTAAAGAACCAAACAATTCACCATCAGGTGAAATCCTTCAATTGGAATGTTAAATAGGTTCTGGGGAAAGAGAGAGAGAGAACGTTTTTAATAGAGAATGCTGTTTTCAATTCAATCATTACTACAGTCAGATATTTTCACATCGAGAAAGCTAAAGTCACCATAGTGCCAGAGGACCAACAGCCTCCTCTTTCAATAGGGAGAGACCATTCGAGTGAGTTTAACTTGAGGGTCGCTAAGCCTTGGCAAGGGGTGAGGTTGAGAAAATGGGACATTCATGGTAACCTCAGCAATTATTAAAGTAGTGTTAATCCTAATTCCTGAACGAATACTACAACATTAATGAGTTGACTCTATTCCAGCTAAGGAGAGAATATCTTCACTGAGCTTTTGTAGTGATAATTGTACCTTGAGAGATGCTCAAGTGAGTTAAGCTAAACTGAAAATCCAATATAGATATTCTCAATACTTTTTGCGTATTGTGTTGCAGAACTAATTTCTGCATTCTGTAAGAAATCATATCTTAATTGTAACTAAGTTCAGCTCTTCTTCAAAAAAAACTTTTGATCATCATTAATTTCTATGTAGATCTGGCTTTGATTCTTGTAACATTTATATTATTGTTAAATTCCACATAATTGATGATATGGATTCTTAATGATTCTAGGAAGGCCAAGCTGCATGTACCCAAAGTGGTCAATTCATCCATTAGTCATATTTCTGTGTTCTCAGATTATAATGTTGTTCTTAGATTGAATTAGTTTGTAAAAATGCCTATTGACAATGATGAAGAATTATCAGTATAAATTTAAGTTGTTGAATACTATGTGCTGGCTTTCAAAAATATGCACTCATCCTTTTCAAAAAAAAACTTTTAAATTCTTAAAGCTTATTTATAGGAAAGTAACTTTTTAAAAAATATACCTCATGATTATGGCCAGATTTCATGAAATGGATTCCTTCATGTAATGACTCTACTATTTCTTCCCTAATTTCCTTTAATTAAGACTATGTTATGATTTCAATAAATGGTCATACTGGATAAGGCAGTTTTGAGAGTGAAATCGGTCATTATAGACCACTGTTTTATTTTTTTCTCAGCTCACTTATTACTTAATATGAGTTCCTTATCCTCGTATCTTCAGCAGCCTTTTAGGATGTCTATCTCTCTGATTTCCTCCATGGGCTGATCTTTTTGGGGTTTTTTTCTTACTGATTGCTAAGTCAAACACATGGGTTGTCTATACACTCAGTTTCCAGCAGCTCCCTGCCAGTTTTCTTACAGCTTCAGCCTCCAGTCTCTAGTACTCACAGACACAGACTGACTCACTGACTTCCTGGATATTTCTGTCTGTCTCACTGTCATTGGACATCTTGCTGCTAGGCAACAGCACAATTCTTTCCTACCTGTTTCACTACATTTCCCTGTTAATTCCCAGCTTTACTCAAAGGCTGTAAACCCTCATTAAAATTGTATGTGAAAACAAATAGAACAGTTTCCTGCAGTAAGACTCACCGGTTCAAAAATGAAACTTTCAGCTGAATCTTCCCAGTATCTGAATGACGCGGTCTATGGTGAAAACTTTGGGAGAATCATGTGAGATGGCAAGTGAGGCCTTTTGCAATGTCAAGAACGCCAAGTTGCATTTTCCAACCAAGTCTTGGACATTGAGATGAGGTTCTTGCTAGTGAGTAGTGAGAGGCCTATCAATGAGATTCTCACACATTATCACCATCATTATCGTCTATCTCACTTGGTTACTGGGCAGACTGCTTTCCTTCTACCTGCCAGTTAGAAACTAGACAGCACAGTGGGGTGGAATGGTGGCAGTGCTGCCTCACAGCACCAGGGGCCTGGGTTCGATTCCACCCTCGGGCGACTGTCTGTGTGGAGTTTGCACTTTCTCCCCGTGTCTGCATGGGTTTCTTCCAGGTGCTCCGGTTTCCTCCCACAGCCCAAAGATGTGCAAGTTAGGTGGATTGGCCAAGCTAAATTACCCGTAGTGTCCAGGAATATTTAGGTTAGGTGGGTTGGACGTGGAGGAAATGCAGGGGTAGGGGAATGAGTCTGGGTGGGATGCTCTTCGGAGGGGAGGTGTGGGCTTGTTGGGCCGAATGGCCTGATTCCACACTGTAGGGATTCTATGAAAAATCCCTGATGTGAAAGCTTGAGAATGGCCCCTGGCGACATTAAATCACAGCTTGTTTCACCAGACCCCTATCTGACATAGAAACTAGGGGCAGTAATAAGCCATTCAGCTCTTCTAACCTGCTCCACCATTCAATGTGATCATGATTGACCCTATTTCTTACTGTCATATTCCAACTTTCTCTGGATGCCTTTAAAAAATCTAAATATTTGTATCCTTTCAGTGACTTGGCCTCCATAGCCTTCTGTGACAGATAATTTAGCAGTTTCACCATCCTTTGAGTGAAGAAATCTTTCCTCATCTCTGTCCTAAATGGTCTACCCTATTTCCTAAGACTGTGTCTGCTGGTTCTAGATTTTCTAGCCAGGCAAAACATGCTCTCTGAATCTAGACTGCCCAGCCCTGTTAGAATTTTATATATTCTAATCAGATACCCTCTCTTCAAAACTCGAGTGAATACCCAATTGAAGAAGCCATCACTGACATCAGCCGAGTGAACCTCCGTTCTGCACCTTATAAGAAAATATATTCTTTCTTAGATAGGGAGACCAGAATTACATGCAATGTTCCAGAAGTGGTCTAACACAGACTCAAGGGGTTGTCAGTAAATTTGCTCATATCGCAAATACCAGCAAAATAAGTTGTGTAGAGAAATTTATGAAGCCAGAACTACACAAGAAAGAGGAAGAACATTCATACAAGACCTTCACTTTAAACAGATATCCTTGCAAATTCATCCACAGATGCCCTCAAAACAAACAACAGGAGGACACAGTATGACCTAACATACTGACTACACTGCCCTACATCAAGCACATATCGGAACTGACAAGACTCCTAAGACCATTAGGAATCATGGTGGCCCACAAGCCTACAGCCATTCTACGACAAACACTCACAAGTATTAAAGACCCTATTCCCACAACATGCAGAACGAAAATAAAGTTGCTGGAAAAGCCCAGCAGGTCTGGCAGCATCTGTGAAAGAGAAAACAGAGTTAACGTTTCGGGTTCGGTGACCCTTCCTCAGAACTGATGGTGGCCAGGAAAACGTCAGTTTATATGCAGAAAATAGGGAGGTGGGTGGGGTAGGGAGTAAATGATAGGATAGAGCCCAAAGAAAGACAGTTTGACAGACAAAGGAGTTGATAACAAGAGCGGAAGGTTAGGAGGGATGGTGAATACCTGACAGGAGGTGGAGTTGGGAGAGAGGATGGAGTCAGAACAAAGGGAGGAGAGGAAGGTTCCAGAGGGCCGCGGGTATCTTTGAGTTGTTGCATCTTGTGGGCCTTGATGCCTGAAAGGAAAAGAAAAAGTTTCTTGTTAGCATGACAAATGAGCCGGAGGATGAAATAGAACTGCAGAGTGATGCAGCCCTGAGCCAGTGTGTTGTGATTCTGTTGGACAGAAAGGTTGAGAGTGTGAATGTGGTGCCACATGGCACTGAGTGTGGATCTCAGGCCACGGCGAGAGCAGCTGTCTGTGCAGAACCGCTGTGGTTTACAAAAGACCATGCAACGACTGCTACAACCATTACATCAGACTGAGAGGAAGGAAACTAGCCATCAGAATACACAAACATCAGCTAGCATCTAAATGGCATGACAAACTCTCCTTCATATCTGTCCATTCAGACAATGAAGGCCATCAGTTTAACTGGGACAAAGCTACCATAGTAGCCCAAGCCAAACATAGACACCCACGGGAATTCCTAGAGGCATGGTTCTCCACCCATACTTCAATCAACAAACACATAGAATTGGACCCCATATACAAACCCATACAGATCAAAACCGGAAATGACAGTACTCACTATAACAAATCAGACAGTATAAATTCCAAGCTGAGTAGAATAACATCGCTTCATCGGAGGCTTCACTGATGATGTCACATAGCATGGTGACAAAACACCTGAACAAAAACAAGCCAGCTCAGTGAGCAAGTCAACAACTTTATTGCACTACTTTCTGTACTGGGTCCTCACACTTCAATTTCTGCTTTTAAGCCGGGAGAAGGAGTACAATGTTGTGATCTGATTTTCCAAAATGCAGATGGGGGATGGAGCGGCAGGCAATTTTGATGGTTGTGTAACAATGGTCAAGGCTGTTTGGACCTCTGGCAAGACAGGAGACTTGTTGATGGTATTTTGGTAACACTTTCTTGAGGATGACCTGGTTGAAATCACTGGCTACGATGAACAAGACCTCTGAGTATTCCATCTCAAGACTGATTGTAGCGTTGCACACTTCATCAAGTGCACTCTTCTTTCTACATCAACAAGAACATAGACCCTTAGGATTTTATCAAGCCACTTCTTACTCTTCTAACTCCAGTGGATATAAACCTTTACCCATAAGACAACTTGCCCATCGCAGGCATTAGTTTAGTGAACCTGCTGTGAACCAAAATGTTAGCCAAAATGGCATTGGAGCATGGCGTGGGGTGGGATGTAAACCGATGTCAGGATAGTGGAGGTGAACTTGCATGGCAGGAAGTAGGGAAGGCACTTTACTGTAAGATATTCTACGTCTGGGGAACAGTAACTCACCAAGGTCACCACGTCTGAGCACAAAAAGTTGTTGATCAGGAAGCAGAATCCACCGCCCCTTGCTTTGCCCAAGGATGCCGAGCAGTCCATTCGGTGAATTGAGAAACCTTCGTGCTGTAAGGAACAATCAGGTGTAGCAGGAGTGAGCCATGTCTCTGTGAAACAGAGCACACATCAGCCTCTCAACTCCCTTTGGAAGGTGAGTCTAGCTTTGATGTCATGCATCTTGTTTCCAATGGCTTGCAAGATTACCAGGAGTATGCTAGGGAAGGGGGACTTGAAACGCCAAAGTTTCAGTCTCACCTTAGGTTGAGTGAATCTCCCAGGTTTCCTGGGTAGATGGCTGCTCCTAGACAATCCCAGGCATCAGTCTGCTGATGAGTCTGCTGCTCTGAGCAGTATGTGTGTGCTCCCGAAGATGTGCTGGGCACCAGTCACGGCCCTGACCATTCCGAAGGGGGTCTCGTAGCCAGTTCACTTGTGCCTCCTCAATGTCAGGTCACCATAGGGTCAGGTCTTGTTACGTGTTGATAGGGCCTCAGTTCCAGGTTTCCACAAGGTCGAGCCGCAAGAGGCCGGAAGTCTGCTGATCCCCCTGGATTTGCAGTTCCAGTGTTAGCAAGGTACGTGGTTGCATCTGTGGCAGGGGGGTGGGGGGTGGTGATCTTGCAGTCTGTCTGATCGGGCATCTTGACGTTGGGTCACCGTGGGGTCAGGTCTTGTACCCACGCTGGTCAGGCCTTGATAAATGAGGCCTCATCAGATGGAAAATCTTTAAACCTGAGAGAAGATTCAAGAGAGCATTGTTTGTAATTCTGATCGAACTGAGATTTAGAAGAGCAAAACAATTATAAGATATATAAGGATAAGATCTGCAGCAGACAGTGCTCAAAGAATCGCCATGCTCCAATGCCATTTTGGCTAACATTTTAGTTCACAGCAGGTTCACTAAACTAATGCCTGTGATGGGCAAGTTGTCTTATGGGTAAAGGTTTATATCCACTGGAGTTAGAAGAGTAAGAAGTGGCTTGATAAAATCCTAAGGGTCTATGTTCTTGTTGATGTAGAAAGAATATGCCCTCTTGCAGGGGAATCTAGAACTGAGGGGGTCACACTTTAAAAGTAAGAGGTTTCCCATTTAATAAGGTGATGAGGAGAATTTTATTTATAGAGATTCGTGCATGTTTGAAACTCTCTTCCTCAAGGCATGGTTGAAATAGTACCTTTGAATATTTTCAAGGGAGAAGGAGATAGTTTCTTGTTAAGCAAGGGGGTGAAATTTTATCTGAGATCGGTGGGAATGTGGAGTAACCAGATCTGTCATGATATTGTTGAAAAGTGGAGCAGACTCAAGGGGCTGAGTGGCTATCTCCTGTTCCTTATTCATGTATTTGTTTGAACTGTCGGGATCTTGAAATAAAAGCATTTTCTGATAGGAACTTGTAACAGTTACCCTCCTGCTCCTAGTTCTTATGTTCTTATGAACATTTCTAATCGAAAGGCTTTGCTGCAGGACAGAACCTCATGTCTTTCTTGCTTTCTGTAAGCTTATCCTTTTGGTCTTTTTAACCTCTCTCCACTCCTTTGACAGACGTGCACCTTGTGTTAACTGGTAACCATGGTAAGCAGTGTGCAATCTCTGTAAAACTAATAGGTAGCATGCAATTTACTGTGCTTGTAAAGGGAAGAGCTTGCTTGGTTTACAGAATCAAGTTGTCTATATTTAAAGATAAACTAATCGTAGTTAACAGAACACATGTATCTGGCATGCCATCCAGATCTGCTGGGGGGCAAGAGAACTGGCAAATATAAAAGCAAAGTGTTATCCTCGTGTATCCTGAAAACAAGAATGAAGCACTTAACACCAAATAAATGACATATGCAGTGGAGGAGGAACTGGAGACAGTCAGTACATGGCTTAGAATGAAATTACTCAAAAAAACACAATCCACAAACAGAAATGTCTGAACATAAAGATAGCCATATATTGCATTACATATAAATTCCTATTTTCCAGAAGAACCCAATGTTTAAACTTGTGTTTAGACTTGTCAAAGTACGGTTGTGCAACAAAGATTTGGACACAATACTGGCTGAACTATAGATAAAAGCCAAATATGGTTGGTTTACTTTGGATCAACTGGAACAGTTGAACCTATCCAGAGCCTGCTTTGCTGATCACTGCTGTCAAGTAGAACCACAATTTAGTCTGAAATTTCCACATATTTGCTGTTAGTCAAATTATCCAATTTCTATGTGAAAGGAGATTCATTGAGAATCATCAATAAATTCCCTAGGTTAGCTCTCAGTGAGCATGAAGTGGCACTGTCTCTTTACTGTAAGCTTGATGTATTACGTTCTGTTATGGGATTCATCAGAATCACAAAGCAAGACTCTCAGAAGTTGTCAGAAGAAAGATCGATGACATGAATGTCCTGATGTTCCTCTCCATTTGTTGCCACTTTATACCAAATGCTATTTGCCCTCTTGTTTGTCTACTCTCTAATCTAAAGACAATACACTTGAGCAATCCACACTGTGACTGCTTTTAATGCAAGCATTTCTATCTGAGACAAACTTGTTTAAGGTCACTTGGCAAGATCTGACTTTATTCTATTCCTCAGCTTCAAACCAGCATTATTTCGTTGCTTAATATTTTATTATTTGTATTATACTCTGAGTTTTTAACTTAGTAATTGTTTGATACTTTCTATTAAAAATACATCGCTTGATTTATTTTAACTGACAACTATCACACAGAAGACCAACCACAAGGCAGTAAATTGTTGTTATTGATCATTTGGATGAAGGAGGCAGTTGTGTTGAGTCATTTCTCAAAAACAAGTTAGTTCTGCATGCAAATTAATTTTCTTGAAAACCAGTTGGTATAATCTTGACATTATCAGAGAGAAAATAAAACATTTATATCACCATGTTTAATCAGTGGTTAATTGTTGAAGTCTGATTCAATTTAGCATTGACAATATTCCATTTCTGTTCTATTCAAGCAAAGTGATTATTGTAAGCATACATTTCATTTCTATTATCTACTTTAATTCAAACATCAATCAAAACTTCCCCTCCTATAATTTCAGTGCAAGATAATTTTGTTAATTGTACAAACACAAAAGACCATCTGTAACTTAATACTTCTGCACTGACAATATATGCGAAACCAAGATAAGCAGCACTCTTTCAATCTCCTCCTTTACCCTCATAAATTCTTCTTCAAAACTGAGAAACTTCTCTCTCTAAGGATTTGATTTGATTTTGATTTTGATTTTATTGTCACATGTACTGAAATATGGTGAAAAGCTTTGTCTGAGAGTGGTACAGGCAGATCACAGCGAGCAAAGGATGTACAGATCAAAAAGACTTAGAAGCAAGAAATAGTAGGAATTGCAGATGCTGGAGAATCTGAGATAACAAGGTGTAGAGCTGGATGAACACAGCAGGCCAAGCAGTATCAGAGGAGCAGGAAAGCTGATGTTTCGGGC
>NC_063338.1:77294871-77359816 GCF_021869965.1 Rhincodon typus
TCATCCAGCTCTACACCTTGTTATCTCAGACTTAGAAGCAATACAGGTTACATTGCAGGTTACATCATTTGAGGCTAGAGTCCAATAGAGTCTGATACTGGCCGGAAAGAAGCTGTTCCTGAACCTGCTTGAGCGTTTGTTCAGGCTTCTCTATTTTCGACCTGACAGAAGAACTTGTAGGAGGTCATTACCAGGGTGCGATGGGTCTTTGACGATGTTGGCCACTTTTCTGCAGCAGCGAACCATGTACGTAGAGCCCATGGATGGAAGGTTGGATTCCGTGATGGTTTGGGCTGTGCACACACCACCTTCTGTAGTTTCTCACGGTCCAGGGCAGAGCAGTTGCCATACTAGGCCGTTATGCACCCAGACAGTATGCTTTCAATGGTTTATGGACATGCCAAATTTCCTGAGCCGCCTGAGGAAAAAGGTGCATTGTTGTGCCTTCTTGACTGTCACATTTACATGGGAAGTCCAGGGCAGGCTGTTGGTTATTGTCAGTCTGAGGAACCTAGTGGTCTTCACTATCTCAACCTCATGGTCTTCACTATCTCAACCTCAGTTCCGTTGATGCAATGGGGGCATGTTCTCTTCTTTTCTTTCTGAAGTCGATGATCAGTTCTTTAGTTTTGCTGATATTGAAAGACAGACTGTTTTCATTACACCACATCACTAGACCTCTATTTCCCTTCTGTATTTTGACTCATCATTGTTGGATATCTGTCCCACTATGGTAATATCGTCAGCGAACTTATAAATGGTGTTCATTCGGAATCTGGTAACACAATTGTAGGGGTACAGGGAGTACAATTGGTGGCACTAAGCAAGCAATGTTAGATTAGGTGCCCATTATGTGCAACATGTGACGTTCAGTTCTATTGCTGTCATAATGTCCATGTTCTTGAACAGTGTGTAGCATTTAAAAATGTAGTTTCAACATCAATATTATTCCTTGATTTTTTTCACATTCAGATGAAATATTTGCAACCTTGTTATTCACTCACTTAGGTTTTTATTTCAATTCTTTAAAACTTTGACAATTAAATAGATTACAGAACTAAATCCCCATCTTTTCTTTCAAGTTCCAAGAGAAACAACCTACCTGCAAAATTGGGGGTGTTCATTGAACTTTAATGTAATAGCATGGTATGCAACGTTATGTTGATCTGACCCGGTGTTAACTCTAAGTTTAGTGTTTGGCAGTACTCTTAAAGTTCTTTGGTAGTTGAAAGTAACAAATCTTCAGATTGTTATCTACCCTATATTTGTAATGGCTATATCAAATTAATCACTGGAAAATATAACTGCCCCAGATTTTTCAGCTAATGTCGCCAACAACACTGATATCCCTTGACATGATTGAATTAATGATGTGGAGGTGCCAGTGTTGGACTGGGGTGGACAGGGTCAGAAATCACACAACACCAGGTGATAGTCCAACAGGTTTAATTGAAGACCTTAGTCTTTCTTCGGGTGTTAGTGAGAGAGGTAGTATCAGACACAGAATTTAAACAAGGTCTCACACCTAGCATGCATTTTCTGACCTAAAATGTCACCTCTTCTTTACACTTATGTAACCTCTAGTTCTCTCAGGGCCGTGACTTGAATGGAATTCAGGGATTTACAGAAACATATTAATCAATTAAAGATAGTAAGAACTGTAGATGCTAAGTCAGAGATAACATAATGTGGAGCTGGAGGAACACAGCAGGTCAGGCAGCATTAGGGGAGCAGGAAAGTTGACATTTCGGGCCAGGACCCTTCTTCAGAAATGAGGGAGGGTAAGGGAGCTGGGAAATAAATAGAGAGAGGAGGGGTGGGGCTGGGGAAGGCAGGTGGGATGGTGATAGGTGACTGCAGGTAGGCAGTGGGGGGGATTGGTCAGTGAGATGGGAGGAGCGGATAGCTGGCAGAGAAGATGGACAGGTTGTGTCAGGTCAAGGAGGCGGGGATGAGAGGGAGGATTGGACATGGGATGAGGCCGGGGTTGGGGAGATTTTGAAACTGGTAAAATCCACTTTTAGGCCATCAGACTGTCGGCTCCTGAGGTGGAATATGAAGTGCTGCTCCTCCAGTTTGCATCAGTGTGACACTGGAGGAGGATCAGGATGGACATGTCAACCAGGCAATGGGAGGGGGAGTTAAAATGGTTCGTAACTGGAACGTGTTGTCATTTGTCATGAACAGAGCACAGATGTTCTACAAAACGGTCTCCGAGCCTCCGCTTGGTCTCATCGATGTAGAGGAGGCCACATTGGGAACAGTGGATGCAGTAGACCAAGTTGATGAATGTGGAAGGTTTGTTTTGTGCCTTGAATGGAGGTGAGGGGGGGAGGTGTAGGGGCAGATGTAGCATTTCCTGCGTTTGCAGGGAAAGGTGCTGGGGGTGGTGGGGTTAGTGGGAAGTGTGGAGCAGACGAGGGTGTCGCGGAGAGAGCAGTCCCTATGAAAGGCAGATGGGTGTGGGGAGGGAAATCTATCTTTAGTTGTGGAGTTGGATTGTAGGTAACTTTTCGGAAGTGGTGGAGAATGATACATTGGATGCGGAGGTTGGTGGAGTAGTATGTGAGGATAAGGGGGATTCTGTCTTTATTTTTGCTGGTGGGAGAGAATGTGAGGACAGAGGTGCAGAAAACACAAGAGATGCGGTTGAGGATATTTTCAATCACTGGAGGGGAGATGTTGCGGCCCTTGAAAAAGGAGGACATCTAGGATGTGTGGGAGCAGACGCGCTGAGGTGGAGGAATTGGGGGTAGTTGATGAACTGTCCAAACTCCTCATGGGAGCACAAGGCAGCACCGATATAGTCATCAATGTAGCTGAGGAAGAGGTGGGGCCAGTGTAGCAGCAGAAGACGGACTGTTCCATGTATCCTACGAAGGGGCAGGCATAGCTTGGGCCGAAGCAGGTTCCCATGGCCACTCCCTTAGTCTGTAGGAAGTGGAAGGAGTTGAAGGAGAAGTTGTTAAAGGTAAGGACGAGTTTGGTTAAGTAGATGAGGGTGTCAGTGGAGGGGGACTGGTTGGGCCTTTGGGAGAGGAAGAAGCGGACGGGTTTTAGGCCATCTGCATGGGGAATGCAAGCGTACAGGGATTGGATAAAGATGAGGTGTTGGGGGCCAGGAAATTGGATGTCTTGGAGGAAGTGGAGGGCGAGGGTGGTGTCCCGGACGTAAATGGGTAGTTCCTGGACCACGGTGGAGTAAACAGAGTCAAGGTAAGGAGGTAAATTCAGTGGGGCAGGAGCAGGCAAAGACAATGGGTTGGCCGGGCAGTCAGGTTTGTGGATTTTGAGAAAGTGATAGAAACACCGCCTCCTTGACCTGACACAACCCGTCCATCTTCTCTCCCACCTATCCGCCCCTCCCATCTCACTGATCAATCCGCACCATTCCCTACCTGCACTCACCTATCACCATCCCACCTACCTTTCCCAGCCCCACCCCTACTCTCTATTTCTGAGCTCCATTCCCCCACCCATTTCTAAAGAAGTGTCCCAAACCGAAATGTCAAATTTCACTGGAGCGAAGAAGGTTGAGAGGTGACTTGATAGATGTGTACAAGATGATGAGCAGCATAGAAAGAGTGGATACCCAGAGACTTTTTCCCAGGGCGGAAATGGCTATTACGAAGGGGCATAATTTTAAGGTGATTGGAGGAAGGTATAGGGGAGATGTCAGAGGTAGGTTCTTTACGCAGAGAGTGGTGGGTGTGTATAATGCACTACTGGCGGTGGTAGTGGAGTCAGATATTTTAGAGACTTTTAAGCGACTCTTGGATAGGCACATGGATGATAGTATAATGTAGGGTTTGCAGGGTAGTTTGATCTCAGTAGGATAATAGGTCGGCACAACATCATGGGCCGAAGGGCCTGTACTGTTCTATGTTCTATGTTCTATGTTCTATGTTCTATGTTCTGTGTTCCTGCTCCTCTGATGCTGCCTGCCCTTCCTTGTTCCTCCAGCTCCACACTGTGTTATCTCTTAATCAATTAAAACCTTCTAACTGATTAAAGATTTAACAGCATCTTAGGGTTGTTTAGTACATCCTCATTAATGGTGTGAACCTTCGATCTTTTACTCATAAGTTCTGTGTCTGATGCTACCTCTCTCGCTAACAGCTGAAGAAGGACTGAGGCTCCAAAAGCTTGTGTTTTCAAATAAACCTATCGTACTATAACCTGGCGTCGCATGATTGAATTACAAGATAGGGATGAGAAGTCAAAGTTGCAACACTTAGATTTTCATTGCCATGGAGATTGATTGGCAGTCACACTAACTTTGTGGTTCAAAGGATACTTAGCGTGAAATAGACAAGATTTAAACTTGTGTGACAAGATTACATCGTACCTAATCTATAAGCAGAGAAACATCATACCATTTTGTCCATTTCAATTAGTACAAACTTTTGATAGAACATAGAACATAGAAAAGTACAGCACAGTACAGGCCCTTCGGCCCACGATGTTGTTGCGGGATTTCAGCAAGCAGTGGATTATGACTCTGACTTTCCAACCTGAAGATTATTTTAGGTAATGGACTCAAATTTGCTACTGCAAGACATCTGTCTGAAATCAGTTAAACTTGCCATTGTCTGTTTATATTTTTATGTTTTGCATGTTAGGCTTCTTGAAGTATGAGATGACAACTTTTAAAGAAGGAAACAGAGACTTTGAAGCCAGTTAGGGATGGGATGGAATTTTGCCAGCATAACCAACAAGCCCAAGACATGATTTAATTAAAATGAGACTTCACACTTGTAATTAATTTCCAGTAGATGTTGATTGCCAGTGTACCTAACCTAAGACAATAGGGAGCAGATTCGGCCAATTCAGCCCATTGAGTCTTCTCTGCCATTCATTGAGATCATAGCTGATCTGATACTCCTCAAGTCTACTTTCTTGTCTTTTCCCAATAACCCTTGATTCCCTTAGTGATTAAAAATGTCTGTCTCAACTTTGAATATACTCAGGCTCAATAGTCCTCTGTAGTAAAAGTATTCCACAGATTCACTACCCTAAGTAGAGAAATTCCTCCCCATCTCTGTCTTAAAAATGTGACCCCTTATTCAGAGATAATACACTCTGGCATTAGACTCACCAACAAGGGAAACAATCTTTCCACATCTACCTTGTGAAGACCCTTCAGAATCTCATTCTTCGATATTCTAACAAGTACAGGCCTAATCTACTTGATCTCCTTTCCTAAGACAGTCCCTCCATACCTGGTATCAGCCTAGAGAACCTTCTCTGGACTGCCTCCAATACCTGCACATCTTTCCTTAGATAGGGGCCCTATAGTTCACAATACTCCAAATGTGGTCTGACTAGTGCCCTGTCTACCTCCCTACTTTTACACTGTATTCCCTTTAAATTAAAGGCTAATATTCCATTTGCCTTCCCTACTACCCACCGAATTTGGAAGCTATCTTTTTATGATTCATGGCGAGGACTCCCAAATATCTCTGTTCCATAGCTTTCTGCAGTCTTTCAAAGTTGTGCAAAGGTATTAGGCTGAAATGGAACAAGATTTAACTTCATGTGACAAGCTAGATCAAATGTCCCAGTAAAGGAACTCTACACCATTCCATCCATTCAAATGACAAGGCAGAGATCAATCTGCTGCTTTTACAAAGCTGACAGTGGAATGATTAAACTTGGATAACAATTTTTGCATATCTATGACTAATTGTACATCTACTCCCATCTGTCTCTGTACATTAATAATGGAATGTGTCATTAAGCTCACCATTATTTTGACAGTACATTACTGGCCTTAATTAGTGAGTGTTAAAATTCGTTATCAGAGCGGAACTATTACATCTGAGTCGCAAATTCAATTGGAGAATTGGAGGGCTGTAAAATAGTTTGAGGGCTCATTAAATGGCCCCATGGACTTCTTTAAGACCATAGACCATAAGAAATAGGAACAAGAGTAGGCCTCTCAGCCCCTTGACCCTGCTCTGCCTTTCAATAGGATCATGGCTGATCTGAAATTCCTCATATCCACTTTCCTGCCCTTTCACCATGACCCTTGATTCCTCTATTGCTCAAGAATCTATCAATCTCAGCCTGAAATACACACAAGGACTCTGCCCCCACAGCTCTCTGTGGCAAGGAGTTCCAAAGACTCACAGTCCTCTGAAAGAAGATATTCCCCCTCATCTTAAATTTCAAGCTCTGCTCACCCATGTTGCTCTTAAATTGGAAGGGAGCACACAGAACACCAATCACAGAATTTTGCTTGACTAGCCGACTCAACTAAAACAAAAAAAAGCATAATTTCTCAATCACTGTGAAGTTTCTCCAATTATGCTTACTATGTTGAATTGGAAAGCTAAATTTTACTAAGCCATCACAGATTCCACCATTTTGCCCCATCGTAATTTTTAGTTGGTTTTAAAAACTAAGCATAATATTTTAAAATCACCCTCTGCCATAAAGCATATTGAGAAAAATGTTATTTAAATACAGTAGTAATTATGAAAAAACCTTAGGAAATGGCTTGAATAAATAAATGCATGTTACAAATAAAACACAGTGATTTGGGCTGACAGAGCTGTAATTATCTGCACTGAAGATTACTGTGATTAGCAGAATCTACTTTTCTGAATGCTAGAAATTGTGAACCAGTTTACAACAGAAATAAAGGCATTACCGTATGCACAGCAAAGAAGTTATTGATTTGTGACACCTTATCCTTATGAAACTAGGATGAAATACAATGCCTGTGGTTATATTTTTATTCATGGACCTAAAATGGGGCCATAAACGCAATCATTCCACAATCCTCTTTTTTTTAATTCTTCAAGTTAATTTTAACTGATCTGCTATTGTAACATTAAAGAAATATTTTTGTAATTTTGCTTTTACTACATGTCAGTCTGGCTCAGTTGACAATACACTTGTCTGTGTTTCAGAAGGTTATGGGTTCACTGTATACACCACTTCATTTGAATACTTAAGGTGTGTTTGTGGGAAATTCTGTATCTTTGACGGGATATTAACCATAGCTCCCATTTATCTATTCAAGTTGATGTAAGATGCCATACATGGAAACATAGAAAACAGGAGCAAGAAAAGGCCATTCAGCTCTTTGAGCATGGTCTACCATTCAATATGATCATCGCTGATCATTCAACTAAGTACCCTGTTCCTGCTTTCTCCCCATATCATTTGACCCCTTTAGCTCTAAGAATCATATTTAACTCCTCATTGGAAACATTCAGTATTTTTGACCTCAATCACTTTCTGTGGCACTTGCTGGGTGGAAATATTTCTCCTTATCTCAGTCCTAAATAGCCTATTCCATATCCTTAGACTGTGACCCAGAGTTCTGGACTTGCACTCATTGGGAACATCCTTGCTGTCTAGCCCTGTTAGAACTTTACAGGTTTCCTGAGAGGCCTTTCCTTCATTTACACACCGGTGAACATAACCCTAAATGATCCAGAGTCTTATTTTATCTCAGTCTTGCCATCCCAGGAATCAGCCTGGTAAATCTTTGTTGCATTCCCATCATAACCAGAATATCCTTCCTCAGATAAGAAGACCAAAACTGAACTGCATGGTCTCAGAAATGTCCTATACAATTGCAGCAAGACAATGTACTGCTCACGTACTTGGAATCCTCTCGCTATAAAAGCCAACATACCATTTGCCTTCTTCACCATGTACTGCACATGTATGCTTACTTTCAGCGACTGATGTACAAGGATACCCAGGTCTTGCTACACATCCCCCTTTCCCAATTTTTTTGCTATTCAAATTTTTGCTACCAAAGTGGATAACCTCACATTTATCTACTTTAAACTTCATCTGCCGTACATTTACCTACTCACTCAACTTGTCTGAATCACACTGAAGCATATCAGTATCCTCCTCACAGTTTATGCTCACAGTCAGATTTGTGTCATCTGCAAATTCTGTATATTACATTTAGCCCCTCAACCAACTCTTAAGTAGGATCTTATTGAAAGCCGTCTGAAAGTCCAAGTAAATCATATGTACTGGTTTTGCCTTATCAACTTTACTAGTTATACACTTGAAAATTCTAGTTTTCCCACTCTCCATTGCTATCCCACTTCCTTTTTCTCTTTGTCTATCCTTCCTTAAAGCTGCATGCCCCTCAGTATTCTGTTCCCATTCCTGGTCACCGTGCAGCCACATATCCGTAATCTGAACCATATTATACCCATTAAATCTATTTGCACAATGAATGCATCCCCCTTCAGCCATCTGGGACTGGCTGAAGAACTACATTTTGCCTAGATATCTTCTAACCCTCAACAACATCATCCAAAGACATCAAATGGCCATTAATCTCATTGCAGTTTTGTGAAACCTGGCTGTATGCCAACTATCTGCCTTGTTTTCCAACCTTGTAAAGTGACTGCATTTCAAAATTAATCAATTGGCTGTAAAACAAAGCTTTGGAACATCCTGGTCAAGTCAAAATATTACATAAGTTAAGAGCCATGGAGCTGTTGATAATGTATTAGTATAGATAGAGGATTGGTTAACAAATAGGAGATAGAGAGATGAAATAAGGGAGGCATTTTCAGGGCGATAACCTATCACTGGTGGAATGCCACAGAAGTCAGTGTGTTGGGGCCACAATTATGTACTATACACATGAATGACTTGGACGAGGGGAGTGAACGTACTATAGCCAAGTCTGAAGATGACATAAACACAGGTGGATAGGCAAGTGGTGATAATGACAAAAAGACTCCAGAGGGATATCAACAGGTTAGATGAGTGAACAAAAGCTTGGCAGATGCTATGTGATATGGGAAAATGTGTGGTTATGTGCTTTTTCAGGAAGAATAGAAGGGCTGAATGTTATTTAAATGATGAAAGACTGCAGAAAACTACAGAACAGAGAGATTTAGGAGTCCTCATCACTGAATCACAAAAAGCTAGCATCCAAGTTGAGTGAGTAACGGGGAAAGCAAATAAAATGTTGGCCTTTATTTCAAAGGGGATGGAGCATAAAAGTTGGGAGGTCTTAGGCAAGGCACAAGACAGATCACAGCTGGAATATTATGGATGGTTTTGGACCCCTTATCTGTGTAAAGATGTACAGGCATTGGATGCAGTCCAGAGAAAGTACACTAGGCTGTTACCAGGACGGAAGAACTGTCTCACGAGGAAAGGTTGAATTAATTGGACCTGCATTGATTGGAATTTAGAAGAATGAGAGGCAACCTGATCAAAACATACAAGCTTCTTAGGGAAATTGACAGGGTAAATGCAAACAGCTTATTTCCCCTTTTAGGACAGTCTAGCACCAGAGGGCATAATCTCAGAATAATGGGTCAGCAATAGAGTTGAGGAGGAATTTCTGCCCTCAGAAGGTTGTGAATTTGTGGAATTCTTTGCCACAGGGGGCTATGGTTGTTGGATCATTAAGTATATTCAATGCTGAGACAGACAGCTTTTTTAATCAGTAGGGGAAATCAGGATAATGGGGAAAAGGCAGGAAAGTGGAATTGATGGTTATCAGATCAGCCATGATCTCATTGAATGGTGGAGCAGACTTGATGGGCTGAGTGACCTATTTCTGCTCTTAAGTCGTATGGTCTTACATAAATGATTGTCCCTTCGTTATATAACTGTTTTCTTCCACGTGAGTTTTGAAGAAAAAAGAAGAGAGCTCATGGTGTCAGGAAAAGATTTCACTTTACTACTGTGCAGAAAGTATCAGTAAAAATAAGGGAAATCTTTCTGTGAAAGAGGAATGTTAATGGTTGTGACAAGAAGTTATGAAAATTGAGTTAAGTTGAGCATCTAATTCGCATCTGCATTTGTTCACTTGTGGAATTATACCATCTCATATAGTGCACTCAACAATGTAGGAACACCCAGCAACAACAGGTCATGTCTACACAACACCTGTAACATAATAAAATGTTTGAAGGCGTCTCACAAGCACATTGTAAATGAAGCATGATACCTACCCACATAAAGATATAGTAGATCACATGCCCAAAACTTGTTCAAACAAGTAGGTTTTAAAGAGTATTTTAAAGGAAAAAAATAGAGAGGTAGAGAGATGTTGGAAGGAATTCCAGATCATGAGGCTGAGGCAACTGCAGCTATGTTCACTGATTGTGGAGCAGTTATATTTGGGAATGCTCAAGAGGCTAGCATTAGAAGAGTGCAAGTATCTCAGAGGCAACTCTTTGGGGTTGGAGGAGATTACAGAGATAAAATTCAGACGTTGCTTGACTGGGAGCCAGTATAATTCTCCAAGTGCAGGTGTAATAGAGAAATAGGAGTTACAATGAGTTAAAATGTGGATCGCAAAGCTTTGGATGACCTTATAGTTGAGTCAGGTAGAAATCGGGAGACCAACCAAATGTGCTTTGGAAAAATTGATTCTTGAAGTTATAAAGGAATAAATGAAGGTTTTACATTTGAGTCTGTTGCATTAATAAGTTAAATCATGATTGTTCTGAACTCCATATTTATGGAAATTCTGTGAGGAGCTGGAGTTGGCTAAAGTGTCACAGAAATGATTGGGCACATATCATTCAATTGGGAATTGGGATACATTAATTTTGTGTCTCAGCAGCAAACAAATTAATTTCATCTGGTTGGCTCCTGCAAGTGAAACTAAGGGCCCATAAAAAAAAACCCTTTGCACCTGTATTAGAGTCATAGAGTTGTACAGCATGGAAGCAGACCCTTCGGTTCAACTCACCCAAGCTGATCAAGTATCTTAAATTAATCTGGTCTGTATTAATTCACCCTACCTTTCAACCTCCTACACTCCAGTGGAAAAATGTCCCAGCCATTCCAGCCTATTTTTATAACTCAAACCTTCCATTCCCAGTAAATCTTTTCTGAACCCTCCCCAATTTAATAATATTCTTCCAATAGCAGGGCGACCAGAACTGTGCACAGTATTCCAGAAGAGGCTCAACATGACATGCTAACTCCTATACTTAAAGGTCTGAACAATGTAGGCAAGTGTGCTAAATGCTTTCTTAACCACCCTGTCTAATGTACTGAATGATTGTAACTAGCTCAGCCTGTTAGATCTCATAGGAAATGAGTTCCCAGATTGGGGTGGTTAACCTGGTCCAATCAGGGAACCCGGGACGACAGATATAAACAGGATTTTCAGAGCTGGCTCTGAGGAAGCCAGACGAGTGTTAAGTACAATGCATGTGTAAATAAAAGGTGATTTGGTGAGGGGATCCCAGCCTCTGTGGAGTTAATTCATCTACCTATGACACAAATTTCAAAAAATTATCTGCCTGAATCCTTAGGTCTCTCTGTTCCACAACACTGCCCAGGGCTCTACCATTAATTGTGTAAGTCCTGCCCTTGTTTGTTTTATCAAAATGCAATACCTTGCAAGTATCCAAATTAAACTCCATCTGCTACTGGTCAACCAATTGACCATTTCCCTCATGATTTTATAATCCTCTATAAGATCACCCCTCACCCTCCAACACTCCAAGGTAAAAAAGCCCCAGCCTATTCAGCATCTCCCTGTAGCTCAAACCCTTCAACATCTTTACAAATCTTTTCTGCACCCATTCAGGTTTAACAACATCTTTATTAAAGCAGGGAGAACAGAATTGAACACAGTATTCTAAAAGCAGCCTAACCCATGTCCTATGCAGCCACAACATGACATCCCACCTCCTTTACTTGATGCATTGTCAAATGAAGGCAAGTGTGCTAAACGCTTTCTTCAACCAACCTGTCCACCTGAGACTCCACTTTCAAGGAACTATGCACCTGCACCCCTACGTCTCTTTCTACGGCAACACTCCACAGGGCTCTACCATTAACTGTATAAATCCTGCCCTGGTTTGTCTTACCCAAATGCAACACCTCACATTCATCTAAATTGAATTCCACCTGCCACTCTGTAATAATATATATCCTATCCTGATAACAGATAAATACTTGTAGAGATACAATAAACTATACCTTCTTTACAAGTAGAGACTTTTCTACGTCAATCAGAAAGTAGATATCCACATTCAGACTAGAACATGCAGGCCCTTGGGAAATATAAATTTGGAAGGTATTAGTAGCAGTACATGAAATTGTTACTTACTCTTCCTTCTGTTAGCTTACCTCTTTTTCTTTCTCTTTTGGTGAAATTTCTGTTAACCTGTCTTTGATGTAGAGTCAAGCAAACATTTGTTTACCCGGGAAATTGCCTTCTCAACCCCAAGACATTGAGCCAACACGCTTGGCCATGGCAAGTTTTAAAGGCATTTTGAATTTCAGTTGTCTCTTTCAAGTGTAGGATGTGAAGGAAATGGAACAACAGGAACTGAGATAGGAGCTACAGGTGATATCTGATATCACAACATAGCAAGCAATGTGCTTTTTTTATTGCCAAAGAAGTATCCAAATCCACTTCAATTCAAAAGGTCATGACAAATGGCAGAATTATTCTTGGTGCAGATCCCCCTGGGTTGAGAATTAAAACCCACCTAACCCACAACACTGATCACTGAACAGTCAGACATATGTTGTTAGTAAAAAGGGAATTGACTCTCTAATGAAACACAACATTAACATCTTTGGTAATTTTGGAGAAAATGCAGATTCAGTTTTATGGATCTGCATGTGCACTTGTAAAATTCTCTGTTGGAACTCTTTCTTTCCACTGTCCCTCATTTTGAACATGGTGCTTTTCAGAAGAAGCCACTGACTCCTTTCTCCTCTAGGACAGTCCAAACATAACGTGATTAAGAATTAATGAGAGAAAAAGAAAAAGTTAGAGAGCAACTTCAGTGCTGCAGAGTACTGGTGTGTTGGGAGTGGAGTTTCATGTTTTAGAACCTCCGCGTATAAGGCTACATTTATTGCCCGTTCTTTGTCCTTTTTTTCTGTATATATGATGATGATGATATTCCCATTATGGTGTTAGGAAGGAAATTCCAGAATTTTGATTCTGTGAGCATGAATGAGCTGCATTATGTGTCCAAGTCAGAATTTTGTGTGACTTTGAGCCTTGTGCAGCTAGAAGACACTGATAAAGTAAGCCTGGTGATTTGCTGAAATGACACCAGGCAGAGCAAGCTGTTGTTGGAGCAGATAGATTTTTAGTGGAGGAGATGGTGAGCTGGTAGTCTGCTTTGTGTCTTGCATTGTTTTTCAGCATTTTACCTAGTGTTATGCATGTACGCATTCAGGTCAGTAGTGACATCCCATTTTGACATGATGGTGTAGAGGCATTAATGGATCAGACTTTGAATTACTCATTACTGGAAAACTAACTTCTGCCTAGCTATTGTTAGCATGTGACAGTGTCTATTAAGTTTCTGGTCAATGGTGATCCCTGAAAAAAGTTGAAAGTAGGGAAACTTGGTGATAAGCTATCATTTTGTGCCATTTGTCAATTTAAGCTTGAATGTTGTGTAGATCATGTCACAGCCTATTTTAATGTTGAAGGGGCTGTGAGAGGATTGAACCCCTTATATCAACAACAACAATTCTAATCTAAACACTAAATCTAAAGAGGAAAACACATTGCTGCTGAGTATAGCTGTTTCAAAGACTTGGCTCTTAAACTTGAGTGGACTGGTTTCTGACAGCTACAACCATCTTTTTATTTACTGGGCATGACTCCATTCCTAGGATTTGTTCCCATTGAATTTTAATGATTTAAGTTTTGATAGGACAACCTTGTACCATGTATGGTTAAAGGCAACATGCGGTTGAGGCTAATTACTCTCATTCCCCAGTTTTCTGATTTATGTGATACAGATGTTTAACTGTCAATGGAGAACATTATGTGGCAGTTGTCATACCAATGGACTAGTAATCCAGAGACCCAGGTTAATGTTCTGAGGAGACAGGTAGATGGTGAAATTTGAATTCAATTAAAATCTAGAATTAAAAGTTAGTCTAATGGCAAATCTGCAACCACTGCCAATTGTCATAAGAATCTATTTGGTTCACAAATGTCCTTTAGGAAAGGAATTCTGCTGGCCTGCATGAGACTCCAGACCCATAGCAATGTAGTTGACTCTTAATTGCCCTCTGAAATGAACTAGAACGCGAATCAGTTCAAGGGTAACGAGAATGGATAACAAATGCAAGCCTTGTCAGTGATGCCTACATTCCACACATGAATAAAACATACTCTATGGCTTTCTGAATAGACTATATATTAACCCATTAATCTTTAATTCGCTTATTTCCAAATTATGTTGAAGATACTTCCTTGGGCTCAAAACACCTATAAAAGCCTGACAAACCTTATAACCAGATTGCATTTTCAATCAGCCCCAATTTTGCACTGGGGATCAGACTGAGATTGACTTTATCTAATTCTTCCTTTAAGTTTTTACTGTGGAGCTAAAGGATAAAGAGGTTTAGTATGTTACAAATGGCTCAGCATTTCAATGACGCCTCATTGGAATGTCGCTCAGGTTTTCAGTAGTATCTAAAGTTTAGCGTCAGAGAGACAATTGGTAAACAAGATTGACAGACAGTTTACAAGGTTGTCATTCTAGATAAGAAGGGTAATCATTCATGAAATATGCTGAACTGGAACAAGTACATTGTACCAACATTTCAACACACTGACAATGAAATTAAGGAAATGACTGTGGGTGTTCACAAATGATCAATATTCCTGCAGTAAGTGTGAGGCTAATAACCTATTATGTAGTTGATAAGGTGTTTTTATGATGTAGTAAACTGTATCAATTCAGTGTCCAATATGTAAAGCATAGACAAAGTGACTTAAAGTGGATTATCCATAATTGTGAGAATATTGGACAGCCAATGATTGTTCGTAACTAAACACTACGACAGTCTTATGAGAACACTTTGCAATGGATTCTCATCTCAATACAACCTAAATGAACAAATTCTTCTGATAAACAGATCAAATTATCTAGAGATTAATGATTCAATACTTCAATTAATATTTAATTCAGATGATTGCACTCTTGCTTCCGAGTCTTGGGTCTTGGGTCACACTCCTCTTAGGACACCAGCAAAAGATCTGGACTGACATTTCAGTGAGGAAGTGCTGCATTGAGACGTTACATTTTGATTGAGGCATTAGGCTGAGGTCCCTTCTACTTTTGCTGCTGGACATAAAACATTCTGCAGCATTTTGTGAAAAAAAGTAGGGAATTTTCCAAACAAGCACATTTGCTGATCGAGACATTCCTTTATCAACAAATTGATGAATAGTAGTTCATTGTATATGACCTGGCTATGACTAAATTGGTTGATGTGCTAATCCACATAAAAGTGATTGTACTTCAGAAGTAAACTCAATTAGCATTCAGCGACAGTGCGAGAGGATGAAATAGGAAATTGTGGAGAACTGTAATCTGCCCAATCCCATGCAATGAAACAGGCAACGGCAGGAGTGCTGCATGGGTGTGGGCTAACTGCACCCTTATATCATGCTGGTGAAAATTACCAGAAATCTGAATGTGTCAGGAATCCCGGAGGCAGGTCCCGCCTATATCACGTTTAAAGGGCTTCACGGCTTCCTCAACCTGATGAAAATGTGGGCAATTGTGTCTCTCCTAAAGGTTTTTTTAGTTATTCGAATAACATTAGTGACTTTGGCAAGGCCAGCATTTGATACTTGTCACTGATTGGTCTTGCGAAGGTAAAGTGAGTTGAGCTAATTTCCTGAACCACTGCAGCCCATGTGGTGTTGGTACACCTACAGTGAGGTTAGGAGAGAAATTCCAGGATTTGACCCAGTAATCATAATATAAAGGCAGTATATGTCCAAGCCAGATTGGTGTGGGACTTGGCTGGGGCATGTAGAATTGGTGATGCTGCAGTACATCTGCCGCTCTTGTTCATTTGGTGGTTGAGGTTGTGTGCCTAGAAGGTGCTGTTGAAGATGGCTGAATTGCTTCAGTGCACACTGCTGCGTTTGTGGTCTGGTTATGGAAAAGTGAATGCTTAAAGTGGTTGCTGGAGTGCTGAAGAAGCAGACTGATCCAGGATGGTTTTGAGCTTTTCGAGTTTTGCTGGAGCTGCACTTTTCCAACAAGAGGAGAGTAATTCATCATGAATATCGAAGGTAGAAAGACTTTGTGGAGGTGAGTTATTTGTTGACATATTCCCAGCCTCCGTTCTGTTCTTGTAGCCCCTGTAATTATATGCCTGGTCCAGTAAATGGCATACCTCCAGGATTTCGGCAATGGTCATTCCATTGAATGTCAAAGAGAGATTGTTTCGGTAGGAATGGGTCAGTGTGCCAGAGGTGGGTTGGTGTTGCAGAGCTAGGCTGATTTGTGACAGTGAGCAGTTGGCCAAAACACTGACTTGCAGCATTGAATGCTGACAGGTGGCATGTAATCAATGAAGCAGCAAGGGAGCTTTATCTAACAGATAACTGACACCCACATATGAAGTAAGTGTTAAAATTTATTTTCAGTGGTTTGTAATTAGATTTGATGTGAGTTTAAAAACTGAATTAAAACCTCTCAGCTCATTACTGTCACTTTATTCACTGGATGCATTTATTATCAATTTTGTCACATGCTGTAGTCAGTTTGCAAGGAAAAACAACACAGCCATTATCTATGAGGAAATGTGCATTTGCAGAAAATGCAAAGAAACACAACAGCTTTGCTGCCAACTGCACAAAGAATGCTTATCCTTTCTAAACACATAGGTGGGACCTATGTGAAATCATTGGGAGAGAGATGCTTGGCAGTCTTAAGAACTTGTATCAACATTGCCAACACTGAGAAAGCTCAGAATGAGTTTGACAGGCTGTCAAAAACGTTGACGTATGAGGGCAGAACTGATAACCAGGAGCACAAATGAATGGAACTCCATACATAAATGAAATTTTTGTGTGCATTCAAAAAATTTGGGGATGATTCCATGTCTTAGGTAAGATATTGATTTACCGAAGCCAACCTTGGCATATCGACGATGCTGTTGAAATATTAATGGTCAGTGTGAAAAATGGATATGTTAATGTCCCTGTCATGTTCTGCATTATAAGAAGAAAGAAATGACTTTCCAACTTGTTATGCAGCCAACTGGGGTCTTGTGCAATGTAGTCCCTGTTGTGATGTCTGCATTCATAGAACAATCAAATGTGCATAGAGACTGTACATTAGAAATATATAGCTGCCACTTCAGTTGTTACAATTTAATTTGAGAAATTCACAAGTTTCAAATGGAATTCTATATAGTCAAAAGCAAAATTCTATGCCTGTTGAAACATATGAAATAAAAACAGAAAATGCTGGACCAGTCAGGTGGAATCTTTGCCAAGAAGGCTACACTTTGATGACATTCTTCAGAATATAATCCACATTCAGAGGCTTCAGTAAATTGATTTTACTTACTGCCAAAATTGGCTCTTTGTATAAAGGCATAATTTTCCAAAATTGATAGCAAGTAACCCTCACATGATAACATGGCAGGAACTCTGCTATTATTTATAGATCCCTTAATAGCCATAAGTATGCCACTTGCACCATAAAAATGGAGGAATTATAAAGTCAATTCGGTCCACTGCAACTGGGTCAGTGTGGCTCTTCAATTGGGAACTATCTATTCATAATACACTCTCTTTTCTACATATAGATAACAAGGTGTAGAGCTGGATGAACACAGCAGGCCAAGCAGCATCAGAGAAGCAGGAAAGCTGATGTTTCAGGTCAGGACTCTTCTTCAGAAATTTCTTCTAGATGGTAGTTGTCTTGTGTTTGGAAGGTGTTGTCTAAGGATCTTTGCAGTATATCTTGAGTAGTACATGGCTGCAACTATGCATTGGTGGTGGAATGACCAAGTATTTGCTAATATAGTTCCAATCAAGCAGTTGCTTTGCCATGGTGTCAAGCTTCTTGAGTGTTGTTGGAGCTGCACCCATCCAGGCAAGTGAGAATATTCCATCACATTCCTGACTTGTCCCTTTTAGGTGGTGAACATGCTTTGGGGAGTCAGGTGGTGATTTACTCCCTGTTATGCACAATGGAAATTCCTGGTTATGCCAATTTTAAGAGAAGGTTCAAACACTTTGATCTGAATTTCATTGGTCTCAGCATTGTCACATCAATATCAATATTCTGTGCTCAAGGCACCTCAAAAGATGAAAAAAACCGAATGAATATCCAGTGTATATTGACATCATTGGGATACTAATCAATGAGAGGCTCCCTCCACTCCTTAACACCTCTTTGATAACTGTAAAGGATAAGACAGCAATATATGTGGATTTATATAGGATTGCACAGGCTATACAGTATATAAACAAGCCAGCACAACCACAGCAACACTAATTTGACAATTATGATTGTTACAAATCTGAAATAAAAACAGAAGATTCTGAGACTTTTCAGGTCAGATAGAATATATGGAGGGATAATGTTTCAGGTCAATGATCCATTCCCCCAATCTGAAATCAATTCCTCCCTGACCCCCTGCTGGGCTGGACTAGACCAGAACTGATCCCAAGCCCTGTTGTACTTGAGTTGACCCAAACCCATGCTGCTGGACCAAACCTGTCCAACCGTTCCACAGGACAGAAGCCTACACCACTATGCTATGTGCTGCTGCCAAACCCAACCTGTTTCCACCCTGCCAGACCTGACTAGAATCATTCAGACCTGACAAACCTCTTAGCCAGATCAAATCTTTCCCACTCACTTCAACCTTCTCTAAACATTGAATTTCAGCAGTGCCCTTGCCATCCTACATTCTTGGTACTCTACCCCATTCCCACTTGGCATCCTACCCAACTGGCACTCCACTTATCTGACATCCTACCCCTACTCTCCTTGCATCTACCCTTAGCATGCAACCCACTACCCAGCTGGCACCCTACTTTTACTCTTTTTTTTTAATTCATTCATTCATGGGATGAGGGCATCACTGGCTAGGCAGCATTTAGTGCCCATCCCTAATTGCCCAGAGGGCTATTTAGAGTCAACCGCATCATTGTGGGTCTGGAGTCACATGTAGGCCAGACCAGGTAATAACACAGTGTGGAGCTGGAAGAACAAATCAGGCCAGGCAGCATCAGAGGAGCAGGAAAGCTGACGTTTTGGGTCGGGACCCTTCTTCAGATTTCTGAAGATCCGAAACGTTAGCTTTCCTTCTCCTCTGATGCTGCCTGGCCTGCTGTGTTCCTCCAGCTCCACACTGTGTTATCTCAGACTCCAGCATCAGCAGTTCTTACTATCTCCATGTAAGAATGGCAGTTTCCTTCCCTAAAGGACATTAGTGAACCAGATGGGTTTTTCCAACAATTGGCAATGGATTCACGGTCATCATTAGACTCTTAATTCCAGACATTTATTGAATTCAAATTCTACCATCTGCTATGGCGAGATTCGAATGCAGGTCCCCAGAACATTATCTGGATCTCTGAATTAACAGTCCAGCGATAATACCACTAGGCCATCACCTCCCCACTTGGCATCCCACTTCCTACCCATTTGATATCCTACCCTCCTAGCACTCAACATTAAATTTGCCTGAAGTACTTATCAGCAGCCTCCTAAGTAGCTGTCAGGGCCTTTAAATATCAGAATATGGCAGCTGCCTGCTGTGAAATGTGGGCAACCCTTGCCTTCCCTTGACAGTTCTACACTAAGAAACAATGGAAATACTGCTCTGCACTTCTGAAAGCGTCTTGATTAGAATCTCCTTTCAGAATTGTGGGCCTTCCTTCTTTTGTAAAAGAAGTGATAGGGCGGCACACCAATCTGTGTGAGATTCTCACTCCCTGGAAAATCCCACCCAATGTCTCAGGAGGCAGTAGAGGAAGGGACACTGAATATTTTTAAGTCAGTTAGAAAAATTCTTGTTAGACAAAGGCATCAAAGGTTATCAGGGCAGATGGGAATGTAGGATTAGAAACACAAACAGATCAGCCATGAACTTATTCAATAGCAGAGCAGGTTCAAAGGATCAGATGAGCTACTTTTGCTCCTGATTTGTATCGATTTTTATTCATTCACAGGATGTGAGTATTGTTGGCTGGGCCCAGAATTTATTGCCCAGAGGGCAGTTAAGAGTCAACCACATTGATGTTGGTCTGGAGTCATATGTAGGCCAGAGCAGGTGCAGATGGCAGTTTCCTTCCCTAAATGACATTAGTGAACTAGACGGGTTTTGCCAACAATCAGCAATGATCATCATTGGACTCTTAATTCCAGATTTTAACTTGGAACCAAATTCCACCGTTTTCAGATTTCAAACCCAGGTTCTTAGAACAAATAGGGTCTCTGGATAAATAGTCTTACGATCATACCACCAGGCCATTGCCTCCCCTATTAACATTATGAGATGTTTACACAGGCAAAACCTATTAAAATTGTGAACGTGTCACATATTGACATCAACAAATATGAAAACAGCTAATAAGCGCAGACAAAAGGTATACGCAGCTTTATTTAATTGAACAAGATGTTCAGAATGAAATTGTATAATGCTTGCATCTTCAGTTAATGACTTAATTGCCAAAGTCACTGTTGTCCCTCTCTCTCAGTGAGAGAGTGAGAGAGAGAGAGAGAAAAACAACTATTTGTTGTTGAAAAACAGCTATTTAAGGCAAAAAAACACAGCAAGCCAGGCAGCATCTGGAGGAGGAGAAGTCAATATTTCAGATATTACCCTTCATTAGGACCTGATGGTTACAACACTTCAAGTGAGGGGCAAGGCTGAGAAGGCAAGAAATTCATTGTGACCTCAGCCAATGTGAGAATTAAACCAGCACTGTTGTTGTCAGGAGCAAAAACAAAGTTGCTGGAAAAGCTCAGCAGGTCTGGCAGCATCTGTGCAGGAGAAAACAGAGTTAACGTTTCTGGTCCGGTGACCCTTCCTCAGAACTGATGGTGGCTGGGAAAACATCAGTTTATATGCAGAAAATAGGGAGGTGGGTGGGGTAGGAAGTAAACGATAGGATAGAGCCCAAAGAGAGAGAAAGACAGTTGGACAGACAAAGGAGTTGCTAACGATCAGGCTGGGAGGGTGAATAGTTGTTAATGGGGACTGTTAGTGACTAACAACAGGGGGTGTGTAGTGGCAGGCTATGTGGTAACAAGGCCTGGTGTGTGGGGTGGGGGGCTGGGACATGGGAGAGTTTAGGCCCTAAAATTATTGAATTCAATATTGAGTCCGGAGGGCTGTAGGGTCCCCAAGCGGAAAATGAGGTGTTGTTCCTCCAGCTTGCGTTGGGCTTCGCTGGAACACTGCAGCAAGCCAGAGACAGAGATGTTGGCCAGGGAGCAGGGTGGTGCGTTGAAGTGTCAGGCAACAGGTAGTTCAGGGCCTTTTTTTGCGAGCAGAGCGTAGATGTTCTGCGAAGCGGTCACCAAGTCTATTCTTTGTTTCCCCAGTGTAGAGGAGACCACATTGTGAGCAGCGAATGCAGTAGACTAGATTCTGAGAAGTGCAGGTGAAGTGTTGCTTCACCTGAAAGGCATGTTTGAGCCCTTGGATACTGGGGAGGGAGGAGGTAAATGCGCAGGTGTTGCACCTTCGCCGGTTACAGGAGAAGGTGCCATAGGGCTGTGGGGAGGTGTTGGGGGTGAAGGAAGTGTGGACCAGGGTATCCCGGAGGGAACGGTCCCTGCGGAAGACAGACAAGGGAGGGGAGGGGAATATGTGTCTGGGGGTGGCATCTTGCTGGAGGTGGCAGAAATGGCGTCTGATGATCTTCTGGATGTGGATGCTGATGGGACTATAGGTGAGGATAAGGGGAACCCTATCGCTGTTGTGGGAGGGAAGAGAAGGGGTGAGGGTGGAAGTGCAGGAGATGGGTCGACCTGATTGAGGGCCCTGTCGACAACGGAGTTGGGGAATCCTCAGTTTAGGAAGAAGGTGGACATTTCGGAGGCTCCCTTGTCGAAGTTGGCCTCATCTGAACATATGCGACGGAGACGGAGGAACTGAGAGAATGGGATGGAGTCTTTACAGGAAGTGGGGTGTGAGGATGTATAGTCCAGGTAGCTGTGGGAGTCAGTGGGTATGTAATGGATATTAGTGGCCAGTGTATCCCCAGAAATGGAAAGAGAAATGTCAAGGAAGGGAAGGGAGGAATCAGAGATAGACCAGGTGAAAGTGAGGGCAGGGTGGAAATTGGAGGCGAAATTGATGAAGTTTTCCAACTCCAGACGAGAGAGGGAAGCAGCACTGATGATATCATCGATGTATCGGAGAAAGAGTTGTGGTGTGGACCGGAATAGAACTGGAACAAGGAATGTTCCATATACCCCACGAAGAGACAGGCATAACTCGGGCCCATGCGAGTACCCATGGCAACCCCTCTTACCTGAAGAAAATGAGAGGAGTTGAAGGAGAAGTTGTTGAGGGTGAGGACAAGCTCGGCCAAGCGGAGGAGGGTGATGGTGGGTAGGGATGGTTCAGGTCTTTGCTCCAGGAGGAAGCGGAGAGCGCCAAGACCCTCCTGGTGAGGAATGGACACGTAAAAGGATTGCAAGTCCATGGTAAAGAGGAAGTTTTGAAACCGGCGTAAGGCATCATATGAATCATGGATGTATGTGGGTAGGGATTGGACCAGGGAGGAGAAGACTGAGTCAAGGTAGGAAGAGATGAGTTCTGTGGGGCACGAGCAGGCTGAAACAATGGGTCTACCTGGACAGTCCTGTTTGTGGATTTTTGGCAGGAGGTAGAAACGCACTGTGTGGGGTTGGGGGACTATTAGCTTGGAGCAGAGAAGGGTAGATCACCGGATGAAATGAGATCAGTAACCGTAGTGGATACAGTGGCCTGATGTGCCATGGTGGGGTCATGGTCCAGGGGAAGGTAGGAGAAGGTATCTGAGAGCTGGCGCTCAGCCTCTGCAAGGTAGAGGTCAGCACGCCAGACTACAACAGCACCACCCTTATCGGTAGGCTTAATGATAAAGTCAAGGTTAGATCTGAGTGCACGGAGTGCAGTAAAGTTCTGAGGGAGATAAGTTGGATTGGATGACAGGGGCAGAGAAATTGAGGTGACTAATGTCACGTCGACAGTTCTCAATGAAAAGATCGAGTGCAGGTAAAAGGCCGGAGGGAGGGATCCAGGTGGAGGGAGAGTGTTGGAACTGGCCGAAGGGATCTGTGGGACTGGGAGAAGACTATTGTCCAAATTGTTGTTGAAATTCTGCATTGTAAGCCAGATACCCAATCATCTGAACTAACTGACCCCAGTTATCAGGGTACAATATTAAGAATCATTTCAAATCCTAACAACTATTTCTGGGCTTATAGTTATTTAATATAGCTATCAGGTGCACTTCTGGTATAGGTTCCAAGCATTGTAATGTGAGCTCGTTGAAGGTTACAAATGTTAATTGATAAAATGCTCAACATTAGTTCCATTGAACTTTTAAATTACAAATGAAAAATTCCAATTAACATATGTAACCTTCAACGTGCTCGCATTATCCTGGCATTATTTGCATGGACTCAATTTTTCACAGCTCTATGCCAACTATACAGATTCACACACAACAATGTTTATTGGAAAAATCTTATTCAACACCCTGAACACTATCCATGCACATTATGTTTGAGAGAACTCCTTGAGACATAAGATGGCAATAATTGTGTATTGTTTTGGTCTCCTTATCAAAGAGACAATACAGTTGATTGAGTAGCAATCAACAAGTTTCTAACAAAGAACAAAGAACAAAGAAAATTACAGCATGGGAACAGGCCCTTTGGTCCTCCAAGCCTGCACTGACATGCTGCCCATCACAAATAAAACCCCCAATCCTTCCGGAGACTGTATCCCTCTATTCCCACCCTATTCATGTATATGTCAAGATGCTCTTTAAATGTCACTATCGTATCTGTTTCCACTACTTCCCCTGACAGCGAGTTCCAGGCACCCACCACCCTCTGTGTAAAACACTTGCCTCGTACATCACCTTTAAATCTTGCTCCTCACACCTTAAACCTATTGCCTCTACTAACTGACTCTTCCATTCTGGGAAAAAGCTTCTGACTGTCCACGCCCTTCATAATCTTGTAGACCTCTATTGGGTCACCCCTCAACCTCCGTCATTCCAGTGAGAACAACACATCCTCTCCTCATAGTTAATGCACTCCATACCAGCAAACATCCTTGTAAATCTTTTCTGTACCCTCTCCAAAGCCACCACATCCTTCTGGTAGTGTGGCAACCAGAATTGAACACAATATTCTAAATGCAGCCTAACTAAGGTTCTATAAAGTTGCAACATTACCTGACAATTTTTAAACTCAATGCCCCAGCTGATGAAGGCAAGCATGCTGTATGCCTTGTTGACGATCTTCTCCACCTGCATTGCCACTTTCAGTGACCTGTGTACCTGTACACCGAGATCCCTCTGCCTATCAGTGTAACTGTACAGGCAGATCCCTCTGCCTATCAGAAAATGAATCTAGGCAATTGGGACTTGTTGGGGATTTGAACGTGGGACCTCTCGCATATCTGCCACATTCAACCCCCAAAGTGAGAATAACACCCCGAGACCATCAAGCCATTCCCTCATTTTAGCAGATCGATTGCTGAGGTGAAAGTGTTAACGCATATGGAGATATTTAAGTTGAATGGAACCATGATCCCTAGAGTTCAGCTGAATGAAAGATAGTCTCATTGAGATACGAAGAGAATCTTAGTTCGGGGACATGCAGAGAGGTTGTTTTCCTGAGCTGGGAAGTCTAGAACTAGGAAACAGAATCACAGAAGAAGGAATTTTCTTTCAAAGAAACTTTTTTTCTTTGAGAGAGTTGTGAATTGCTGGAATTCTCTACCCGTAAGATAGTGGATGCCCAGTGGTTGAACATATTCAAGACAGAGACATTAGATTTTTAGATCTAAGTGTATTACAGACTATGGGTATTGGATGGGCAAGAAGAGTTAAGATAAAAGCCATAATTTGTTGAGTGATATGTAAGGATCAAGAGACTATATGGTCTACTCCCCACATTAATTCTATAATGATTAATACTGTTTTACATAAACAATGCTGTTTTGTGTCAATGCATCATTGAATAGTACAAATGAATATCAATATTATCATCAGTTTTGAATAATGAGTCAAAAATAAAGAACCATCACTGTTCACAAATGTTGTACATATCTAGATATAGCGCAATATTAGTTATCCTGAGACAAATGAGTCTAGTTTAGTTTGAGAAATCTGGTCGACATGGACAAGTTGAGGCACTGAGTAGAGGAGTTGTATAAATCATTGGTGAGGCCGCACTGGGAGTATTGTGTATGTTTTGTCACCCTGTTATAGGGAAGACTTAATTAAACTGGAAAGTGTGTAAAGAAGATTTACGAGGATATTGCCAGGACTAGTAGGCCTGAGTTATAGGGAGAGGTTGGCCAGGATAGGACTTTATTCCTTGGAACATAGGAGAATGAGGGGTGACCTTATTGAGGTGTATAAAATCATGAGGGGCATAGATAGGATGAATGCATATAGTCTTTTTCCCAGGGATGGGGAATTGAAAACTAAAGGGCATAGGTTTAAGGTGAAAAGGGATAGATTTAAGAAGGACCTGAGGACAACTTCTTCATGCAGAGAGTGATGCATATTTGGAATGGGCTGCCAGAAAAAGTGATTGAGACAGGTACAAAGCAACATTTAAAAAACATTTGGATAGGTACATGAATGTGAGTGATTTAGAGGAATACGGACAAAAGGCGAGCAATTGGAACTAGTTCAGTGGGCACCATAGTCAGAATGGACCAGTTTGGGCTGAAGGGCCTGTATCCATGCTGTATAGCTCTATGGTTCTATGATTGTATGACAAGTTGGACTGAAGGTTCTGCTTCTGTGCTGTATGACCCTAGGATTCTATGACTGTATGTGTGGCCAGATGAGCAGGAGTAATATGGCTTCCCTCTTTCCCACTCTTCATTTGTCAGCAACTGGATTTTTATAAAGACTATGCTTGCCATACTTCAGTGAACATTTAATTGTCTATGTGCTGTGAGTGTAGAGGACATATTCAGAAATTTTCCTGTAAGATTTTCTGAAATGTAAAGAAAATAGTGTTATTTATATGTAACAACTGGCCGAATAAAAATACTCCACTTCCAGTTGGGAGCATAGTGTTGTATCAGATAGCTGGCCTGAAAGGATTAACTTGGAAGCTTTGGAGTTCCTCCACCCACTCGTATATAAAAGATTCATTCTGAGAGGAGCCGGTCAGTTATGTTGAAAACAACAAATGCTGGAGATCACAGGGGGTCAGGCAGCATCCATGGAGAAAAAGCAAGCTAACGTTTTGAGTCAAGATGACTCGCCATCAGAGCACCTTCATCTTCTTCAGTCAGATGTGTTGCTAGTTCTACAGTTTGCAGACATGTAGCATAGGACTAGTGACTATCTTTTAGGCGATAACAACATTTGTTACCTAGTGTTAGCGTAGTTAGCTTATCTTAAGCTATTGTAGCCTGTTACCTTACCATTATGTAATAAACTAATTCTTATTGCCCAAGTCATAGAGTCATAGAGTTATACAGCATGGAAGCAGACCCTTCGGTCCAACTCATCCATGCCAACTAGATATCCTAAATTAATCGAGTCCCATATGCCAGCATTTGGCCTGTATCCCTCTACTCCCTTCCTATTCATGTACCCATCCAGATGCCTTTGGATTGTTGTAATTGTACCAGCCTCCACCATCCTCTGGCAGCTCATTCCATACACACACCACCTTCTGCATGAAAAAGTTGCCCCTTAGGTCCCTTTCATATCTTTCCCCTCTCACCCTAAACCTATGCCCTCTAATTTTGGACTCCCTACCCTGGGAAAAAGACCCTGGCTATTCACCTGATCAATGCACCTCATGATTTCATAAACCTCTATAAGGTCACCACTCAACCTCCGACACTCCTGGGAAAATAGCTCCAGCCTATTCAGCCTCTCCCCATAGGTCAAACCCTCCAATCCCGCCAACATCCTTGTAAATCTTTTCTGCACCCTTTCAAGTTTAACATCATCTTTCCTATGGTAGGGAGACCAAAACTGCATACAGTATTCCAAGAGTGGCCTAACCAATGTTTTGTATAGCCTCAACATGACCTCCCAACTCCTATACTTAATGCACTGGGTATCAATGTATCTGCTGCCAAATCTTATTAGTGTTTGATCCTTTACCATTGAATATGAGTAAGCCCAGAGGCGAGTATTACAAATTAAAAAACCAAAAGAACTGCAGATGCTGGAAATCAGAAACAAAAACAGAAATTGCTGGAAAAGCTCACTACTTCTGGCAGCATCTGTGGAGAGACAGCAGAGTTTCGGGACCCTCCCTCAAATTAGTATTACAAGGAGGGATGGCAGCGCTATCCTTGCAGAACCGGGTGCTAGCTGTGACATTGCTTACAATGCATAGATTCATTATTTTTAAAGTTCAATCAAAGTTTGTAATAAACAGATTTTGTGCATTGAGAACATGGATGGTTTCAGAATTGGCCTGGTAGTCTTTTTGGATTTTGCTTCAAGAAAATTTAAAAATATTGATGCACAATATATCCTTCCTTCAGGAGGCAGAAACTGTTGCTTTGATTCTTAAAACCTGTGGCAGGTGAATGGTGAAATAATAGGAAGAGATGTAGTTTGCAGGATGGCTGGAAAGCTGGAGAGAGTTTGCACATACGGTTCTGTTTCTCCTTTGTCTTTATCCTTCTGCTCTGTTACCTGAAGAAAAGCAGCTTTTTAAAACACAAATATGACAGTGTGGAGCTGGAGGAACACAGCAGGCCAGGCAGCATCAGAGGAACAGGAAAGCTGACGCTTTGGGTCGGGACCCTTCTTCAGAAATGCCCCTTCTGGTCCTGATCCGAAACGTCAGCTTTCCTGCTCCTCTGATGCTGCCTGGCCTGCTGTGTTCCTCCAGCTCCACACTGTCTTATCTCTGACTCCAGCATCGGCAGTTCTTACTATCTCTTTTTAAAACACAAAAGAAGGTTAGTTAGCTTATCACGTGATTTTCCGTTCTTCGGCTGACAGGTTATCCAAATACGGTCATAGCAATTTGATTTCAGGTTCGTTTTTTTTAGGTCCATAGTTTAGACATCATTAGATTATGGTTGGATGACTTCCTTTCTCAGCCAGAGTCCGTTGTCCAAAATGATTGTGTTTAATGGCATACTCTACACTTATTTGGATACACAGGTTGTCTGGATGTTTTGTGAATAGGTCAGGAGATGGGCCATTTACATTCCTCTAAGGTACATTTACATTCCTCTGTCTTTGATGGGCTCTTCTAGACAGTCTGGCTCCGTTACAATAGCTTTGTAATTTGCAAGGTAGAGAGCTGTGTTAATGTTTAGCCAATTTAGAAGTTGCTGGTTTAAGTCACTGAAATGCTACTGTTCAGTCTTTTAAAAGCTAACCAGTGGTTTCATCACAATAATTAAATAAAGACATTTCAATACAAAGTGCAGCTTTATGATACTATACATGTATAGAAATCTTTCAAAAGCCCAAGAGGAATCTTTTATCGACAGAAATTTCTTGCATTTATGTTGGACAGAAATAAGAGCTGGTATGGAGAAAGAAGTACAGTGCCTCGAGGGTTTAAAGATAGTTCGGTTGATGAGGCTTAAAGATAGATAAGTTTCAACAGAAAATGTGAAAACAGCATGGAGTTCAGTTCTTATAACTGAAAACTTGCATATATACAGCTCTTTGACACACTTCTCAGAAACATCTTGCAATAATGAATTATTTTTTAATGCAGTAGGTAATGTGCTGTAGATGGCAGACATTTTTGTGAGCTGTAAAATTCAACAATAAAGAAATTGGATGAATGCATTGTCAGTCAGGTTTTGGAGATGCAGTTTGATGCAGAAATGTTGGTCAGAACACTAGGAGAACTCTTGTCTCCTCTTTAGTTAGTACCAAGGAGTCATTCTACCTGATCTAGCATCCCATCCAACGGACAGGAATAGTTCACACGCTCCTCAGTACTTTGGAAGGGCCACATTTATTGCAGGTCCCATAAAAGTGTAGAGCCTCCCATCTAAAGTGGGAACTGTAGCATTGAAGCCACAACAAGTGCTGCAGCCCTTTTTTTTTTGACTTATGCCACAGGATCTCCTACAGCCACCTGAAAAGACAGGAATAGTTTCCAAACTGGTCCAATAATTCTGCAATTCCCTTGAATTGCTCTGAGGTTAGGGTTGTCATTCTGGGGCATGTCCAGGAATCTGTCTTTTCCATACTGCTGCAAGCAACCCTAAGTAAAAGTCATTGGGGCTTTACATAAGAATTCTACATCTTTTCATTTTCTCTGAACGTTCTCATTCATTAAGCAGATAAATGTTGAAGATGGAAAAGAGAGGTGACATGTTGGCTCACGGGTTAGGACTGTTGTCTCACAGCATCAGGGACCTGGGTTCAATTCAAGCCTTGGGAGACCGTCTTAGTGGAGTTTACATGTTCTCCCTGTGTCTGTGTGGGTTTCCTCCAGGAACTCCAGTTTCCTCCCACTGTCCAAAGATGTGCAGTTAGGTGGATTGGCCAAGCTACATTGTCCCCTAGCATCCAAGGTTATGCAGGCTAAGTGGCTTAGCTGTGGTAAATATAGTGTCATGGGGAATGGGGTGATGGGATGCTCTTTGGAGTGTTTTTGCAGACTTGATGGACTAATTGGTCTCTGTCTGCACTGTAGCAATTCTATGAAAGAAGGCTGAAGTGCATTGTACATGGTAATTGTTCTGAAAGGGACAATGTTGAAGTTGCATCAATCTGATGCTGTCAATGGAGACGGGGATTTCTGTTCTAGCCTTCATAGGGAGTGGATGTATTCTGTACAGCTCTTGAGAGTCCTGGTAATAATGCTTTACTAGTAATGTAGTTATACTTGTTACTATCTTACTTTTATTATTCAAGATTGCGGTGACAGAGTAGGCAGCAGCTGGGATTCTTAGCCCTGGGCTCATCCATTCTGTCTGTTTTGTCTTTTTCCTTTTTCACTTTTGTCATTCTTCTTCTCATTTTTATTTTAAGTTTTTTTTTCTTTTTTTGAAAAACCTTACCTTGGAGTAGCAATGCAGAGCAGGCTGGAGGCATGAAGCGGAGCAAGCTGGAGGCTCGAGTGGAGTGAGGGCGGGCCAGCGGGCTAGAGGATCGAGCAGAGTGGTGTAGGGTTTCTGGTTTGCAGTCAGTAATTTGCTGATTTTTAGGTAGTTCATATAATGCCCAGATCCCTGGTTCTGACGTTGGACTTATTTAGGAATGTGAAATGAAGAATGCACTCAACAGGTGTTACAAGGCAAAAGAACCTCTGTGTTTATTAAATACAAAGGGCAAGTATAATACAAAGAATAAATGCAAATGTAATAAACAGTGAAATTGACACAATCAACTATACAGAGGACTATAATCAAATACACTATTAAATCAAATACAGGTTAAACACTACTGGAATTAAATATCAATTTTAATCACAGAAAACTTTAAAAGGCTTCCTACCCTTGGGGTTCCCTGCACTGCCACCACCTGCCTTCCCTCCCTGCTATCTAGGTTGGAAACTTTGGAGTCTTGGGAGTTTAAGCTCACCACTGGGGAAAAAAGCCTGGCTGTTCCCACTTGCCGTACCTGCTGCCCCGATGAAAACTTCAGATGGTGTAGGCCTTCAGTCTGGATTGAATCCTCTGATGCAGTAGGATAAGTATTGGATTTATCAGGCGAGTACTTGGTTTTCCATACTTTCTGGTGATTTATGTGGGCTGGTTTTCACCTCAGGATGTGTCTGAGGCCTTGTGGTGTCAGTCAGGTCAGTGGTTTTCAGAGGTTGGTTCTTAGGTGTGCTGGTCGTGTTGGTTGCCTTTGGTTCCTCTGGCTCAGAACAGGCCTGTATGGGTAGGTTTCAGAATTGCTGTCAGGATCCCCCTTCCAGAGATAGCTCTTGGAAATTGCCACTGGCATAAGCTGTTGGAATTCTCTCTCTGGGGATCAGCTTTTGGAACGCCTCCTGGGGAATAGCTGCCGGGGAATAGCTCTCAAGGAGATAGCTGCCTGGGATCCCTCTTTTGGAGATAGCTGTGGGGATAGCTCTCAAGTGAGATCAGGATCTGCAATTATATTAATTGTGGGCCTCTTCATGCCAAATCTACACTTGGCATTGTGTTACTGGTAACACAGTGTGGAGCTGGAGGAGCACAGCAGACCAAGCAACATCAGAGGAGCAGGAAAGTTGAAGTTTCGGGTTGGGACCCTTGTTTAGAAAACTTTTCTGAAGAAGGGTCCCCTCCTGAATCGTCAACTTTCTTGCTTCTCTGATGCTGCCTGCCTGCCTGCTGTGTTCCTCCAGCTCCACACTGTCTTATCTCTGACTCCAGCATCTGCAGTTCTTACTATCCTGATTGTGTTAGTAACGCTCTCTTTGAAGTCAGTTGGCTTCCCAATAGTTAAGAGTATGTATAAATGGATTCTGACTGAAGTTGAATGCTCGATATCTCTGTGAATGAATAATCATTGAAGTTGAATGTCCAGTATCTATTAAGTATTTTAGATATTAGAGAAGTCCGGGGTCTTGTCCAGTATTTTAGATGATGGAGATTTTTGCTCAATCCTTCCTCAGCGATGACCAGCGGGTTTGAGGCCTGAACTGAGCGGGATGGCCAGCGAAACCAGAATGGGGACCAGTACAAGCAGTCAGCAGCTTGTGACCCCAGTCAGACTACGTATGGAAGACCTTGCACTGATCTACCACAGGCCATTTATAGAAAGACTGTAATAATCCGTATAGACTCCATGGACGAATGGCCTGCTTCCACACCGTAGGGATTCCATGATTCTATGGGATTCTATGATTTATCTTTTTAACTTTATTTATTTTTCTAAGTTATACTATGAATAACTGTAAGGTAATGTAACCTTTTTCTTTATTTCTCTCTTTTATATGTAAGATTTGTATCTAGCTACTTTGTACCTAATATGGTACCATGTGGAGCGACATTGTAAACTTTTCATTGTACTCCTGTACTTCTGTACTTGTGTACACATGACAATAAAGCAAATTCTATCCTTCAATTAATTAGTTTCTTAGCTAAGAACAGTGCCTCTTCTGTGAAGGGTCTTTGGTGGTGTATCCTTTACCACTGTTCATTAAACAGGCCCTGGACAAAGTGTAGATAAAGCAAACTACCTCAAACACTGAGGTACATACTCTGAGCCACATACTAATAGAGGTGGTAGGTACTTTGACGATAGAGTTGTGGCTATCAACATAATACTACAAAATGTACAAGATAATTGGTACAGGAGGCTGGTGGGGAGTAGATTGAAGAGAAATCCTACCTCCTCCTAGCCCCACTAGCCTGAATTTCCCATGGTTTTTAATCTGTTTTGTCACCTCTCTCAAGGGAAAAGAAGGAATTTTTTAAAATTATGAAATATTGGACTATTATAACTACCTGGGTCTAGATTAAAAAGCCAGTTTTCTTTCTTCTCAAACATTTTTCCCACACTCATATTATTAAGCCTTCAGGAATGCCTCCTACCACAGCTGACTAAACTAACTGAAGTATCAGTTTAGAATAGATACTCAAGTCCTAGTGTGGGGCTTAAAGGCACAATTTCTGACTCAACTGAATAATGTAATCACCCATTATTCCACCAAACTATACAGATGTGTGACCATGCAGCAGATTGACAGGTAGCACTGTGTCGGTCTTGTTTTGGGATAAAAAAGAATGTGACTGCAAGCAAAAATAATGGAATTAATACAGTCTTGAAGAAATGGGCCATGTATGGCAATGAAACTTTCATGGAAGCGTTGCTGTCTGATCCAAGTTAACATAAAAATATATGAAGAAGCTATTCATGATGCCATTTTATGTATCAAGGAAGAAGTTTTCTTCCATTGTCAGTTGCAGTGGACTTCTTAAGCATTGCAAAAGGAAAACATACTAGTGTTTGCCAAAGGCAGGAACATTTATGTATTATTTACCAGATTACGCACCCACTTAGGAACATAATTGTTGCACTTCAGTCACTGCTAATTTTAAGTGATAAATTCTCAGGCCTCGTCAGCAATTTTATAGTACCTGCTAGCTGAGTTTGCAATCTTTCTGTGTTGTTCTACTTCATAGGATATGTAAAATTGTTCATTCTCTTTTGAGAATGATAAGTATTCTTTGTAAACACCAGAGCAACAACTTCTTCTTCAAATTGATGCCTTAGAAAAATAGTCTTTAGTAAGGCAATGTACTTTTATGATAATCCAAACATACTGTAACATCTACTGTGTAGAAGAACAAGGGCAGCAGATCAATGAGAACATCATCACTTGTAATTTCACCTCCAAGCTGCAAATCATTCCCACTTGGAACTGTCCTGCTGCTCTGTTGTTGCTGCTGTGTTAAAATCCTGGAACTTCCTACCAAACAGCATTATGGGTGTAGTACATCACAAAGACAGCAGTGGGTTCAAGAATGTGAGTCAAAGTCACCTTCTAAATGGCAACTAATGATTGAAATAAATACTGGCCATGGTAGTGATGGCCATATCTCTTGAATAAAAAAATGAATAAAAAGAACCGCTGAAAATGTATTTTACTTTTAAATGCTTTGTAATTGATAGTTAAACGCCTGTTTTGTTGAGCTTGTTATTTCATGTTATCGTTTTATTGTCAGTAATCTAAACCAACTACACAAGTCAGCTGGGTCATTTGCAAATATATTAGCATTGTATATTTTTAATTAACATCTGCTTCAATGATTTGAATTTCTGCCAACAGCAATTAATTAGAGCCAAAAGGAGAAATTACATTATTTCAATGTAAACTGAATGAAGTTAGAGCCACAAATGACTTGAAAGTATCCTTAGAAACAGGAGTTGGCTATTCAGCCCCTCAACAAAATTCCATCATTCGACTGGATCATGGCTAACTCGTATCAAAACTCTATTTTCTACACTTGTTCTGTATCTCTTAATCTCCAAAGATCTATCAATCTCAGTAAGAAAAATTTTATCTCCAACATCTTTGGAGGAAGAAAGTTCCAGCTTTCCCGGTCCTAACATCATAGCTGAATGACCTTGCTTTAATTTTAAAGCTATGACTCCTTGTTCTGTACTCCCTAATCTTGGAATTTGGAACTCCCTAATTTCTGGTTAACTTTTCAAATCCTTAATTTTAAACAGTTCATCATATTGTATCATAATTTTCTATAGCCAAAAGAATGCAACCGCTCCTGTACAATTAAGCTCATATCCAAGAACTCCAGTGCCATTCAAGTGAGTCTGCACTACAACACCATTAAAGACTAATATATTCTTCTGGAAGTGTATATTGTGCAGAACTGAACACAGTGCTCTAAATGGGATCTAACCAGCACCTTATGGACTTATACCAAAACCTCCAGTCCTCAGTATTCCAGCCTTGTTGAGATGAATGCCAACATTTCAATGTCTCTTTTAAGTTATACTTTGCACATTAGTTTCAAAGGTTTCTGAGTTGGATTCCCAAAACTCCATAGCTGCTTGCCTGACATTGTGCTTGATTGTTAAAAATAGTCTTCCAAAATACTTAGCATGGCCTATTAGAAGTCTACTTGAAGTGCAGAGATCACTTGAGCTTCATTTCCTTTTTTTTAAATGCTAAATTTAAGTAAAACTTGTACGCATTAATGGTTAACACTTATTCAAAAAATGAAGAAATCTTCTATCCTGAGTGTGTCTTATGCTAAAAGTGTACCAAACAAATTACATGCAGGTCTTTTCCAATCAAACTTTTCAGCGTTATTATTGTACACTACTAGAGCAGGTAGGATCTGAACCCAGGGATACTACCACCGCAACACAAGAGTCCAACAAATTACATGCATTAAAAACTGAAAGAACTGCAGATGCTGTGAATTAGAAACAAAAACAGAAATTCCTGGAAAAGCTCAGCAGGTCTAGCAGCATCTGTGGAGAGAAATCAGAGTTAACATTTCAGATCAAGTGACACTTCCTCAGAACTGATGGTTGCTAGGAAAATGTCAGTTTAGTTGCAGAAGATAGGATAGTGGGAGGGATTAAGGAATAAACGATAGGTGGGGATAGAGCCCAAAGAGAGAGAAGAACAGCTGGACAGACAAAGGAGTGGATAACGATCTGCCTGGGAGGGTTAATAGCTATTAATGGGGACTGTTTGTGCGTTGTCTGTAATAGCAGAATATGTGATAACAAGCAGGTTGGGGGAGGGACATAGGAGAGCTCAAACCCTAAAGTTATTGAACTCAATGTTGAGTCCAGAAATTACATGCACTACTCAATCCACAGCAATCAGCACATTAAGTGGAAAAGTATTGAAGTTAAATTGTTATTTTTGTTTTTTTTTAATTAACCTGTTCTGAAATGTTGTGAGGCTCTGGAGCAGGTGGGACTTGAAATCAGGCTTTTTGGCTCAGAGATAGGGCAATGACCACTGCACTACCAAAAGCCCTTAAATTCTTATTTTTTTCTCTTTTTGTTCTCTCCATCCAGAAGTACTATCACAGACAACTGAACAACCTTCCCAGCATCAAAATTACCGTGACATTTTTACTGCATTTTTTTTTGAAAAATTACTAACCACTAAATTTTTACTTTTGACCACCCTGCTGCAAAGATGCCACCTGATAAACTAACCTGTTGGAACAAGTGTGGTTGACTCCCAAATGTTCTCTGAATTGGCCGAGCAATCCCTCTCGTTGGATTAAACCTGGTGCAACTGGAGATGAACAATAAATGCTCATTTTGTCAATTGATGTTCAGATTCTGACAATTAATTCAAAATAATGAAAATAAGAACCACAGAAGTTTTTTTTTTCCCCAGGACTCCCTGAATAGTTTGGCTTCAATACAGAATACATCTAAAAATGAGTGATACTTCCCGGGTCTGTCAGCCACACCCCTGCATCCCATGAATGCATAAAACAAGATCGAGTGAGTCAGCAAATATTTGGTAATAAACTATAAAATAAAGCAACCCATGGGCCTGAAATTTCTATGTGTGAAGCTAGTAGATTACTAAACTACCCCAAACTGAATATTTATAATTTAAGAAGTACATGACAAGGCATTTTGGAAGCTACTTTGTATAGGTGTTATGCTGTTATGTTTTACAGTAAACAAGACTTTATAAATCAGTATTCATTGGACAATGTTATGTTCTATAGGCCTCCGAAAAGTTCCAGAGATGTAGAGGAAAAGATTGCAAAGATGATTCTGGATAGGAGCGAAAGTAACAGGGTAGTTGTTATAGGGGACTTTAACTTTCCAAATATTGACTGGAAACGCTATAGTTTGAGTACTTCAGATGGGTCAGTTTTTGTCCAATGTGTGCAGGAGGGTTTCCTGACACAGTATGCAGATAGGCCAACAAGAGGCGAGGCCACATTGGATTTGGTACTGGGTAATGAACCAGGCCAGGTGTTAGATTTGGAGGTAGGTGAGCACTTTGGTGATAGTGACCACAATTCGGTTATGTTTACTTTAGCGATGGAAAGGGATCGGTATATACCGCAGGGCAAGAGTTATAGCTGGGGGAAAGGCAATTATGAGGCGATGAGGCGAGATTTAGGATGCATAGGATGGAGAAGGAAACTGCAGGGGCTGGGCACAATTGAAATGTGGAGCTTGTTCAAGGAACAGCTACTGCGTGTCCTTGAGAAGTATGTACCTGTCAGGCAGGGAGGACGTGGTCGAGCGAGGGAACCGTGGTTTACTAAAGAAGTTGAATCTCTTGTCAAGAGGAAGAAGGAGGCTTATGTAGAGATGAGGCGTGAAGGCTTAGTTAGGGCGCTTGAGAGTTACAAGTTAGCCAGGAAGGACCTAAAGAGAGAGCTAAGAAGAGCCAGGAGGGGACATGAGAAGTCTTTAGCAGGTAGGATCAAGGAAAACCCTAAAGCTTTCTATAGGTATGTCAGGAATAAAAGAATGACTAGAGTAAGATTGGGGCCGGTCAAGGACAGTAGTGGGAAGTTGTGCGTGGAGTCCGAAGAGATAGGAGAGGTGCTAAATGAATATTTTTCGTCAGTATTCACACAGGAAAAAGACAATGTAGTCGAGGAGAATACTGAGATACAGTCTATTAGACTAGACGGGATTGAGGTTCATAAGGAGGAGGTGTTAGCAATTCTGGAAGGTGTGAAAATAGATAAGTCCCCTGGGCCGGATGGGATTTATCCTAGGATTCTCTGGGAAACTAGAGAGGAGATTGCAGAGCCTTTGGCTTTGATCTTTATGTCGTCATTGTCTTCAGGAATAGTGCCAGAAGACTGGAGACTAGCAAATGTTGTCCCCTTGTTCAAGAAGGGGAGTAGAGACAACCCTGGTAATTATAGAGCAGTGAGCCTTACTTCGGTTGTGGGTAAAGTGTTGGAAAGGATTATAAGAGATAGGATTTATAATCATCTAGAAAGGAATAATTTGATTAGGGATAGTCAACACGGTTTTGTGAAGGGTAGGTCGTGCCTCACAAACCTTATTGAGTTCTTTGAGAAGGTGACCAAACAGGTGGATGAGGGTAAAGCGGTTGATGTGGTGTATTTGGATTTCAGTAAAGCGTTTGATAAGGTTCCCCATGGTAGGCTATTGCAGAAAATACGGAGGCATGGGATTGAGGGTGATTTAGCGGTTTGGATCAGAAATTGGCTAGCTGTAAGAAGACAGAGGGTGGTGGTTGATGGGAAATGTTCATCCTGGAGTTCAGTTACTAGTGGTGTACCTCAAGGATCTGTTTTGGGGCCGCTGCTGTTTGTCATTTTTATAAATGACCTGGATGAGGGCGTAGAAGGATGGGTTAGTAAATTTGCGGATGACACCAAAGTCGGTGGAGTTGTGGATAGTGCGGAAGGATGTTGCAGGTTACAGAGGGACATAGATAAGCTGCAGAGCTGGGCTGAGAGGTGGCAAATGGAGTTTAATGCGGAAAAGTGTGAGGTGATTCACTTTGGAAGGAGTAACAGGAATACAGAGTACTGGGCTAATGGTAAGATTCTTGGTAGTGTGGATGAGCAGAAAGATCTTGGTGTCCATGTGCATAGATCACTGAAAGTTGCCACCCAGGTTGATAGCATTGTTAAGAAGGCGTACAGTATGTTAGGTTTTATTGGTAGAGGGATTGAGTTTCGGAGCCATGAGGTCATGTTGCAGCTGTACAAAACTCTGGTGCGGCCGCACTTGGAGTATTGCGTACAGTTCTGGTCACTGCATTATAGGAAGGATGTGGAAGCATTGGAAAGGGTGCAGAGGAGATTTACCAGGATGTTGCCTGGTATGGAGGGAAGGTCTTATGAGGAAAGGCTGAGGGTCTTGAGGCTGTTTTCGTTAGAGAGAAGAAGGTTAAGAGGTGACTTGATAGAGACATACAAGATGATCAGAGGATTAGATAGGGTGGACAGTGGGAGCCTTTTTCCTCGGATGGTGATGGCTAGCACGAGGGGACATAGCTTTAAATTGAGGGGTGATAGATATAGGACAGATGTCAGAGGTAGGTTCTTTACTCAGAGAGTAGTAAGGGCGTGGAATGCCCTGCCTGCAAAAGTAGTAGACTCGCCAAATTTAAGGGCATTTAAATGGTCATTGGATAAACATATGGATGATAATGGAATAGTTTAGGTTAGATGGGCTTCAGATTGGTTTCACAGGTCGGCGCAAAATCAAGGGCCGAAGGGCCTGTACTGCGCTGTAATGTTCTATGATCTATGTTCTATGTTCTATGAAGTTTCAATACAGTATTACCTGAAACAAAGTGGAAAGCACATTTCTATAACCTTCCAGCAATTTCAGAATGTGGCCATTCCCCTCATAAAAAGTCAAATGTTATGATTTATTTTCCACATAAGTTCAAACAATGTCGAATTAATTTGACCATCATGAAAAGAAAAACTTACTCACTGACTATGATCTCTGCACTCTCTGGATACAATTTCAATAAATTCTGATGATGTGTCCTTGAGAAATGGATCACAGCCAATTCTTTGAACTAACACTCGTTGTACAAGCTGACGTAATAGTTGACTGAGGACTGGCTTTGCATCTTATCTAATATATGGAAAAATCTATTATATTATAATGCGGCTGTCATTATAACTAAAGGTGACCTAATGGGGTACTAAACTGTCATGAGGGGAAAGCAATTTGTGGTGGGGCTTCATAAGTGAAACTTTAAATTTCTGTAGTGTTCTCAAGTGTTATATAAAGTAAAACATTAATGGTATTAATGTGTCTCTGATGAATATTAGTTAAAGAGAAAGCTAATTTTGTTCTTGTGAGGGATTCGCTACCAGCAGCTGTTCAATAGAACTGTTTGATCATTTTTGATATAACAAAACTTGAACAGCTGGAATCTGTATTCTGAGGTAACTTTAGAAATATCAGAATTCCAATGCATTAATCAGTGGAAATAAGGGAAAACAGAAAGAGATCTTTCTCATATTTATATGGTACCTTGCATGTCACAGAATTGCAGATTTGTAACAGTACTGAAGAGGCCATTTGGTACATTGTGTATGCACTGACTCTCCGAAATAGCAATTCACTCAGTGTCATTCTCCTGCCTAATTCCTGCAACTCTGTATGCTATTCCTTTTCAGATAACAGCATAATTCCCTTTTGGGGTAATAGGAACTGCCGATGCTGAAGTCTGAGATAACAGATGTAGAGCTGGACGAATACAGCAGGCCAGGCAGCATCAGGGGAGCAGGAAAGCTGACGTTTTGGGTCTGGACCCTTCTTCAGAAATGGGGGAGTGGAAGGGGGCTCTGAAATAAGTAGAGAGAGGGGAGGGTTAGGGTTAGGAGGCTTGGAGACCGCTTTGTGGAGCACCTACGCTCGGTTCGTGACAAACGACAACACTTCCTAGTCGCAAACCACTTCAACTCCCCCTCCCACTCCCTGGGCGATATGTCCATCCTGGGCCTCCTCCAGTGCCACAGCGATGCCACCCGAAGGCTGGAGGAACAGCACCTCATATTCCGCCTGGGAACCCTGCAGCCCAATGGTCTCAATGTGGACTTTACAAGCTTCAAAATCTCCCCACCCCTGACCTCATCCCAAGACCAGCAACCCCTCTTGTCCCCGCCTCCTTGACCTGTCCGTCTTTTCTCCCACCTATCCGATCCTCCCACTTCACTGATCAACCACCACCCCCACTTCCTACCTACTTGCCTCATCCCCGCCTCCTTGACCTGTCTGTCTTCCCTCGCACCCACCCGCCCCTCCCTCCTCACTGACCAACCCCCATCCCAACTCCCTACCTACACGCACCTTTACTGGCTTCAACTCCGCCTCCTTGACCTGTCCGTCTTCTCTCCATCTATCTGCTCCACTATCCATCGTCTATCATTGCCTCCCCTCTCTCTATTTATTTCAGAGCCCCCTTCCCCTCTCCTATTTCTGAAGAAGGGTCCAGACCCGAAACGTCAGCTTTCCTGCTCCTCTGATGCTGCCTGGCCTGCTGTGTTAATCCAGCTCCACACCTTGTTATCTATAAGTCCCTTTTGAATGTTTTAATAGAAACTTTCTCCATCACCCCTCTCAGGCAGTGCAATCCAAGTTTTAACCACCTGCTGCATGAAAATGTTTTTTTCATGCTATTTTTCGTTTTCTCACTCATTTGTTCTAACCCCTCTCATTCTCAATCCCTTCATGAGTGGGAACACATTGTCTCTAACTACTCTGCCGAGGCACCTCATGATTTTGAATAACTCCATCAAATCTCCTCTTAGCCTTCGTTTCTCCAGGACAAACAGTCCTAAATACTTCAACCTATCTTCCTAACCGAAATTCCTCATTCTTCGGACCATTCTTGTGAAACTTTACTGCACTTTCTCTGATATCTTCACCTCCTTCCTAAAATTCAGTTCCCAAACTGGATGTCATTTCTACGTTAATACCAGAGTTTCATACTCGTTCAACATGAACCACTTACGCTTTGTAATCTATGTCTGTATTAATAAAGCCCGGGTTACACTCTGGTCTGTCAATCTGCTTTGCAGTCTATTTTCAGTAAAAATTCTGAAGAAGGGTCATATCGGACTCTAAACATTAAGTCTGTTCTCTCTCCATTGCCCTCTCTCCGGCGTGGCATTGCATGGCATCCTGCACCCCATGTGTCAGTCTCTAGGCCTGACATATCCTCAGTGTGGTCTCCTGATCTTAAGGCTATACCAGAACAATCTCCCAACCTCATGATGCTCAAGGTGAATCCTGACGCAGTATGGAACCAAGGCACGGTGCAGATGGGGTCTAAGTGCCAGAGTGGTCTAGTGGCACTGTTCTGAACTTTTATTTCTGCAATGTTGGATATTTTATTCCCTATTTTCTATGATCTTGTAAACTGAAGAAGCTGTACCTATGTACCTTTGTACCTAAGATGGCACTGTAAACTTTTTACTACATTCATTTGAGTTTGTGACAATAAAGCTAATTTAATTCAATTCAATTCAATGATGCCAGACATGTTGAGTTTCTCTAGTCCTTTTTATTTTATTTTAGATTTCCAGCATCTGAAATAGCTTGCTTTTATTTGGGCCTTCATTAATTTGTGTACATATGCACCCAATTTCCTCTGCTTCTGCATCCCCTTCAGAATCGTGTCAATTCCTTTATATTATCTATCCATGTTCTGCCTATCAAAAATAATCACCTCACATTTCTCTGCATTGAACTCTATTTGCCACCTGCCCACCCAACCTACCACTTGATTTGATTTGATTTGATTTATTATTGTCACATGTACCTAGGTACAGTGAAAAGTTTTGTTTTGTATCCAGGACAGACAGATCATACCATACAAAGTGCATTAGGGTAATAGAGCAGAATGATGTTATGGCTGCAGAGAAGATAAACATAAAACAAGATCAATATTAAATTTGAAATTTGAGAGGTCCATTCAGAAGTCTAATAACAGCAGAGAAGAACAGTTCTTGAATCTGTTGATTCATATGTTTAAGCTTTTGTATCTTCTGCCTGACGGAAGAGGTTGGAAGAGATTATAACCTGGGTCGGAGGGGACTTTGATGATGTTGGCTGCCTTTCTGAGGCAGCGAGAAGTGTAGATAGAGTCAATGGATGGAAGGTTGGCTTGTGTGATGGTCTGGGCTGTGTTCACAACTCTCTGTATTTCTTACAGTCCTGGGCAGAATAGTTGACTTGCCAAGCTGTGATGTCTGTAACTTATCTGTAACCTTTTGACCTTCTACATTATTCTTTTCATAGTCCACAGTGTTTCCTAGTTTCATATAATCCCCAAACTTTAATGAAAAACAATGGCCCCAACGCTGACCACTGGGGAACTCTGGTATACACCGACCTGGAGCCTGAGAATTGTCTAATAACTATTACTGTTTATGTTCTGCCTCCCAGCTAATTCTGTATGCATTTGTTACTTCCCCTTATATTTCATAAGCTATAGCTTTGCCCACAAATTTGTTATGTGGCACTGTAGCAGACATCTTTTGTAGGTCCATGTACTTTTCAACAACTGCATTGCCCTCATAAACTCTCCCTGAAACCTTTTCAGAAAAAGCTCCAGCAAATTAACTAAACATAATTTTCCACTAAGAAATCCACACTGGTTCTCTTTAATAAACAAACATTTGTTCATTTGATTGTCAATTTTGTTCTGAATTATTTATTCTAGAAGTTTCCTTATCAGCAAAGTTGAACTGACTAGCCTGCTGTTGCTCAGCTTATCTGTACATCCATTTTTAAACAAGGGTGTCACGTTTGCAATTCTTCAGTTATCTGGCATTCCTTCCAATCTTGCCATTGACGGAGTTTGAGGAAGGCTAAAAAAAGTATGGTAGTGCCAATACAATTTCCATTCTCAATTGTATTTGTATCATTGGATGCATCTTCCTTATTACTTTAAATAAAGACAACCTTTTGAATATCATCTCTTTTTTCAATTTTAGACCTTTCCAGTATTTGAATTACTTTATGTTTCTCCATGGCCTGGGTAGCATCTTTTCCCTTGGAAAGTAATCATTTAATATCTCCACTGCCTGCATGCATAAATCCTGTTTTGATGCCCTAATTGGTGCTACTCATCCCTTTGCCACCCTTGTACAATTAATATATCTTTAGAAAACATTGGGATTCCCTTTTCTGTTAGCTGCCAGTCTCTTTTCACATACTCTCTTTACTTCTCTTATTTCCGTTTCCATCTCCCCTTTGAACTTTTAACATTTGTCTTGTTCGCAGTTATGTTTTCTCCCTAATATCTGGCATAAGCATGGTCTTTTTTTATCTTAATAGCTATTTCATTTGTCATCCAGGGAGGTCTGGCTTAGTTTGCCCTAGTTTGCCTTTTAAGGCAAATATACTTTTTCAGTGCAGTGCAGAAGGATCTAGGTGTTCTTGTGCCTGCAACAGAACATGTAAGCACAGCAAATAATAAAGATGGCAAATGATTTTTGATCATTATTGCTAGGGGTTTGGAGTTTAATAATGGGGACGACTTGCTACAACTGTACAGGATATTGGTGAGGCTGCATTGTGTACAGTTTTGATGATAAGACCAAAAGACATAAGAGCAGAAGTAGATCATTGAGCTCATTGAGTCTGCTCTGACATTCAATGAGATCATAGTTGATTTGGTAATCCTCAATTCCGCTTTGGTTCTGAATGTTTAAAAAAAAACTATCTTTAGAGATAGAGATAGTAGGAACTGCAGATGCTGGAGAATCCGAGACAACAAGGTGCAGGGCTGGATGAATACAGCAGGCCAAGCAGCATCATAGGAGCAGATAGTTTGAAAGAGATTCACTAAACTGATTCCAAGGTTAAAGGTGTTGACTCATCAAGAATGGCGAAATGGGTTAGGCTTTTATTCATTAGAATTTAGAAGTTTGAGGTGTGTTCTTACTGAAACGTACAATATTCTGAGTAGCCTTAGCAATGTTGGTATGGAGAAAATGATTTAAAGGAGGGGATTCCCTAACTAGAGAGCACAGAATAAAGGGAAACTCATTTAAAACTGAGATGAGAAAGGGATTTCTATTCTCAGAGATTAGTGAATGTTTGGAGTTCTCCAGCCCAGACTGTTGCAGAGGTAAGATCACTGAAAGTATTTAAAGAGGAGGTGGATAGATTTTTTGAAAATCAGGGAGTTGAAGGCAATGAGAAGGTGGTATGAAAGAGGAGTTGAGGCCTAGGGAAGATCAACAATGGTCTTACAAATTGGTGGGGCAGGCTTAAGAGAATCAAAGTCCTACACCTGCTTTATTTCTTCTGTTCTCATGTTGTTATGAATAACCTCTTTGTAGGTAATCTATTGTTTAGCTATCGTTTTTCTCCTACTCCCATTTATTTGGCCCAGATTTGTCCTTGACCATTGAAGTTGGCCTCTTCCCAGTTAATAAAATTTACTCAAAACTGTTTCTTTCCTTTTCCACATTCAGCTTGTGATACAATAATCACTGTCTCCTAAATTTTCTCCGATTCATATTTAAGAACATAAGAACGTAAGAGCTAGAAGCAGGAGTAGGCCATCCGGCCCCTCAAGCCTGCCCTGCCATTCAATAAGATCATGGCTAATCTTTTTGAGACTCAGTTCCATTTATCCGCCCGCACACCATAACCCTTAATTCCTTTACTGTTCAAAAATTTATCTAGCCTTGCCTTAAAAACATTCAGCAAGGCAGCTTCAACTGCTTCACTGGGCAGGGAATCCCACAGTTTCACAATCCTTTGGGTGAAGAAGTTCCTCCTAACCTTAGTCCTACATCTGCTTCCCTTTATTTTGAGGCTATGCCCCCGAGTCGTAGTTTCACCTGCTAGCGGAAACAACCTCTCTGCCTCCACCTTATCTATTCCCTTCACAATCTTATATGTTTCTACAAGATCTCCCCTCATTCTTCTGAATTCCAATGAGTATAATCCCAGCCTACTCAGTCTCTCGTCATAATACAACCTTCTCAACTCTGGAATCAACCGAGTGAATCTCCTCTGTACCCCCTCCAGTGCTAGTATATCCCTTCTCAAGTTAGGAGACCAAAACTGCACACAGTACTCCAGGTGTGGCCTCACCAGGACCCTATACAGCTGCAGCATAGCCTCCCTGTTTTTAGACTCCATCCCTCTAGCAATGGCAGACAAAATTCCATTTGCCTTTTTAATCACCTGCTGCTCCTGCAATCCCACCTTCAGCAATTCATGCACAAGGACACCCAAGTCCCTTTGCACTGCAGCGTGCTGCAATTTTTTGCTATTTAAAACATAGTCCATTTTGCTGTTATTCCTACCAAAATGGATTACCTCACACTTATCAACATTGTACTCCATCTGCCAGACCTTTGCCCACTCACTTAGACTATCTATATCCCTCTGCAGACTTTCACTGTCTTCTGCACACTTTGCTCTACCACTCATCTTAGTGTCATCTGCAAATTTTGACACACCACACTTAGTCCCAACTCCAAATCATCTATGTAAATTGTAAACAATTGCGGCCCCAACACTGATCCCTGAGGCACACCACTAACCACTGACCGCCAACCAGAAAAACACCCATTTACTCCTACTCTTTGCTTTCTACTAGTCAACCAATCCTCTATCCATGCCAATACATTACCTGTAATACCGTGCAACTTTATCTTATGTAGCAGCCTTTGGTGTGGCACCTTGTCAAATGCCTTCTGGAAATCCAGATACACCACATCCACAGGTTCCCCATTGTCCACCATGCAAGTAATGCCCTCAAAGAATTCCACCAAATTAGTTCAACATGACCTACCCTTCATGAACCCATGAACCATTCTCAATAGGAGAATTTATATCCAGATGTCTTGCTATTTCTTCCTTAATGATAGATTCAAGCATTTTCCCCACGACCGAAGTTCTGTTAACTGGCCTACGGTTACCTGCTTTTTGTCTACTTCCTTTTTTAAACAGTGGCGTCACATTGGCTGTTTTCCAATCTGCGGGAACCACCCCAGAGTCCAGTGAATTTTGGTACTAAATTACTAGAGCACTTGCTATTTCCCCCATCACCTCTTTTAGTACCCTGGGATGCATTTCATCAGGGCCAGGAGACTTGTCTACCTTTAGCCCCATTAGCTTGCCCAGCACTGCCTCCTTAGTGATAATGATAGTTTCTAGGTCCTCACCTGCTATAACCTTCTTGCCATCAGTTTTCGGCATGTTATTTGTGTCTTCCACTGTGAAGATCGACACAAAATAACTGTTTAATGCCTCGGCTATTTCCTCATTCCCAGTTATTAAATTGGCCTTCTCATCCTCTAAAGGACCAATGTTTACCTTCGCCACACTTTTACGATTTACATATTTATAGAAACTTTTGCTGCCTGTTTTTATATTTGAGCTAGTTTACTCTCATAATCTATCTTACTTTTCTTTATAATTTTTTTTGTGGCTTTCTGTTGGCCTTTAAAGATTTCCCAACCTGCTAGTTTCCCACTAATCTTTGCTTTTTTGTATGTTTTTTTTTAATCTGATACTTTCCTTTATTTCCTTAGACATCCATGGCTGACCGTTTCTTTTCCTACAGTTCTTCCTTATCACTGGAATAAACTTCTGCTGAGCACTGTGAAAAATTGTTTTGAAAGTCCTCCACTGTTCCTCAATTGACCCACCATAAAGTTTTTGCTCCCATTTTACCTGAGCTAATTCCTCCCTCATCCCATCATAGTCTCCTTTGTTTAAGCACAGGACATTGGCACTGGATTTAACCTTCTCATGCTCCATCTGTATTTTAAATTCGACCATATTGTGATCGCTCCTTCCGAGAAGATCCCTTACTGTGAGATCATTAATTATTCCTGTCTCATTACACAGGACCAGATCTAGTATAGCTTGCTCCCTCGTAGGTTCTATTACATATTGTTCAGGGAAATTATCGCGGATGCATTCTATGAACCCCTCCTCAAGGCTGCCAGGACCGACCTGGTTTGATCAATCGATATGTAGATTAAAATCTCCCATGATAATTGCTGTACCATTTTTACATGCATTAGCTATTTCTATGTTTATTGCCTGCCCCAACATGATGTAATTATTTGGTGGCCTATAGACCACACCTATCAGTGACTTCTTCTCCCTGCTATTCCTAATTTCCACCCAAATGGATTCAACCTTTTGTTCAGTAGAACCTATATCATCTCTCACTACCGCCCTGATATCATCCTTAAAAATCAGAGTGACACCACCTCCCTTACCTTCCTGTCTGTCCTTCAGAACAGTTTGGTACCCCTGCATATTTAACTCCCAGTCATGACCATCCTGCAACCATGTCTCTGTAATGCCTAAATCATACCCATTTGCCATGATTTGCGCCGTCAACTCATCCACCTTGTTTCGAATGCTCTGAGCATTCAGATAGAACATAGAACATAGAACACGATGTTGTGCCGAACTTTTACCCGAAACCTAAGGTCTATCTAACCTCCACCGCTACCTTATACTATCATCCATATGCCTATCTAATAGCCACTTAAATGCCCCTAATGAGGCCGACTCCACTACCCTTTCTGGCAATGCATTCCACGCCCCGACCACTCTCTGAGTAAAGAACCTACCTCTGACGTCTCCCCAGTATCTACCACCTTTCACTTTAAAACTTTGTCCCCTCATAAAAGCTATCTCCACCCTAGGAAAAAGTCTCTGGCTGTCTACTCTATCTATACCTCTGATCATTTTGTACACCTTTATCAAGTCACCTCTCATCCTTCGTCGTTCGAAAGAGAAAAGCCCTAGCTCTCTCAACCTTTCCTCGTAAGACCTTCCCTCCATTCCAGGCAACATCCTGGTAAATCTCCTCTGCACCTTTTCCAACACTTCCACATCTTTCCTGTAATGAGGTGACCAGAACTGGACGCAATACTCCAGATGTGGCCGAACCAGGCTTTTGTATAACTGGAGCATAACTTCACGGCTCTTGAACTCAATCCCTCTATTAATGAAAGCTAACACACCATACACCTTCTTAACAACTCTATCCACCTGGGTGGCAGCTCTCAGGGAACTGTGAACATGAACCCCAAGATCCCTCTGCTCCTCCACACTGCCAAGAATCTTTCCATTAACCCTGTATTCTGCTTTCAAGTTCGCCCTTCCAAAATGAATCACCTCACACTTTTCAGGGTTAAACTCCATCTGCCACTTCTCAGCCCAACTCTGCATTCTATCAATGTCTCTTTGTAACCTAGAACAGCCCTCCGCTCTGTCCACAATGTGACCCACCTTCGTATCATCCACGAACTTGCTAATCCACCTTTCCACTCATTCATCCAAATCATTTACAAAAATCTCTAATAGAAGAGGACCCAGAACAGATCCTTGTGGTACACCACTCGTAACTGAGCACCATGTTGAATATTTTCCATCCACTACCACCCGATAGTCTTCTAAGGGTCAGCCAATTCTGAATCCAATCTGCCACATTTCCCCCTATCCCATGCCTCCTTACCTTCTGCATGAGTATAAAGTGCCCTTCTGCCAGTTTTTGCACCTTCTTTTTGGGTCCTATCACCTCCATCACTAACAGCTCTTGAGTTCTCCACCAAGTCCATCTCATTTAGAACCAAGTCTAATAGTGCATCCTTTTCCCATTAGACTGGAAGAGCTTGCTGTAGAAAACTTTCCTGAACACACTCTCGGAACTCTTTGTTCCTCATGGTTTTTTTTTAACATGCAGATAATCAAAGTCCCCCAAATTACTAGCCTAAAATTTTGCACCCCCCTTTAATTTTCCTACAAATTTTTTTCACCACATCGTTCTCACTAGGTGATGATCTGTAGATAAGACTGAGCAATATAGTTGAATCTTCTTTATTCTGCTGCATGTGGTAGCCCCTTTGAACAAGGGGGATGTTTGCTGATGGCATAAATCTTGAGATAGAGTCTTTTAATTGGGAAACTGCCAACAACAACACAGTCAGCCTTACCGCTCTTACTCTTAGGTCATAGGTAAATTGGAATAATATACAGATTGATAATTAACCCATTCAGCTGAACTATGACACATCTTCTGTGGTCAGCAAGTTCTGAAGTAGGTCTTGAATCTAAGGTACGGATGTGACCACTGAGTCAGAAGACGTCAAAGATTGTTCCTTCGCTCAAGCTAAATAGTTTCTGTTCCCTGTCCTCTGGGATATCCTTCTTTAGCCTGAAATGCTTTCTTTAATCAGTACAACAGCCGTTCTCCTTTTTCTCTTTTCTCTCTTTCCTGATTGTCACATACCCAGGAATGTTTAACACTCTATTTCGCCCTTCTTTGAGTGAGGTCTCTTTTATAGCCACAATATTGTATACTCATGGCAATCTGTGACTGTAACTCATCAACTTAATTTATCATAGTCCATGCATTCAACTGCATGCAGAGTACCCATGATTTGGTCTTAATTGCTTTCTTCCTTACTCTGACCCAACCCATTCCTTATTCTCTAATTCCATCTGTCTTCCCCAGTATTCTGAGTACTCCTCACTGCTATTATCTCTTGGTTGCCACACCTATGCCAAATTAATTTCAACCATCCCCAGTAGTACTACCAAAACACCTCCAAGTAAATGGCAGTCCCAGCTCCATTTAGATACAACACATCCAGGCTGTACAGGTCCCATCCACCACACAGCCCGTTCCAATGTCCCATGAATCTGAAACCCTCCTTCACGTAACACCTTTCCAGTCACATCTTCATCAGCTTTGCCCTCTTATTTCCATACTCAATTATGTATGATACATGAGTAATCCAGGGACTACTACCTTTGAGGTCCTGCACGTTAAATTCTGACTAGACTCCCCTAATTCTGACTGTAGGAACACATCCTTTTCCCTGCCCTATGTTGTTGAAACTAAAGTGTTTATCCTCCATCCTCTGGGGATTGGTCAGGAGACAGTTAATGTCCTTCTCCACTCTACCAGAGTAAGTGCCATCATCTTCTTTCTGGACGTTGAGCAAGACTTGGATTGGTATTGGAGTTGGCCATTGACATATTGAGTTAGGATCTCCTTGAGCAAGTTGCGGTCAGGTGATCCATGACCTCCAGGATTGTTACACAAATATTGAAATTGTTTCATGAGCATGGATAAAACTTGAAATGTGGGAGCCAAGGTGAAACCTAAGTGAAGTCTACCATAACAATCTGCAGAGCTGGAACAGACAGTATTCATGTAGCCAGGCCTTGGACAATCCAGGTAATCTCAGAATAAGTGAGTGCTGTGACAGCAAATGAGGAGCCAGGAAGTGCAGCCTGCTCTAGTCCATGATCTCTGTGTCTTGAGAGCACTGTGTCTTTGATGCACCTTTACACTGATACTGCATTGAAGTGCAGAAGTGATCTGTAAGTGAATTAGAGATGTATCATGAGGGGCTTCTTAGAATTTGGCACATGCTGGATGACAAATCCAAGTGCTCCTGTTCTGCTTTGCGCAGTTCCAGGTTGCTGCAATGTGTTGTGGCTCATTTAATAATAACAAAAGTGTCATCTACATATCGGACTCAAAATTTGGGCTATACAGTGGGGAGCACTGTCTGTTGTAAATTTTGCATCACTGCTTCTGCAATCAGTCCTGATATTGGGGATCCCATTGGTGTTCCGTGGATTTGTTTGTATATTCTCTTGTTGAAGATGAGGCACAGGTCTAGTAGTTTCATGGTGGTTTCTTTATTAATGGTGTTGGTGTCCTGGGTTGCCTGCTTACTTGATTCATCCAGCAGTGTGGCAGTTGTTTTTTTGGCTAGTTCGATGCTTATGGAAAAAAGTAGTGCCGTTACATCAAAGGATATCATCAATTCATCCTCTTCTATCCTGGTGTCCTTGATGATGCTGAGGAATTCTTGGGATGAGTGGATGGAGTGGGTAATGTTGTCCACTAAGCCTTTCAATTTCTATTGTAGTTCTTTGACTAGCCTATATGTTGGTGTACCTGGCAGTGAAACAATGGGTCTGAGGGGGACCCCCAGTTTGTGTACCTTGGGTAGTCCATAGAAGTGGGATGTGTTGGATCCCTCTGGCTTTGTTTTTTGGTAGTCTGTCTTGCTAATGTCTCCTGACTTGTGTAATTTTTCAGGGTCGTTGTAATCTGGTTTCCTAACTGTAGTGTCGGGTCTATCATCATCTGTTAGTAGGTGTTGGCATCTGCTAGTAGTGCGTTAGCTTTCTTGATGCGTTGAGCTCTGTTGAGGACTATTGTCATGCGTCCTTTGTCCACTGGTAAAATTACAATTTTCCTGAGTTTCTTGAGTCTTTCCAGGGCTTTTCTCTCTTCTGTGTTGAATGTGTTCCACTTGCTTTTTTTTGCTCAGGGTCGGGACTATCATCTGACTGATGGTCTGTTGTACTTCTTCCAAGAGTCTGTTGTTCTTTAGTGTCAATTCCAGCGTCGCCAGGAAGTCAGTCTTTTTGGCATCTCTATAGTTATAATTCAGTCCTTGTACTAGAATGGCCTTCTTAGTGTCTGTAAGTGGTTGGACCGAGATGTTTTTAATCCATGAATCTGTGTTGTCCATGTCATTGACGTGGATGATTTTGGACAGTTTTTCTTGAAGGACTATTCTTTTCTTTCTTCTGGTCTTTTAGTTGTTGTATGCTGATGGTGTGTTCCAGTGTTGATGTCCATTTCTGTTCGGTTATATTGGAGTACAGAGTTTTTTGGCATGCAATTTCCCGCTCGTATTTGTGGAGGCGGTTGTGGGCACAAGTGATCATAACCCTTATCATTCTGCAACCATTCTGTTCAGCTGTCCTCTGTGCCTGTGGATTGTTGATAGGTGGGTTATATTTTAAGCTTTGTGGTAGTACCTGCTTTCTGAGGCATTCGTGCAGGAAGTATAGTTGTCCAAGGTCACACTCAGTCGGATGGCATTTGTTTCCCATCTGCGGGCCAGTTTGAGGGTGTTGCGCCCGTAGGTGTTTAAAGTTTTCGAGAAGATTTGTAGCTCGGGTTGTGGATGAGGCTGTAGACTTGCTCGCCGAGCCGGTGTGTTTGGTTGCAAACGTTTCATCACCCTGCTAGGCAACATTGTCAGTGTGCCTCCAGTGAAGCGCCAGTGTTCTATCCCGCTTGTTATTTATATACCTCGGTTTGATGGGCTGGTTGGTATTACTTCCAGTTCTGTTTCTTAGTGGTTTGTACACAGGGTCTAATTCATGTGTTTGTTGATGGAGTTCCAGTTGGAATACCAGGCCTCCAGGAATTCCCTGGCATGTCTCTGTTTGGCTTGTGCAATTATCGATGTGTTGTCCCAGTCAAACTTGTGTCCTTCGTTTGTCAGCAGCTGTCATAGGAGCTGTCGTGGTTGTTGGTTTGTGGGCTACTTTGATACCTAGGGGTCTGAATAGTCTTGTGGTCATCTCTGAAATGTTACTGATGATGTTACCTAGCAGGGTGACAAAACGAGCAAGCTTACAACCTCACCTCTGTACCTTTTCCCAAGTATGCGGAATTCCTGCTGGTGCAAATATATCTGAAAACAAGTGGCTTATGCCTAAGCTTTGCAGTCAGTAAAAGATAATTCTGCACCTGTCACACCATGCCCTATAGGCCTTTATAACCAGAGACAACTATAGAAAGCAGCAAAAACATGTAATGTTGCAACATCAGCCAGAAGAAATATGGTAACAACTAAACCAATAAGTCATTGATAATCCCTTAAAATAGCATTGATTGGAAGTATGTGCTGCTGAAATTTTTGTTCAGCCCTCTGATGTTCAAAAAGGGCATTGGCTGCAATGTGGAGTTCCAAAGTGCGAATGCTGGTGGCAATCATCATTTCGTGTTGATTGATGCCATGATCTGCCTGATGTGCACGCTTCTGGTAGACATTAAGCACATATCATGGACACCATTGTGAAACCATAATGGAACTTGTAGTGTCCCAAAAATACAAGAACTGCCACATCCAAATCCTCCCCCAGTGAACAGTAGCTGTGTAAATCAGTGGTGTCACACACTGATCCCAATGCTTTATTTTCTCATTAAATATTTGGTTGACAACATGAGCTTGGAAATACCAATCATAGTTGCTGTGAAATGGAAGTGACACTCATGGGCTGATCAGTATTTGGCTACGGAAGCAAACTGGAAAGATGTTTGATTTATTACACCATTGACATTTTATAATAACAAGCTAGAGTCTGGTTCCTTAAGATATTGCGATTGCTTTATTTATTTGTGCCATATAGTTTAGCAAGGTCCAGCTAGCATAGTTCGGGTCCTCCTACTTTCATGCTTCCTATCTTCCATTATCCAGTTTAACACTCTGAAAACAATTCTTTGAGCTTGTTCCAATATACTGCTTCCTACGAAACTCTGGTTTGTTACCTTTCATCCTTGATCTATCACTCAGCTTCTGTAATTAGCTTACTATAGTTGACAGCCCCAGGCTTCCAGTTAGCTGTTCTTTGCCAATATCTTTAGCCTCAATTATTAAGTAGTCTTTTTGGCAGTGATTGGAGTCCTGTAATTTTCAGACTGATGCTTCCTGTCTGAAGTAGTCATCACATTAAATGGAAGGTCTCTGTTGGCAGAATCAGAGCAACAAGCGATTCTTTAGGGTTAAATGAGTTGCCTACCAACCCATTCAAAACGTTGTCAGGCAATCATTAAAGACCTTCTCTCAGCGACACCCGGCTGATAGAGCAAAACGGCTGCCTTGGATTTATGAGCGAAATGTAAATGTACCTAATGAGCCACAAGGGACTCTTGAGGTATCTGGGGAAATAAGACATCCAACAGCCACAGTTCACAACAGTATCAGCTTTCAGTTTTCGTGTCTACACCGATGTTGACTGAGTACAAAAAAAAGGGGTCCCCAAAGAGGCCCTGTTAATGGGTGTTTTGAAGTAAAAAACAACCAAACCTGTGGAAATTTTTCATTCTTAATGCATTTAGGCACATTGTTGCTGATATTTTGTTCTTTTCCACTCTCGTACCATGGATTTGATTTCAACCTAGTGAAATCAGGATACTTGATCAATTTGCTGTTAAGATGAAAACCGATGCTGAGCTGTAAGAGAAACCAATGAAAATAAATCAGCATATTAGCCTGAAAGAAGCATATACACATTTTATATTAAAAGTTACAATAGAATGAGGTGTGAACATTTTGAAAATAATTAAAAGGTCGACATGATGTATGTGCATAATTACTTGTGATGTGTGTAATTATTGGAAAATTGCATTACTAATGAAAAAAGAACTAGTTGAAATACAGTTTCAATTTGAATAACCAAATTCATTCTTTTGCACATTAGATATACTGAAATAAGCTGTTTAGACCTGACCACACAGAAACTATTGAAAATTTGCTTTCAGTCACACACAATGTGGCATAAACATGGGAATATTGGACCACCAAGAAATTCTGGGCAAGCCTATTCATGCTTAATAACAACTTAGAATTACGTTTCATACAGTGGTATATACCCTGTATTTTGTCTGTGAACTGCATTTTGTGAAAATATTAATTTTACTTTGTTTATCATCAAGCAACAATTCATGTTCACCTGATGTACTGAGCCGCAGTTGGGTTTTAATTCACAACCTGAGGCTTCAGAGGGGGAAAAATTTCCAATATGCCCAGACATGCCAGACATAAGTTCTTGTAGCAATACGTCAGAAAAATAAACCTATTCATCTTTATGTGAAACAACAGAGGTTTGGTTGTTACCTAACGTTAAAAAGATGGGGAGAGAAAAAGAAAAAATAGCGCAAGTCTGGGAAATCTGACTCATAAACATTAAAAAAAACACATCAGATTAGAGAAAGTTGTGCCACCATTTTGGTAGAAATATCTTTCAGAATTCTGTTGAAACAACACAATGGTTGTGCACACGTATAACCACATTGTGAATGTGGGGAGGGATGTTAAAGGAGCCCTGATGTCTGTGGTGTGCATATGTGCAACAACCCAGGAGAAGATGTTGCCCCTACTATTTCCAGCCTGGTGCAGTGTGTTTTAATTGAACAGCCGGGGTGCTCTGGGATAGCTAGAACTTCTTTCTGAAAGTGCACAAAATCCTTGATGGTCCAACAATGAAATTTAGTCTCTCCTACCTGGCATTTTGTATCTTGTGACCAGAAATGCAGTGAAACTGCCCTCTCATTAGAGAGAGAGAGACAAGATTGCTGATGAGTTCATAGAATCACTACAGCGTGGAAGAAGGCCATTTGGCCCATCGAGTCCACAGCAACCTTCTGAAGAGCATCCCACCTAGACCAATCCCATCCCTGTAACCCTGCATTTCCCATGGCTAATCTACCTAGACTGCACATCCCCGGACACTATGGGCAATTTAGCATGGCCAATTCACATCTTTGACCATGGGAGGAAAGCGGAGCACCCAAAGGAATCCCACACAGACATGGGGAGAATGTGCAAACTTCACACAGAGTTGCCCGAGGTGGAATTTGACCTGGATCCCTGGGACTGTAAAGCAGCAGTGCTAACCGTTGTGCCACTGTGCTGTCCCTAACACTTCAGGTGAGGGGCAAGGTTGAGAAGGTGAGGCCTTCCTGGTGACCTCAGCTAGTATGGGAATTAAATCCATGCTGTGGATGTCATTTTACATCACAAACCAGCCATCTGGCCAGCTGAGCTAGTGTCACTGCTAAAAGCTTGGATAGAGCGGGCATGTCCACCAACTGACTTCCCAGTATTTGAGAGTATCTTTCTTAAATACAGAGTTAGTGGTTTGGAAGTGACAGCAAAATAATCCTTTTTACCTTTTTAGTTTGATTGAAAGTTACATTTGAGGATATGAACCCTAGGTGTAATACAGCTCTCCTTGTCCTTAGCCAAATGGACAGATTTGACAGTGCTATTTAGTAAATCACAACATTTTTGATGCACATTCTCATCTCACCGTTTATCCATCCCCTATCGCCATTCAACTGAACTCAACAAATGTACGTCATCCCTCAGGTGAATACTCATCTTCCTTCACTCAGATTTTTTTGGTTGACTCTGTAGGAGAAGAAAGTCACAAAATAGAAGGAAGAAGAAAAGGGTTGGAATTGAGTTGTGATATATTGTCCACTTCATAAGTATAGAAGAGAATGCCATGAAAATAAGTAGTACATCTGTGTCCTTTTCTATTGGAGATGGAATGACAGGGAGTTCACATATGGCTGGTAGAGAGAACATCATTCAGCCAATGACTGGCTTCACGTTATCATTATTATGGCTGAGTCCAGAGGAAGTGTTATATTGGAATTAAAATGTTCACTATTGGTCTCTCCCCAAATATTGTCAGACCTGCTGAATTTCTCCAACAGTTTCTGTTTTTATTTCAGCATCCTCATTACCATGGCTTCTTAGAGCAGTTTATCTGTTATCAGGAGTACATTGATTCTGATTAGTCTTTTTTTAGATTTAGTTTTAGATTAAAATTGTTACCAGCACCAGCATCTTAATGTTCACTCTTGATGCTAGCCTGGCCATTCCACTCACCTAAGTTAACTCAACTTCTGACTATGTATCAATTTAACTTCACTAATCTCCTTGCTTTTTCCTGATTTTGTAAGTTCCTTTACCTTGCAAACTTAGGCCACAGCTGCCCTCCCCTCCTTTAAGGCTTTTACTAACCCAGCTTTGGAGATCCTGATCCATAATCTTCAACCCATCTTACTTTGATTGCTTATTTTCTTTACAAGCATGAAAAAAGTTGGTGGATTATTTCAATGGTTATGCCGGCTGCAAAAGCATACTTGAGTCAACGATCATACAGTGCACAAGTAGTGGAATCATGATTGTCTTTTGTTATGTGAGGAATTATCTTCACCATCGATAGCCTTCCTTAACAGCTGCAATGCAAATGGAATTATGATAGCATTTCAAAGTCTAAAGGGTTCCCAAATAAAAAACACACGTCTAAAATCAAAGAGCAATTGCTTTGGCTCATCTGCTGCTGAAACACTCATCCATGCCTTTGTTAGCTAGAGATTAGACTGTTCTAATTCACTCTTGGCAGGAGTCCCATGTTCTACCCTCTTTATCCTGAGGCCATCCAAAACTCTGCTACCCATGTTGTAACTTGTGCTAAATCCTGTTCATCCGTCACCCTCGTGCTTGCTGACCAGCACTGGTTTGCAGTGAAAGAATGTTGTATCTTTACAATTTTTGTACACATTTCCAAATACCTCCACAGTCCATCACTTGCCATTTCTGTAATCCCCACAAGCCCCATAACCCTCGAAGGTATCTGTGCTCCTCTATTTCTAACCTCTTAAGCATAACCAATTTTATTAACTCCTCTATTGGTTGCTGAATCTTCAGTTAGAAAGACCAAGGGGTTCAGGTACATAATTGTTTGAAGTTTGCATCACATGTAGACAGGATGGTTAAGAAGGCATTTAGTATGTTTGCCTTCATTGCTCAGATCTTTGAATTTAGGAATTGGGACCATGTTGAGGTTTTACAACATGTTGGTGAGGCCTCTCCTGGAGTACTGTGTCCAGTTCTGGGCACCCTGTTATAGGAAGGATATTATTAAGCTGGAGAGGGTTTAGGCAACCGGGACATTGTTGGGAATGGAAAGTTTGAGTTATAAGGAGAGGCTAGATAGGCTGGGACTTTTTCACTGGAACGTAGGAGGTTGAGGGATGACCTTATAGAGGTTTATAAAATCATGAGAGGTATAGGTATGGTGAATTGCAGGTGTCTTTTCCCTAGAATGTGGGATTTAAAGACTCGGAGGCATACTTTTAAGGTGAGAGGAGAAAGATTTAAAAAAGACATGCGGGACAACTTTTTTACACACAGAGTGGTCCATGTGTCGAATGAACTTCCAGAGGAAGTGACGGATACAGGTGAAGTTACAATGTTTAAATTTGGATAAGTACATGAATAAGAAATGAGGATATGAGCCAAGTGCAGGCGGTTGGGACTAATTTATTATGGGATTATGGTCAGCATGGACTCTATGAGTCTACAACACTATGACTCTATGACCCTGGCTATCTTCCCACTGATGCAGATCATGAAAGTAAGGGACTTATAGATAACAAAAACAAAGTTGCTGGAAAAGCTCAGCAGGTCTGGCAGCACCTGTGAAGAAAAAATCAGAGTCAACGATTTGGGTCCAGTGACTGATTAACAGTATCCGCAGTTCTTTTGGTTTTTATCGGGACCAAGAGATAAGTTAGTAATGATGGCAACCACAAGGTCTTCCATTCCATCAATGTGAAGCTGGTGTGCAACCACAAAAAGATCTTAATGCAGCGGTGTGCAAGATTCCTGGCCAGCTCCAAAGATGTTTTTCGTCTGTGGCAGTCCATTGTCTTTAAACCTGGAAGTTGGGTTACTGCTCGACTGCTCAAAGATAAAGGAAACTCACTCAAAATCTGGCTGACAATACCTTTCAGAAACCAGAAGAATGAGCCTCAGAAGCAATGCACTGAATTTGGTTTGACTACCGGCTATTTTATTGAATGCTTGAAATTACCACTGTTGCAATCAAATCAATATGACTGAGTGCTGAATGCTATGTGGCTGCCTAATTTTTAATTCATCATATCCCATCTCCAATGTCAGACATGTTGAAACCCCATTGATGTCCAATGTTTCATCTTCTGCAGCACTTCATGGAAAGATGTCTGAAGAAATACCATCTGTTTCTCTGTCTCTTCCTGTCTTCTGTGGCTTCTTCCATTGCATGGAGAAGAGAAGGAAGCTATGAATGAGAATAATGGACTGTTGACTTGATGGATGGAGAGTATTTATTGAATTTAACGATGAGGGAAAGATGACCAAATGTAGGTATGGGAGTTAGTGTCTATGTTAACTGGATAGACAGAGAATGTGAGAGAAAATATATTTAGTCTGGCGTGAACGTAACGACACTTCAGAAGCGGTGTACTGCAATAAGGTTGAGAAAGCAGAGTGGGTAAGTTGGGATATTGCACAAATCTGCTTATAGGTGAATCTGCTGGTATTTTCATGTTTACTGTCCTGGTTAGCTTATTAAACTGTGTCCTACATTGGACTGTGGTACAATGCTCCTGTACTGACCTCTTCTACAATCTCCAACCATGTCTTTGATGCTCATTAGATGCAAATCTCAAAAGTGGCTATGTTAAAAAGCCAACTAATTAGATGCTTAACATATTTTGGGGGTTTTCACTCTCTGTTGGACCCACTGCTCTCACTGTGCTCACACATTGATATCTGGCCCATTAGTACCCCTTGCTAATAGATAAATGGCCCAAAGGATCCAAAGCCATGTTGTACTGGTCCAGATAGCGTACAGTTATACAGCAATGTTATCTCTTACCAATGGAGCATTTAGTTCCACCCCCAACATTTCATGTTCTGTGCTCTTGGATGTTGCATGCAGGGAGCCAATTAACCTCAAAAAATTCAACAACATTAGGCCTCCTCAATACAAGCTTCAGATGTTGCAAAATCAGGGCTTTTACTTAGTTGCATTTAAAGAGGAGGTAGATAGATTTTTGAAAGATTGGGGGGTTTGAGGGCATAAAAGAGGAATTGAGGCATGGGGCAGAGCAGCCATTTTCTAATTGAGTGGCAGGTCACCTTTGAAGGACTGGATGTGCTACTCCTGCCCTTACTTCTCATGTTCTTAACATTTCTTGCTTTGTCTCTGTCCACCTTCAAGGCATGCTTTACAATCTGACTCTTTGACCAAAACTTGGTCACCAACCCAAAAACTCCTGAAACAGCATGTTGCCAAATTTTAGTCTAATGCTCTGCTGTGACAGGATTCAAACCTGGGCCTCTGGATTAACAGTCCAATGATAATACCAGTAGGCACTCACCTCCCTTTTTGATCCGTGTTTTGTTGTAACTTTGAAGTTGGCCAGATATTCTTTTAATGGTTGCTGGTGCCATGTGACCTACACTTGACCAGAGTATGTTTCCTATGGCACCATACACTGAGTGACATGGATGGCAAAAGATTTTCTCAATGAACTGCTCTTACATTATAATACCAACCAGTTTGTTGCATTATTATTCACACATTGGTATTATTATTCAGGACAGTAGAAACCTAAAGAGATGCATTAAAAGGAACAAATAATTGTTGCACTTTAATTATTACTGTTTATACATTTCTGCAAACAAATGAGGCAATAAGCAGTTTTTGGCAGAAGTATCAGACCTTCAGATGAACTGCAGCTTTACTGATGAATAATAATGCTGCAAAAAATCAGACCATAAAAGGTTAGTTCTAAGTGAAATAATGTACAAGATACAGCAAAAGCACTGGTTTAAATGTGACTTGAATGATGAAGGTAAGTAAGAGTGCTCACATTTTACAGTTTTCATAATGCTTTGACAGCTAAACAGATTGTAATGCTGACGTTGTTTAAATGGAGAAAATTGCAAGAGAAGGAAATTTTAATTCAGGTAGAGGTTGAATAACAACACAATTTTTGGAGAGATATTTCTTGGCTCAAAACCAACAGTGGTTCTAAGGCTTGACCGTCAGATTACACTTTAGTACCAAAATAGCTATGCAAAAGATTGCGTAACATGCTGAAATTAAGCATTTCCGCTTGTTAAACATGTCATTTCTTTATTTATTTGCTGTTTTAAGTTTAGGGCATGATCTGTAAATGCTCAGAAGAAGTACAATCACATCACTAAATAACCATAAATTCCAAGCGAATTTGCTTTTGTAACTGGCTTTGTGTAATTAGTTATTGTTTTTCTTGCTGAAATTAATGCAAAGCTTAAATTAATGGGGAAAAATAGCTTAATGAAATTTTAACTGCAGAAATGCTAAGCAGCTGAGTTATGAAGCAGAGATTCTTTTCTTGCAAATATTCCCCACATTAGCTGATTACTTTCCCAGCGCCCACATCCCAGTATGAAATTGGAAGGACTCAGATCTCCAGGAAATGTCTTGGGGAAGAAGTTTTTTAGTGATGATTCAAAAGATAATGAGCAAAGTGTTTTATGATTGCTTCCAGCACAATAAATGAAGATGTCTGTCATGCTTCAGATATTGCGCATTGTCTACTCCACGTTTCTGTATGACACAATAACCTTATTGCTGTCCCTCAATTTGAGTCAATGGTGTGTGTTTCATGTGTCTTAACTGGCTGCTCCCAATCTGCACACACTGGGGAGGTGTTGGCCTAGTGGTGTTATTACTGGACTGTTAATCCAGAGACCCAGATAATGTTCTGGGGACCTGGGTTCAAATCCTGCCATGGCACATGGTAGAATTTGAATTCAATAAAATATCTGGAATTAAGAATCTAATGATGACCATGAATCCATTGTCAGGAAAAACCCACCTAGTTCAGTAATGTCCTTCAGGAAACTACCATCCTTACCTTGTCTGGCCTACATGTGACTCCAGACCCACAGCAATGTGGTTGACTCTTAACTGCCCTCTGGGCAATAAATGCTGCCTAGCCAGCAACACCCTCATCCTGTGAAAGAATAAAGGAAAAAAAAGTGTGCCCCACAAGGCAGTTGTTTCCAAGATGCAGAATTTTCTGTTTTTTCTGCCATCCTTTTGCCTAAAATATTGGGACTTAAAATGTGATAAACCTTGATGGACAAGTAGTAACTTTTCTGAATAATTGGAGAAGCATTTTTTCCCACTGTTTAATGTCTATGCTGCCACAACTCAAGGAGTCCTTCAGAGTGACGTGCTCATTGGAATGGAGATCAACTCAGACTAGTGACATCACTGAGGAGTTTTTCAGGGGTGTGAGCTATTCCCAACCATCTTCAGTTGCTTCTTCAATGATCTTCCTTCCGTCATATGGTCAGAAATGGGATATTCATTGATAACTGCGCCATGTTCAGCACCATTCACAACTTCTCAGACCTGAAACAGCACATGTCCAAATGCAGCAAGACCTGGGCAATATCTAGACTGACAAATGATAAATTATATCCCCACAACACAAGTTCCAGGGCAATGACCACCTCTAACAAGACAGAATCTAACCAATTCCCCTTGATTTTCAATGGCATTACTATCATGGAATCCCTCCACCATCATTATATGTTACCACTGCTCTGTGCTGCACTGGAGCGGCCTTATAAATACTGCAGTTACAATAACAGGTCAGGAATTCTGCAGCAATGAATTAATCACCAATGGAAGTGTGTACCATGTATCAGGTATAATTTAGAAGTGTGATGGAATACTTTCCATTTGCCTGATGGGAACAGCTCCAACAACACTGAAGAATTTTGACATCATCCAGAACAAAGCATCCCACTTGATTGATATTCCATCCATCACCTTCAACATGCATTCCAGTCACCTTTGATGCACAGTGGCAGCAGTATGTACCATTTGCAAGATGCACCGCAGTCACTCACCACGGCTCCTCTGAGAACATGTTCCAAACTCATGACCGCTGCCATCTAGAAGGACAAGACCAGCAAATACCACCACCTGCAAGATTGCCATTACATTGCTGCTCCTTCAGTGTCGCTGTTTCAAAAATTCAAAACACTGGGACTGCAACTTATCAGCACCTTCTCCAAGGCAATTAAAGATAGAAGTAAATGCTGGCCTAGCTAGTGATGCCCTCATCCTATGGATGAATAAAAATTGATCCTTTGTCTTCCCTGGAACACTGACCATTCGAGAGTTGAGAAAATGTGAACACAGTGCTTATTCCATAGAGCTTATTGTTTAGGAGCTTGACTTAATACTTATTGAGCTGGCTTCAAGGACCACACTCATATTTGTTTGATAATCCTCATCGAATTCAAAGGTGTAGTAAGGCATTGCTGATGGAAATTTTGTCATGCTCTTAAATATCACTGATAATCAATCACATGTATAGAAACACAAGCTTTTGATGTATATAAAACATTTCCAATAACATTAAATATTAGGACTTGTACTTCCCACAAAGCATAGCTTTTGTATTCAATGTTCAATTACATTATACTTTGACATTTTAACCTTCAGAACAACTAGTTGGCCCATTTGTCCATTGGACCAAAGTTGTGGTGTTGATTTTTATATTGAATGAGAGCCATTAGCAGCGTAGATCAGATGGATTCAAGATTAGTTTGTTGCAGCAGAAGCAGTTTGTCATCATAGATATTCCTCCACCTTCTTAATCTTTCTCCATGGCCATCTGGAAGAGAGTTAACTAGGTTCCACTTCCTACAAATGTTGAATGAAAAGAGTCCTAATTTGAGAGAAGCAAACGATGCATTCCTTTCTGAGCTTTCTGCACTTCAATAATTTCAAAACATTTTGAATCTTGCTCCCCTAAACCATTCCTGCCTTTGCCACTGTTCCAAGTGCAGCAAAGTAAAAGCTAATGCAGTGTAAAAAAAGGGATACAAGTTCTTTTTAAGCAGGGGATTATGGTGGCTAAATTTTCACTGGTATAATCAGTATAGGAACTCATGGCAATCAGACTGATGTATCCCATTTCCTTTTGGAAAGCCCCAATAAAGTCCTGTACTGTTGTATCAAAATGATTTTTTACTGTCCCTTTATTCAGAGAATTATAGTCTCTGAGCTTTAATTAGCCTAATCAACTCAAGAGGTCATGATGATCATTTTGGTGTATCAGACTCCACACACACACACACACAGAAGAATTAACAAGGATATCAGGAATATTACCTCAGCAATCTGCAGTTGATCTGTTTTAGTACGGTCACAGGTTGAGAGAATGATGAGAAACAAGGTTGGAAACCATTTACACTGGGTGGTGACCTGGTATTGGGAATTTCACAAGTCTGCTCAAAAATAGCGGGGCTGGGAATACACAAGTAGGGTGAGCTGGAAATAAAGGAGTAGCAGGTCAGTGTTCCTGCCTGGAAGCTGACTCAAAAGGAAATAAAGTTCAAAAAGTGAATATTACCAGCAATGTAATCTGTTTCAGTTGCATTATGTGATTATGGTAAGTAAATAAGGAAAGGCTTTTAAAGCCAAAGGTTTCTATTGTTCATTATGTCAAATTGACAATAATCAAGGGCTGATTCATTCGTTTGTAGCTTGATCCAGCCAGGGTAAATTGGAATGAATGATCAGCAGGTGAAACCATAAATGAGCAATGGTAGACTTTCAAAGAAGAAATTCTATGATACGTATCCTACAAAATCAACCAGCTTGTTTATTCTTTATGGACATCATCTTATTATCTGTGTTCTGCAGTTCCTCTATGTTGGAAGAGATATGGAAGGGGACATGTGTGGGATTACCATACACAATTTGTATGACAAGACGATGGTACTGTGTTCTTCAATGCCTCCAGTTATGCCATTGTTTAGATAACAATTGGACAATCTAGAACATGGCATGTGTGAGATCCACTTACAGGAATAACCTGTGCGTCCTGTTAAAGCTTGAGAACATCTTCAGGAGGCAAAAAATCAGTGACCATTCATTGACAAATTATCCAGGACACATGAAAGAACAGACCAAATTCAGTGTTATGAAATTCTGCCGACACTGTGGGCTTGATTCCCACACTCTCTGAGGTTACCAAGAGGGCCTCTCCTTCGCAACCTCTCCTCTCACCAAAGGCCTGGTGACCCTGAGGTTGAAATACCGTCGATCACCTCTCTGGAGGTCGCTTGTGCTGCAGTGGTAGTGTCCCTACTCCTGGATCTGGAGGCCTGAGTTCAAATCCTGCCTGCTCTAGAGGTGTGTAATGACATTTCCAAACAGGTTGATTGGGTAAAGTAGGTTCACATTTTTAAAAAATTGATGAGGTGTGCAAATCAAACTTAGATATTTTTAAAACTTATTTTACCTGTTATCTTTTTTTCTATAGTAAGATGAATACTTGATACCAGTAAAGGTAAAATCACTGTAGAGGTAGAGGGCTATTCTCTTATCATGGCAGTGAGCTTAGTCTAAGGGCCACCATACGTTGGGCAAAGTGGAGCATGACAGCAAGCCTCAGACAGAAATGTTGGCCAGGTAAGACAGTGGTGTTATCAAATCACAGGCACCTCGAAGCTCAGGGCTAACACAGTGTGGAGCTGGAGGAACACAGCAGGCCAGGCAGCATCAGAGGAGCAGGAAAGCTGATGTTTCAACTCAGGACCCTTCCCGAAACGTCAGCTTTCCTGCTCCTCTGATGCTGCTTGG